>NC_139772.1:7452684-7965184 GCF_965231275.1 Zosterops lateralis
TGAACAGCCATTGCAGTGACATCATGTAAGGATGTGATCTGACTTAACACAGTTAAAACACTAAACAACAAACTAAATTCAGCAGTAGGAAAAGAAATGGTGGTTTCTCTGCCTTTTAAATTAGTTCCTCTATGATGGTTTTTTTTTTTTTTTTTTTTTTTTTTTTTTTTTTTTTTTTTTTGGTGTTTTTTTTGGTGTTTTTTTTGGGTTTTTTTTTTGTTTTTTTTTTTTGGTTCACCAGCAGAGACTAGATTAGACCAAGTTCTGTAATACACATTATTACTCATACAGACAAGTTACAAGGCTAATCTAAAAAAAAAATATCATTTGCTGTTTTGGAGACCTGACAGATGTTACTTCCTACATCAAAAGGATTATGTTATCTACAACATAAACTATGAGTAATGTATGCATTACACTATTTTAGCAGTCTACAAAAACAAGTTTCATCTAGACAAGCATAACCTGGGAATGCTCTGATATGTCTCCTTTTGCACATATTTAATGAAACATTACCAATCTTCCATATTCTAGGATACCCCGAATTCAGACAATTAACAAGAAAAGCAAAACAGGGCATGAAATTTTATCTCTATTTCGATCTGCAGATTCTGTGTTGGCCTGGGTGAGGTTGGAATAGCCATTGCACTTCCCAATTGCAATTTTTGTCTTCATGTGTGCATTGAAAAAAAGACTGATATGTTTGATTTGCACTCCTTGCTGTACCCACAAAAAGACTAGAAAAAAAATCCAACTCCTCGTGACCATAATTCAAACCCTTTTGAACAACCAGAACATTAGAACACTGATGGACATTTACCCTTCTGATATCACAGAAGTTACTTACAACCAAACCTCCTGACTAAGATGTACGTGCTAAGCCCACACAGCCCTCAGTTTTTGTGATGGAAGACTGAATTTATTTCTTTCTACTAAACAGACTGCAACTGGACACGTCTTCAAATGTGTTAGGTAAAAATATGGAATCGGATTTTCAGATATCTTTAATCATAGATCTCTTTACACAGCCTTAACAGTATCAATTCCAGTTTTGCACCAGCCTAAATGATATAGATTTTTTATTTATTTACTTTTTTTTTTTTTTTTTTTTTTTTTTTTTTTTTTTTTTTTTTTTTTTTTTTTTATGCACCATGCCTATGAATCCTGATCACAAACCAGGGCTTCAGTGAGCCACTTGTTCAATGAATAAAAAGTTAGGAGTACACTCCTGTCCCACACATACTTTTGTATAAGATGGGAGAGTGAAAGGACAATACAGACAAAAGAAAGTGGCAGAACCACAAAAGCAAGCAATACAGGAAGTAGCACAGTATGTGACATTCTGATATTTATCTTTTGTTTTGTAGATGTGACAACAAAAACCATAAGAGGGACAAAATATTTGCTGGTATTTGAATGAAAACAACATAGTTGCAGGTTTGCAAAAACTCTCATTCAAAGCATGAGGAGAGGCATAAGAAAAACATGAACATTTGAATTAAGTAACTAAAAAGGCATTGATCCTACTGTGTTGAGGTTATTGGTAAAAGGATTTAACCATTCAGGACCATTGAGAGTTGACAGACATTAACAGAGGGGCTGTGAATGGATCTGAGAAGGAGCACGGTTTGTTTGCTTGGTGCAACATCCAGAACATAAGCAGATGAGCTCAGAAAGGGATCATGTTCTCCAAGTCACTGTCCAGGAAGAAAATCCCAGTTTTAGCAAGAGAGGTATCAGCAGAGGGAAGTATCAGAATGCTGATATATACGAACATTACCATGTTCAAATATGTTCATTTATTATGAAATACAGATATAGAATCTTAAAAATACAGCTTTTTTTTTTTTTTTTTTTTTTTCTTTTTTTTTTTTTTTTTCCTTTCTTCTTCCTGACCTACTGTATTTGTTGAGAAGTCCTGAATTACAGTACTAAGAATCAATCCTCTGTGGTTTTGGAAAACCATTTCACATTTGACAGCTACAAGTTCAAACAGAAGAATCCCCTGGCACCACCACTGGCTTACACACAGATTCACTTACACACTCTCCATTTTTCATGAGGTGCCCACATCAGCCATATAACATCTCTTACAGAGAAACCTTACTGGATCTTCTTCACTGCTTTTTACTAAGGTAAGGCTTCTGTTTCCACTGGGTTCTACCATTTCCTCTTTGTTACTTTCTATCCAGAGGCACATAAGAATATCTGCTGCCTTCATTGTATTCCTCTGCTGGCTGGAAGGAGTAATTTTCATGCTTGGTGTATGAAAGACCTTCCTTAGGATATTTCTTCTGTTGCTATTAGAATTATGTTAATGGCAGGAAAGATTTGTACCCTGTTTGTGCTGTGGGAGCACAGCCCTTTCCTGTCTCCACACCAGACAAGCAGAAGGACAGGGGACTGAGCATGAAGAGCTGAGCTCTATCCAGCTGGATCTCCCAGGCTAGTTCATACAATGCTCTGACAATGAATAGTTTTGTCCCTCTCATGGTAGTGTGTTGGAAGAGAAAAAGCTGCATGGATATTCTGTGTCCTATTTACGATTTCATGGAGGGAGTGGAAACTGCTGCCTTAATTCTTTTGTACGTATCCGCCAGCATTCTGAGCTTTAATTCGTGAAAAAATCTCCCATAGGTTTCAATAGTTGATAGAGGAGGGCTGAAAGTGTTAAGCTACTTGACAATTTTCCTCAGTAGTTTTGGGCATTGACCCTGTTTGTCCTCCATCAACTCAGGTGAAATTTGCTTCAAGGAGCTCCCCTGGTACTTGTTGACTGTCCTCAGGAAAAAATGTATTGTATTATATTCCTTCAGAAGCATGGGCAAGGTGGCTGCTTCGAAGCTTTTCCATTTTCAGGTGAATTTCTAACAAAGCCTGTATTGGTGTTTCCATAGCTTTAGTGATTTGAACCTAACAGGCAGACTAATTCCTCAAGCCTTCGAATTTCTCAGCTGGAAAAAGATTGCTACCTGTAATTTAATTGATTATCTGTGCACATACCCTTAATTCTCTAGGAATGAAATAAAGAATAAGAAAGGGAATAATATAATTTAAAGCTATGCATTTAAGTGGCTATGAATTAACTTGCTCAGTTACTGCATAATCCATCATATTTTTTTCTCTTTCCCTCCCTATTTACTGAAGAGTCTGACTAAATAAAAGGGAAACAAAGAGGAATTGTGAAGAAATAGAAAGGACCATTAACACATAAATCTGGATATCACAGCAGGAATTGGAATTCAACACGAACATCCAGGTATTCAGTTTACCTGAATAACCTTAATATGGCAAGTTCCAGTTTGGAGAATTGTGTATGAGAATCTACACAGTCAGAAGGGACTTTCTAAAGTGAAGCAAGACCTGGTACAGGACAGAAGAGAGAGAGTGCCTGGCCTAAGACCTGTGTTCAAGGTGATGCAAATCTGCATTAGGTTCATCTCCTGAGGAACAGAGAGCAGAGAAAGTATCTGCACCTCTTGCCTAGAGCGTAACTTAAACGGGAAAGTAATACCCTTAAAAACACAATTGAAGAACTTACAAATGATTAAATAATAAGATTTTGGACTTCATATAAGCTGAATGTGGTCTCCTTTTCAGTGACCACAATCTAATTTCATCCACAGTAAGATCTGAAATAATTTCATTATTAGAGACGTAAAATATACTGCACATCTGCAGATTAATCATGGGGAATGGAGGGAATGTTTTTATATAGCTCACACAGGAAGATGAGATTATGGTATAAATGTAATAACTTCCCACTCTAGTGAATAGATTCTCCATTTTAGCAGATCCAGAACTTTCCAATTCCATTGTGGAACAATGGAACAGCTCACAATACAAATTAGTAACTTCTTGAGCAACAGCTCAGTGATGTTTCAAAGAACATGTCTGTCATACCAACAAATTCATCCCACACACGATGACCATAACATAAATCTTTAAATATAAGTCAGTTTTCCTGTACAGAACAAAAGTCATCCTCTCTTACGCCTTCAGGGGAGGGTTGGGGGTGGCATCTATCCTGACAAAGACTTTGTGAGTGTTATACTCCTGGCTGTCCTCTTTATTTAACTGTCTGTATTGATTTGTTGTAATCAACATCCTTCTCTCTCTCAGTAGTTGAGTGATGTGTGAACATCTCATATCCTGTAATTAATATATTGCTCTATAGTAGAAATTTATAAAATTGCCAATGTGTGTATTACAATCCAGAGTACAAAAAATGCCTACAAGTGAACTTGCTCTGTCCATATATCATCAAAATCTCTGAATCACTTCTCACAGTTCTGATTTTCCTCCAAAATACAGCTTGTACATCTCCTGTGTTTTTCCAGCACTCTTTTCTAATGGGGCAGGGGGTGTCAAGGGTTCAAACTGTAAGCCAGGATGGATTCAAGTCTGCCATGCAGGAACACCTAATCTCACAGCATCATACAAAGCAGAAATATTCAGCTGTGTTATGATACAGATAACCTTTCCCATTGTTTCCCACAGAAAGTACAAGGGCTTGTTTAACCCAAATATAACAATATCAAAAGCATATTTCTACATTTTACATGTCAGACTGAAGAATATCGAAATAATAACAATAACAATGTTCAAGATAAAGGTAATTTAATTTTAAAATGTATTTCATGTACTTTGACATGATCTGGGAAACTAACCATAATAAAAGAACTTAACAGGTTTATTTACACAGTGATATGCTGCCAACAAGTGTTGGATATGAAGGCCAGAAGTCAAGTTCCAATCTTCTGAGTCAAATCCACAATGGAAAACAATGTCACCACTTCACATTTTCTGGAAACATTGTCTGTCATTTTTGCAGCCCATTTGTCAGCACTCCATCAAGCTCCTGCCATGCCATAATGAACTGCTAGCTACCTCAGATTATTCACTATTATTTATGTAAGATCTTGCACTATTGGGCTAGGTATTTTTGGAGCCTCATTAGCAAAGATTACATCATTAGTGAAGATTTAGCCCGGGCAAGGCTAGGTCCATTAAGAAAGAAAGGCTGAGCTGTTACACCATATAGTATTTTGCAAGTTATATTAGCTATACTTCTACACTAGTTCAGCTAAGATTGGGTATTTCAGTGGGATGCCAAGAAAATGTGATTACCAGCAAACATGCACTCTATGTCCAGTGAAACCAATCAAGTCCAGCCTCCAGATTGGAATTGGATTGGATTGGAATTTAAGCACTTGTGCCATCTGATCACTGTCACAAATACAATAGGAAAACATCCTACCCTCACCACTTTTGCCAGCAACTGGACAGTGGTGAGAAAGCTGACAATTTGAGCAGCAGGTGAGAGCAGGATCTCATCAAACTGATTTAACTGTAAAGAGAAGCAGAGCAAATATCAGGTCTTAATCCAGGTTATTATGCCATCAAGATATTGTATTGTGAATCAGGATTTAAGAAGAGCAGTATTTATCACTCTGGATAATAAATGCTTTCTGGCAAGTATGAAGACAATATAAACTAAAAGTGAGTGATGAGATCAAACACGTTAACATAAAATGCTTCGCAAATAATTATATTCAATATCTTCTGCTCCCATCACCAACTGCAGACAGCTGTATAACGTGATACACACAGGATAAAAATGAGAACTATGAGAATGCTTGCTATCTTTAACACCCTGTACTTCTACAGGCCACTGCAGAGGAAGCTTAAAGCCTAGAGTTTACTTAGATTTATTTTTCAGATATATTAGGACTTCCAGACATTGCCAGAGCACCTTTAATTTCACTTGAAATATATATGCCAACTGTGCTTCAATTGCTGCATTATGTTTTCCACCATTCCTCCCCTGCTGGCCTTGCACTCCCCTCTGAGAACCTGAGCTTAGCATGCTGCAGCCACTAAACTGATCTTGACCCATGCCAGGGGCCAGAAAAGCTGCATACACAGCCTACTTTAATTTCTTTATACTCAGCTTGTGTAGAAGGTCAGTATGCACAGTATGGGTGGGTCAAAGCCCACTGACACAGACAGGAATGTTATGCAGGTGCACAGGGATGGAAGCTTGCACAGGAAGTTGCAATTCCAGGGAAAGGTCACACGCAGCAGAAGTCCCTCGCATTGGTTTGGTTGACCCTAAGGAATAGACTGGTTAAAGGATGGTGGAACCACACCTGCTTTCTTCCTCCACTCTGCTTTCAAGAGCAACAGAGCACGGGAACAGAGAGATCCTGGGCTTTGGGGTCACTGGTGTGTCAGCCTGGCCACATCCCTAAGCTGCATCCTGCTTTAAGCTAAATTGTCCCAAATCACAGCAAAAGTTCTGCCCCTCCCATTTACTATCTTGTCTGAGTAGATCCTACTCTGTAAATTTCACCTTCACAACTTCAAAATTGTTTATTTCAGCCACATTCCTCCCCCTCAGCATTTGTTCCAGGAAATATCAGTACAGTTGGCTTTAAAGAAGGGGTATTTATATGATGCCTAATAAATTGCACATAACATTAGGGTTCTTCCCAACACATTCTTTCTCAGGAGCTGATAGATCTCCCTTTATTTCTCATTTTCCAGAACTGCAGACCATGTCCTCCCCTCTCTAGCATACACATTTATTAATATTTCCTTTTGAACTCACACACTCAGGAGGGAGTTTCCCAAAGGAAGGCCTTCCAAATAGTGTTCCACGTCAACTTGTGACCCTGAAGCAAACTAGTTGACATGCCAGTATCTTCCAAGGGTGACATATCTATTCCCCTGATATATGAGCACCTTGAACTCAATGTCATGTAGTCCAAATTGCAGAGGTAACTATATCATGATGCAATTCTGCTGGGATTGCATAGAGGGGTATTTGGTTTATGGAACTCAGTGACGTGTTCATCTCTATTTTGAAATTGTACTGAAGAAAGACAAATCCCCCAAGACCACCTGATTAGTTCCCTTTTCCCCCCACTGTACTCTGAGAGATGTTAGTTTTGAAACAAAAACCTGCAGCATGCCATGTAGGTGCTACCCTTTCAAAGGGATATGTTTCTTGTACTCTCATTTTTAATACTACTGTCATCTTCTAAATACCTGCTTTGCTTGGAAATGATGACCCTTTCCCACCTCCTTCTGTTTCTAACCCATACTGACTTCCTAAGTTACATTCATAAGGGCAGAGTATAATTACAGCGCAGATATTAGAATCTAGCCTTTAATATATACAACACTATGGATAACATCAATATTCAGTCATATCTTCTCCTGAGGATCTCAGTAGCACACTGGCTGTCCCACCAAGGTCAGTGAACACATAGGAAATCAGTATTTGTCCCACAGCAGAAATGTCCCCACTATGCATAATCAATCATTCTTAAAAGAGCCATTCAGTTTTCTTCAAATAAACTTCAGTAGGATTTGCTGATTATCCAGAAGTCTTACAGATACTGTAAAAAACTTTGCCTACTGCCAAGTGGTAGAAAAGGTGAAGAAAATTCTTATACCAAAGAAGAATTAAAAGGAGTGCTTAATAGGATGGAAGTAGAACCCATTAATCCTTCATTTCAGAAAGCAAAAGCTATAATGGTATAGACCCTTGCAAAATTTTTTCTTCTCTAGCACGAGTTGAAAACATAATGCAGTCAGTGGGGAAGGACTAACTGTATCCCAGTTTTGCTTCTCACAGCAGTAGAGAAAATAACTGATTTTGACTGATGAGTGGATAAAACTAGGAGCACAGGGATCAGAATGTAGAATTTAATTTCCTTTGTATTCACTTTCATTTTTTGAATTAAGTCTCTGCTGCAGCAACATTTTAAAACATTGTTGAGATTAAATTTAGCAAAAAAGTGTGCATGTGCATATTTATATTTCTGAGCAATTTTTATGGGGTAATATAAAACAGCTGAAAGTAGGAATTTCTGTGTGAGGCTCACATTCCTATCATTGGTGGTTAAAAACTCAAATCTCGTTGGAGCTTTCCTCTGCTGAATTCAAAACACTGTCACTCATGACCCCACTGTTCCTCACCATGGACCAAAAGTCACATACAAATGGGGTTTTAACACGCTCTGCTGGCCAGGTCAAACCCTTTGCAAAGGCATTATGGTATTAGCCTGTCAATTGTTCCTGTATTATTTGTCCAATTTCTGTTAATGCTGCATGAGTACAGAGAAGGGAGAGGACAAGAAAGTGTGACCAGAGCTGGTGCATCTGGAGCTCCCCATTTTCACAGCAAGTCTAAAAATATTTCAGCTTTTATATGAAAGACATGCTGCCTTATTCTTGTGACAAAACCAGCACCAAATGCTTTGCTCAGTCATAGAAAGAAAACAAATTGGGTCCAACCCCCTTTTCAAAGCAGGTGCAATTAGATCTGGTGGAACTGGGCTTTATCCTGTCCAGTTCTCCAAGGACAAAGATCCCATGACTTCTCTGCTCATCTGTTCCAGTGTTTGAGCACTCTCACAATGAAAACATCTCCTGTGTAACTGAAGTTTACTGTGATCCACTTTACATGCTTTGTCTCTCATCCTATAACTCTGCACCCTGGGAGGAGTCACCCTCTGCACTTTCCTATTAAACAGATGAAGAGAGCAGTAAGGTTTCCCCTTCACTTTCTCTCCTCTAGGCTCAAATAACCAAATTTTCTTAGCCTCTCCTTGTGTACCATGTACTTCAATCCCCTGGTTGTCTTAGTGGTCTCTTGCTCCAGTATGAAAATGTCTTTCTGGTGCTAGAGAGCCATTAAGAAGTGCTCATGTACCACACAGTTGCATCTCAGTTGAACAATTGTAAAGGTTTGAAACTCTTTCAAAAGCAGCCATAAAATATTTTACAAGTGGCTCATAAACTGTCATGCTTTTGCATTTCATCTGTTCCATATTGCACAAGGCTTTTGCACACTACAATATACATGATTTAATGTATATCAATGCTAGAAGCTGTCAAACTTCTGTTTTCTAAAGTTTTTCTGCTGGAATTAGGAACTGGAAACTAGGACACTTCCTGAGTAAGCTTTACCTTCACTCACAGCACAAAGAAATATTAACAAGGACATTGGGACTTTGAAAAGTGTCACAGCTCTGCTGTCCTAGATTTGAAAAGGAAATAGCAATGCAGTGTCTGCTACATCGAGACTGGCTCCTGGGAGCCAGAGGGAAAGCAGATGAAAAGCAATTTTTTTTTTTTTTTTTTTTTTTTTTTTTTTTTTTTTTTTTTTAATGACAGCACAGGTTTCTAAATTTAAACCTCCAAACAGAGAGATCTTGCGAAGATCTTAAAGTGATACCTTAACCCACTTTTATAAACAATGATTCTTTCAAAGTGCTACTCATTTTAGAAAAATAACAGCACAGGGATTACATCACCTCCAAAAATACAAAAGAGGCTAGAGGATAATCGAGGATTCTGTGCTTCAAAAAGAAAGTTGGTGCAAAGATCAGCCTTCTCTGGGTTAATATTGACAAAAGACAAATGTGCCAAACTTTCCCCTGCTCCCAGCAAATCTGGCAAAGCGCAGTTCCAGAGAGGCACGTGCCAACAGAGGGGAGAGGCTGTACCAGCCTCACGTGAGCCAGTGGCTGGAGCAAACTCTGCTCCATCCCAAGGAAACACGGCACAGATCCCTGTGTAATCCTGCACCTGCATCTGCCTGAGACGAGCAGAATGCCTGACATTTTCTCCAGTTGATTTCCTACAGCACTGAGTATCTCCATAGCTCCAGCAGCCAGCCAGGTCAAACACAATAAATAAATCAGGAGCATGCTAAAATGTGCACTCAGTCAGAAATAGAGCTTTCAAGCAGTTTTTGGGTTTCTTTGTTTTGGGTTTTTGGGTTTTTTTGTCTTTTTTTTTTAAACCAGTGGACACCTCTAAGTAAAATAGGGACTGAAGACCTCTCCTAAATCCCTTATCAAACTGATGACTAGATTACTCAGGTATATTAACCTGCGTTGTACAAAAGCCACGAAATCTTTGACCTCATTTAAGCTACCAAAAAAACAGAGACACAAAAATGGCAGTGAAAAACACCTTCAAAATTAGACACTGAGCTATTCAGACGTGGTGTGCTAAATACTGTTTTATTCACTGTCAGGGAAGGAGTGCTGCAATCAGGAAGTTCCATGAGACCTGAAAATGACAGTGGCTTTTGTAGTGAGAAGGAGGTGAGAGCTGATCCAGTGAGCTCCTCAGTCTGTCTGTGCACAACAAAATTCTTTATGTTTGATTTTTGCAAGGGTCTGTGCAGAGTTTAAGCTCACACATAAGATTCCCAGCCCCTGGCTCAGAGCACCAAGGCTACAAGTTTACAGTGACAAGACTCAGAGAACTCCTGCAAACTCCTTGTATGAAAAGTTACAGCTCGGTAGAAGCAGCAAGTGACCTTTGTTGAAAGTCAAAGCAGTGTAAACAGAAGTGTTGTCTTTCCATAACAAGTACTTGCATGACTCGGGCAATCCCCTGAACTGAGGAATTCAAGCACCTTTACAAAATACAGGGAAGCAAGACTATAGCTGGAAATGACTTGACTTGCAAAGAATCTGTGGCCGTTTGTTCTTTTTCCATTTGTACTTAAGGAAACATCAGAAAAGTTGTAATTTCCACCGTTTTGTGCAGTGGTTCAAGAACAACCAGCACTTCCGATTTTCTTTGTCACCAATAATGTTGTAGAGTTTTCTGCCATGGTATTGCCAGGCAGCTGTCACATTCAAATCTCACTATTATAGCAGTTGGTGTTGTTTCCTTTAGCTTATATTTAGTGCTTGTTGCCATTCTTATTTTCTTACCTTATTTTCTTATTTTCTGACCTTAACTTTTGGGGAATAAAATGTTAATGGCATATGTAATACTCCAGACTTTTGCTATGGATGCTGATCAATATGATTGGTGGACCTTCTATACTATACAATGATATAATGGGAAAAATCACTGAAAAAATGGTTTCACTGCTGTAGAAACTTAGCCCATTATGCCTCTGAATAACCTGAAAAAGGCTTAGAAATAAAAATACTGAAATGAATTCATGGGAGGAAATGGGCAGGGAAGAATCTGTTCCTTTTCAATACAACATTTAGGAAGAGACAAAATAAATACAGCACAATCTCAGTCATTTAGATGCCAAGAAAAAGGACCAACTATGTTTAAAATAAGTGATTTATTATGGTTTATATAGTCCATGTATGCACCCACATCCCCCCCAAGGATCTGGATACCAAAGTTTCGTGGACCTTCACCTACTACAAACTGGGAAAGAGGCCAAGAACAACCTTTCCACTTTCTTTGATGGCTGTGTTTTCTATCAAGCCATGGAAAATTGCAGAGGGACGGTCAAAAAGTGAATGCATTTCTATGCCTCAAAAATCCAGACTGATCATTTTTGTAAACAAAATCTCAAGGAAAACCCCTCATAAGGTCCATGACAAGGGATATTCAGACAGTTGATGCACATGGACTGGGTATTGTATCCACATTCTGCACATCCATATTGGTGTATCATAAAATTTTTAAAGATATTGTAAAACCTCAATATGGAGCCCTTTGCATTAATATTCACTGTTTGATTTCTGAACATTTTTATGTTTTCTCTTTTTGCCAGTTAGCAAATATTCTACAATTCCCCCTAATGTTGGAATTTTGAAGTGAAAGTCAGCACATCTGACAAATATGTCAGAGGTTGGCCTGCTCCCCCAGCTGGCTCTGAAGGATCCCTGTGGCCTTCTAAGAGAGGGTCTGAGGACCACACCTATAGCATTTAGTATTTAGAAGGATTGTGAAACATATACTGCTTCAAATTATCTAAAAAATGTATTAACGTATAGAATATCTGTGCCTTATGAATGGGAAGCCAGAGTAGAAGTGAAATATCTTGAGTTATCACAATGACAACGGACATTTATGTTTTGACAACTGACTAATGCCAAAAATGTAGTTCCAAAACCCAGGGGAAGTAGGTGAGAGCGTGCAGGATTTGTGCCCCAAGCCAAAGCAGCTGCACAGTAGGAACTGCACACCTTACAAAGATGTAACAATGCTGAATCAAACCTGAAGTAACACCTTCCAAAAGTGGAAATTTTACTGAGTTAATATTTATAACCTGAAAGATATTGGCATGTGGTAATTTTACAAATTGATATGCAATTATTTGATTTCCTTAACACCAGGTACTGCAAAATTGCAAGGAATCAGGATAGAGAATTGATGCTGAAAGCCAGAGAAGGTGAATGCAGGCTGGAGTGCATGTGCTCAGTTTGAGCTCTCTCCACCCACCTCCTCATTCCCCCAAAGACTTTTATTACACATGGGAACAGCCTCCCATGTTGTTCATAGATTGTAAAATAAATCTGACTTGACCATGAAACTTAAATTCAATCAAAAAGGCCCATCACTTTGAAGTTACAGCTATATCTCAGGAATTAAATTTGTTCACTAACTAATCAACAATATTGATGTCCTTCATGGTTACTGATGCTCATTAACAAGACCATAAAGATTATGATTGTCAAGGGATGTTTTTCTTCATGGATTCATGAGAATGTTGATGTTTGATATGGCATTTGGTACCTCAAAAAGAGATGCTTGATACTTTCTTGGCTTGGTCATAAAAGTCCAAATTCATTTACTCTTGAAGAAAATAAATCAGACATTTGTGAAAGGGTAGCAAAGCAGCTTAACATATTTATGTTATGATATCAAATGGCAAAACCCAAAAATCAATTCAGAGTGAAAACTTCCACTACTCTGAATTAGAAATTATTTTACTGCCATATCTTTGCAAAGTGATTCCTGAAAAGGTTTGGTACACCTCTCTTGCAAATCCTATGATTATTACACTAGAGCAGCATTCTGCACGTGGACTTGAATTTAATTTTCAATTTTTCCTTATGATTCCTTAGTATTAAAGGGCACTTACTGGCTCTCAATTAGTTGGATTGATGGTAATTTTTATCTCATAAGAGTAATGCAAACGAAGTATTCAAACCTCCAGACACCTATTGCAGTGCATTGGAGAGAGGCCAGCTTTCACTCACAATGTTCTTGGACTAAATTGAATCCATATGTTTACATGGAATAAAATATTACAAATGTCTCCCAGGGGCAGCCAATCATTATTGAGTGCTTTAATAACCTAAACCAAAAATTCTTTAACGTGACAACTAACCTTTAGCCAGAAAGATACTTTTGTTTATTTTACTTTTTTTTTTTTTTTTTTTAATAATGCAGGGTGTATTATCCTAATTTAATTCCAACTTGTCATCAACAAAATACTTATCTGGGATAATTCTGAAAAAACTGTATGACAAACCATTTGTGAAAGCTGTAATAACTTAGTTCTAAACATATGGTTCCAATTTTGTTTTTCCTTCCCTCCCCACCCCCCATAAATGTAACTTAGTTGTTGTAGTTTTATTTTTGCAACACATAAATCTGATATCTTTGAGAGAGAGATCTAGACATAAAAGAAAAGCTACATTTATATTTTAAGGCTGCTTCAGTTGCCCACCATTTTGTCCCCATAACAATAAAGCCCTATTCAACAGGGTACCAGCTCTTGCAGTTTAAGTTCATAGAGAGGCTACTATTTAACAGGAAATTCCTGGAAAGACATTTCATCTTTACATTTCTTGGGAAAATTACTTGACACTGGCTAAACAAACAGAGTTTACTTGTGTCTGCAGCTTGTACACATACAAATCTAAATTCTAGATTTCACAGAAAGCAGTGTGAAGTTCACCTGTGAGAACTCAACAGCAGGTCAAGAAAATATATTAATTTTCAATATACTCAAGCATACAGTAAGGTAGTCTGAGATTCCCACCAAGATTTCAGCTTCCTTCTAGATTTACTTTATTAGGAACTTGCAACATGCAGAAAGTAAACTCATCCTCATTTTAGTACTAGAAAGTATTTTTGTGATTAAAAATGTACATTAATTATATATTATTTTTAATTTCCATTTCTTAAACGCACTTACCAACTTTTATTTCCCCTGGTCCAAATACAGGCCCTGTTCCTCTTCTTGAAGGCTGAGAATGCCCATTCCTTTCCTATGCAGAAGTCTTAGCCTGAAGTGCCACTGGGTGTTTAGTGAGGAAAACTCCTTCATTACTAAGATTCCACGCACAGATTTCTTTCTTCCTCAAAACCTCTGACAAAACTCATCTCCCTTCTCTGTCTCAGCCACTGCAGCCATTTTGCATGCAACGAATGTCCTGCCTCCTGATTTACCAGCCATCTTTACCACACTAAAGTGGTAAAATGTGGCTTTATCATGCAGGAGAAGTATGTCCCAGAGACTTTGAGAGAGAGTTGTATTGTAACAGGAAAACTGTTTGTAACAGGTCTGTTAAAACACAATATATAGATAGAAAAGCTGAAATTTTATGTAAGACACAGATGGTTCTGGAGCATTTTTGTCTGTCCATAAACGCTGTGTGGAGTTCCTGCTAAGTTCAAAGAATGCTCAGAAACCTCACATAGACCTTAAGAGATGGAAATATCTGGGATTTGTTAAAGGCTTTCAGTGCATTTGCCATGGGAAGAGAAAATGGAACATGGAGAAATGCATCAGCTAAGGCTCTTAAGTACTATCCACAGAGAAATTCTTGTGGGACTAACCCACCAGACATGCAAAGACCAAGCCAACACAAACACAGATGGTGAAGCCCTTTTCAGACCCTATCTGGTGTCAAAGGCAGGAGAAGGTATCAAATTAATTTTGCAACCTAAAAGTACGTGAGGAATCCCAGTTCCTTGATCTCCTTTGTAACAGCCTTTAAGCACACTAAAACAGGCAATGATGAAAGAAGGAGAGTTTGTAGCCTTGCTTTTGGGTTTGCTACCAGGGACTTCCCTTAGACTCTCCCAGGGCAAGAGGCTGACAAACCTGCTGGCCCACAGACACACACATGGCTGCTCCCTTCTGCTCTACTTGAATTTCGTATCAGTTACCGAAATGAGATACTGAGCATGTCAGTACAAAAATGTCCAGTGTTGTACTAACATATGGAAGAGATGTCACAGAGAGGAATCTTCCCTCCTCTATACTGATGGATGGTGTTGCTCGTAATATTCCACCTTTATTCCATTTGGAGAACAAGATTTAGGCCCACATTTTATTTTGAAGCCAGACTTGTGAGACTCACTGACTGACAGAAAAGCAGTGGCTTCCAGGAGGGTATTCTGACACTACAGAGGGAACTGCAGTACACAAATCTATAAAAATTGGATTACAGTTCACTCCTTCCAGGCCCCTCTCCTCCCCTGAGGATCCTAGCCCATTAGTTTAAGGGGGTTATGCACTCAGGTTCCCAATATATTTCCATGGAAGCTTCTAGTTATTTTAGACCTGTTGCAAAACTGTAGTCAGAGACAGATAATACCATTCCTTTTAAATTGCAGCTATTGCTTGCTTCCAAATTATCAAATCTGGTTTCAAATGCCATATCTTTTAAATAAAGTAACAGGATCTGACCTATAATTTTTTCCCCAATAGCTTCACATTGTAAAGCAGTCAAAGGAAGGGTGCTTAAAGCACGAGGTATCCATGCCAAACCTTGGTGTTTAAATAATTTTCATTCATATTTAATTCCAGAGAATAATTTATAGCACCTTTGAAATGTATCACTTTGGAATTTAGATAATGGACTGAGAGTTGCAGAGGAACTGACTATACTTAAGGTCTGCAAGTGCTACAGAATAAAAGTGACAGGATTGTAGAACACAAATTCCTGCATTTTTACACATGAAAAATTTTACACCTACTCACAACTGAACTGACAATATGTAATACATACTAAAAAAGGGCAAAATACATAATTTCTGACTTTGCTAGTAATGACACTCATCTATATGACAGACAAAAAGTAGTTGGAATTAAAGTATTCACCTATGATCTGACATCTGTGCTTTTGCTGAGTCACATCATGTAACATTTATATCATCTGTTGATTCTGGATTTGTCTGTATTTATGCAGGTGCTTTAGCAGGAAAAAGAGCTTAATCTTTTTAGACTAAAATATCTTATCCTGACCATTAATTCTTGGTACTTTTAATCCTGAGAGAGACAAGAGAAGAGAGCTTAATTTAGCTTTTCAGTCTAGATAAGCACTTGCAGCCTGTAAACAAAACAAGAACAGTAAATGACTCAGTAATTTTAAATTAATCTCTAAAGAATGGGCATTAAACAAAATTCCTGACCACTTCAGAGGTCCTTGATCTGTCCAAGTAGGAAAAAAGGAATTCCCAGCCATCCCTTCACTCCGAGCTCAGACCACAACAATGAACAGCAAGGATGACCAAGGGCCAGCCCCTGAATCTGTGACCTGGTCTGCCTTAGTTTGCTTGGACAGACCAAAAACCAGTCTATTTTCTTTCCTCCTGTAGCCTATATTTTCTTTTACATATTTGAGGGCATTTTCAGTTGTCTCAGACATCCTCCTCCTGCCATGGAAATTTATTCCACAAAGAAAGAAACGGTTGGTAGACTCCTACTTAGATTGTGCTTAAAAACATGCTTGTAGCTGTAAACTTCTACATTCCTCTGAGCTGGAGCTCTTTTGGGGTTATTGTTATGCCTAGTGCTTCTTGGAGAGCAGATTTTCCAGCTGTCACTAAGGAAAAATATCTGGAGGTTAGACCATCTAGCAGTGTTTTCATTACCACACAGAAACTAGAGGAAAAAGCAAAGAATTTATGTAAAAAAAAAAAAAAAAATAAAAAAAATAAAAAAAAAGGCAGATTTGGGCACACACTTGCACCAAATTGAATATGAAAATGCTGATACCATCAGAAAATCAGCTATCAGCTTTACCACTAGGACCCTTAGGCTTAGATAAAAACTAAGAATATCAGGTTGATTTGGGATTTTGCTGTAAATCCCAAATTTCTGATTTCCAGAATGGTTGGCAATCTTCACTAGGTCAGATCCTGAAACAGCCAAACAGCTGTGATTTTCTTTGGACCTCTGAGCACATTTTCTCTGCTTTCATCTACCATAAGAGTGTCTGAATATTTTCTACATTAGAATTAGTAAAGTCCAAAGCATATTCCATAAAAATCTTTGCTACGTGTCTGTCTTGAGAAACCAAATGTTTGAGACACTTTTACTTTAAAAATATAATTTTTTTCCCCTCAAAATAACTATTTGCTCCTGTCTGGGTTTTCTTAGGCTGAAGCTGGTATCCAGATGTAATTCCAACAGTAAAGAAGAGTTTTTCCATGAAGATAATTTGCAGAAGTTCCCAAGGATGTTCAGTGCCTGGGTTTAATCAGCCCTGGAAGCATGTTTCTAAGCCAGAACCACTTAAATGAAAAAAACTTTATCCAGGACTTTGTGATTTACATTGTCCCATGGGAGCACAGCTGTTGTCTTAGCATTTCAGAGACTGAAATTCCATCCTCAGTGTAGCTGTGGTTTGATCTATTAACTACTGTGCCTTGTCACCAAATGAATGAAAAAACCTTGGAAGACAAGATGTTATGTAAATTTAATCCATGTAACAGCAACACTGTTTAGCCAAGCATCACCACTGGAGAAAGCCATATTTCACTAAGTCTGGCTCCCACAATATATGGAGTTCTGAACTTGGCTCAGAAACAATCTGAGAAGCCCCATCAGTTATATCAGACACGATAAAGAACAATTCAAGCACACGACTGATGACAGAAGACGCATCCAGAGAATCTGTTTAGTGTGTACAGTCCTCTTGAGAAGGAAATCGTGCTGGTGAAGAACAACCAGGCGAGAGGCAAACTTCCTGTTGGTAAAGAGCAGAGCTGCCACCAGGGAGGAATCAATGTCACAGCCAGTTTAAATTTAAAATAACAAAGTGTGTTAAAAAGGAGAGGAAACAAGTTCAGATGCAAATACCCCCCACACAGCGAATGCTTCACGCCTGAACAAAGAACATTGCTTTAGGGTCCCTGCAAGTCTCTAATCAAATCACTGGAACACATCTGCAGAGCTCTCCCAGATGGTCCTCCCGGGCCTGGCAGGCAGTGGCTGCTCGGTGACAGCAGCGATAGGAGCTGATGAGCTGCTCAGTCACCGTGTGGAGATAACTGGGCAGGAAGGGAGCATGTCACCCCAGGGGATTCCCTGCAGGATTCCCGTGAGCCAGCCCAGGTCAGATCCCATCAGCGCACACAAAGGACCAGCACACCCTCTCGGATGTGCTGGGATGGGTGTAGGGGCTGCCCAGGAGACACAGGAGATGGAACTGCTCCTAGCCCCAGGCAGGTGCAGAAAAAAAAGCATTATTTTCAGAATGTGCGTCTTTATTTGTCATCCTTTATATAAAACCTTACGAACAGAAACAGAAGCTCAGGCAGTGTGAGAATAGCTCAAGAAAAACATACACTCTACATCCTCTCCATTCAGAGAGAAAGCAAAAATTCCCCTAAACTTGGGCCAATAAATAACACCCTATTCCCCTACACTAAGCACTTGAAATGGCTCTAAAAAGTTTCTGTGCATCATATTTTAGTGAGGAAAAACCTCAGACTTTCCTCAGAACCTCCTCTTCTGCCTGTTACCACTTCTCACAGTGTTAATTTTGTGTTAGCTCACAGGTTCCTTTAAGGCATGGTCTGTCCCTGTCACACACTATTTAGCTGCTGTGGATAAATGCTGGCACAGTCCTGAAACACCCCAAAATCTCATCCCCACAGAGATTACATGAGGATTTCCTACTCATGAACAGACTGTTTATAAATATAAACTTTATCCAACCATCCATTAAGAATTTGAGAGTCAAATTCAAATGAATATTGGCTTTTTGCAGAATTTCATAGAGACAGAATTAGGCAATTTAAAAGTTTCATTCAAATGAGGAAATGGTGTAAATGCATTATTGAGGGAAAACTAATACCTAACACCAAGACTGTGTGGTAGAAGGAAAAACTCCAGAACTTTCATCTATCAAAATCAAAATGTTTTGCAATAGTATGATTATCATCTTGTATTTGCTACTACCACATCACTTAATACATTGTATTTTGAATTTCAAAACTTGGAGCTAAACTGAAGCTATCTAATCATTAAAACCAAAACTGAATTTGCCCAAGTGAAAGTAAATTTTATAATTTAACCCATGAAGAATTAACTTGTTTGGTAGCACAAGGGGAAAAACTTCCCAGTAAATTTCATAAATCTTGCAAAAATATTCTTTCAAAAACTTCCTAATTGAACTTGCTTCAGCTTACATGGTTTTTTTTTTGTTTGTTTGTCCGTTTTTTGATAGCATGCAAACATTTGAAAGCCAATAGGAACAAGGTACCTTTGTACATTTTACGTCATTATTAACAATACCTATTGAAAAAGAAAGGTTTTTTCTGATTTAGAAGTAGGACCTTTTTAAATAGTACTCTTACAAAAGCTAAACCAAAACACGACTTGATTTCTTGTTCGACCACTTTCAGAAAGCCTGCAGAGCCAACATAGAAAAGGTTCTAAGTCTCAAGAGAAGGTGTTTTTAATCCTTTTAATGAGGCAGCAGTAATTGCCTTCGGGGCTCTCTTGAAACCAGCAATATGCTACCACGCTTGCTGCTCTGCTGGGAAGCTGTGAAGTGTATCCTTCCTTCTCCCAGGGCCTTAATTATTGCTTCCTCCGGTGGCCACAGCCCGTTCTGATTTTCATTAGGGAGCGTTGCAGGGCGGGATGCTGTTCCTCACACAGAGCCATGTGCAGCTCACACTGGGTTAGGAGGGGGCTTTGGGGCCCTCCACGGGCACTGGAAACTGGGAAAGGTGGTGCCTGCTGCTGCCCACAAAAGCTTAAACCATCACCTGCAAATTCAGCAACATTTTTACGCACCCAGAGCTAAATAATGAATAACTCTTCAGAGAACACAAATATATTCAGAGCCTGTAGATCCGTGCTAAAAGTGTAAATTCCCTTGATGTCTTCTCTGCCCTGGCTCCACAAGCACAGAATTAGAAAGACAGGAGGTCAGTTTTGAGTGAGTCAACACTTGCTGCAGCTTTTTCTCACTCAAAACTAGGCCATCTACTTGCTCTGGATGAGAATTTTTAAAATAAGCCCATTCCTGTGCAACTTATTCTAGAGTTATTCTGTTGAGTCCTAAACATCTCTAAGCAGTAAGAACTGCATCCTAAATCCTGTTTCAAAATAAAGCAGATCAGTTTGAACCCCTGCACTGACAATGCTGTGCACAGTGTCAACTAGATCTGAACTTTCCTAGAACAGAGAGATCTTTGAAATCTCTTTTGGCATTTGTCTCAGAAATGAGAATATTTGCATGAACAATCATTTTGGAGCTGCCACTGCAATGTATTAACTGGAGAAACTACTCTTACCATATCCAGCTCTGCAACCCTGCACACTGACCTTTCCAGCAAAGAAATAATACAGAAAGTATAAAACCAGACTGAGCTGGCCAAGAATTGCACAGAAGCGTATTCAGACGCTCACAACTTTTGTCTTCTCTGACAACCAAGTACTGTGCAAGTTAGCTGAGCAGATTGAAAACCTGATGTAGCTGTGCAGACCAGCCCTCTCAGGGAGTTTTCTCCTTCCTCAGGCTAGGAATGTGACTTTAAAAAAACTACATAGCTGAGTTATGCTCCCACATCACCATTTAAAAATAAACTTAAAACTGACTTTTGGTAAACTCATTTTCAAAACTTTTCTGTTGATTGGTATGTATTAATCCCTCAGATAAGTACTATTCTGAGATTATAACCATTTACATAATTATTCATAATTAGCAGGGCTATCTGTGTACTACTTGTTATCTAGGACTTTCTGTTGATTACATGAATGCTACAAAGCAGATCTCAAAAATAGAAGCTTCCATTTAATCTCTTCTGCATTACACAGAAATATTTGGCACTTGTTCATAATACATTAGCTTCTAAGTAACATAATAATAGAGCTAGCTGTCTGACTCAGGGCTATTTCTGAAGTTGCTAATTTGATTTTTTTCCAATAAACAGAAAACTTTCCCCATTATGTTGCTTTTCTGCTTGCAATGAATTATCCCAGATTGCTACATAACTAGATAACCTGATAAGACAAATTTTGTTTGTTTCATATAACCTGCATTCAAAGCATCCACTACATACCATGCCAAACATAGAGTGATTCTTCAATAAACGTAGTTTATACTTTTGACTGATTTACACTGCAGTAATACATCTTAGGTAGCAAAGGAGGAGGTGTGTATGCTCAGGGGGCAGCACCAACACAGATCTGCAGACAGGGCATGCTGACAGCTGAACACTCAGGGACATGATATGAGCTCATTGTATGGCTGTGGCTGTTTTAGATTGATATTACTCTTACAGATATATTTAATGAGTCTACAGAAAGAGTTTTACCCCATAGCTAAGGAAAAAAAAATCCAGTTTCGCAGTCATTAATATTGGTGTCCATAAAAATGCTACTATAGCATATAAATATTGTAATATCAGTAAGATGTTTCTAGTTTAACTCACAACTGTAAGTCTAATTCACAACTGTAATTCTAGAGGTGCACATAATCTGTTCCCCTCTGGCCTTGCTCCTGAGCTCAATGGAACACTTTCAAGGAGAGATGAGAGGAATTTTTTTTTTCATTTTGTGCTGAATGAGCCAGACAAACAGAGCTGAAGGCTTTTAAAGGAGTAAAACTGAAAGTTCTCTTGTTCAGTGAGTCTTGTCCATGGCAACTTACTTGACATTTCATAATATTAGATATAGGTTTTGGTTTCATGATTAGCCTTTCCAGACTCTTTCAGAACATGAAAGGCTGAATTTAAAGCTGAATTCATACGACTTTACTTGTTTTTACTGTAAGAACTGGACTAGCAATCATACACAATTCAGTGAATGTATTGCTATACAACAGTCTTGACCCCACATTTCTCTCAGTTAAAAACTCTGAAATTAATGTGAATTTTGCCAGCGAGAATGCAACTTTACCTCCCATCCCCACCCCTAAACTGTCAAAGATCAAATAACTCCAGAGTTAGTAGCTCATTAAATAACACAGATTGCATAAACAGAATGTTTGATTGGTTCCAGTTTCTCACAGATGAAACTCTAGGGTTGCTTAGTGGAAAGCAGCCAGATTGTGTGCAGGGACTCATATTTTGCCTTTTAGGTAACCCCAAATTATAAATGTGCAGTTCCTCATAAAAGATTCAATTTTTATGAATAACCTCTAAACATATGTCCTGATTTATATGCAGCTGATATTACAAATGCATTTCAATAATAAAATCCAAAATAATCTGAGAATTTACTCTAATTTGCCCATTCCATATCTTAGAGTTTATTTTGCTACAACTAAACTGACTTTCAAAATATGAATCTGAACAATTCCTGCTGGAGGTTTAGTGTTATTTCTGTCAGCCCCTTAGGGAGTTGAAAGAAGTGGATTCTGAAAGATGGTTTTCCTGCCACTCACATCCAAACTGAACACATATAGTGAATCCAAGAGATGTAAATTAAAATATTCTGGTACTGTGATTGATCCAATAATCATCTCCTGGGGTGTCAGAGAATCCTCTAGACAAAACCAGCAGCCCCTCTGATTACCACCTCACTGGGGACAATCCAGATATTGGAAAAGGAAATTCATTTGTGTAATGAAACAGCAGAATAATGATGACAATAGTTGTGGCAGCAGAGGAACAATGGAGAGTTGAGAAACAATTTTCCTGCAGTGAACACTTTCCAGTAAAAATCTTTCCCTGCTAATATTGCTGGCAGAGTCCAGTTCCTGAGGACAGTGGGTTAAAAATGCATAAATATATGACAACTCATATTTGTTGGACAGTAATAAAGCTTTCAGTTCTGCTGTCCATACTGCTCTTCTGGTGACTGAGGACTTCAGCAACCAGATTTAGAACTCTGAGTAATTTTGTCCAAAAACTTAAACTAGGAATATTTAAATAAACACCTTTCTTAGTTTCATCTTTTGTATCTGCTTTCATGGAAGGAAAGCAAGTAATGACTGCTACAGACATCTTAATAACAGATTTCATGTGATGTCACAGAAGTCATTCTGATTGCTGTTGTCTGAAATAGCAGTACCACATCTTCATCCCCAAAGTTATTTTCAGAAAGACCAATCATCTGCAATTACAGCTGACAATGATGTGAGATGCATATGTAACTTCAGCTCTTTCCAAGTCACCAGTTCATAACTGATGAGTTCCCAGAGAACGAGCTGAGAACATTTTTCTTGCTGGGCACGAGGATTCAGTGGGGCAGTTCAGTGACAGGAGGAAAAGAATATTAGATTACTCACTTCCAATTCCCAAAGACTTCATTTACACTTTTTTCCCATACATTTCTGCTTTTTTGTCCTAGAAACTGCAAGATAAAGTAGTAATAGAAATATTTATGTCAGTTTATGCTGCAGGGGTCCTCATACTGAGGTACAAAGTTGCCCAGACAGGCCAGGAAGCAGGAGAGGATGTAGGTTGCATCACCCAAATACCACCCATCAGCTGCCCCGGAATTCTCACCAGGCTGACAGGGAGATCCATACATTTCTGTGAGGACAGAGACATGCACACAGCAATCAAGCATCTGGAGATGGGCAGAGTATGTTATGAAGGAAGGAGAAGAATAATAGATGGAAGTTTTTTGTTAGAGCAAGAAGAATGCATGCCCCTAGGCTGCAATAAAGAACAAGACATCCCAATTCCCATTGTCCTTAAGTAACCACTGCAGCCATCTCCACAGACAGCATCTTTGTGGCATTAATGTCATGCTGTGCAGGCCTCCCTCTCCCAGCTACACAGGCAAAACCTTCTAGTTGCAGGTTTGGTCACCTATGATTTCAAGTATAGGTTATGTAAGAAAAATGAAGCTCTCAGAAACCAGCCTGTGTGTGTTAAGGCCTCCAAGAAATGCTTAGTTGGCATAATTTAATTTCTTCGGTGTTGTATCAACAAGAATTCTGCTAATAAAATACAAAGTAGCCTTCATGGTATGAAAAAAAAAGGAATTTATAAATTAATTATTATTTTTTTTAAAGTGCCTATATACAAAGAGATCAAGTCAAAAAATCTCTTGTAGAAGGTTTTTTTTTTAAGAGTCAGGGTACCATTATTTCAGTAATAGTGTAGAAATGTGGAAGCAGTTTTTTGTTGTAGAAAATGTCTTATGAAAAAGGTCCTTTCAGGCTGGGAAGGGAGTGCTGGATTGTAAGCCATGTTATGCAAGCCTGCTGCTCCAGAAGCCAAAACCCTGCCCCATCAATTGCATAACCAGCTCCAAGGGAGATCTTTATGGAGGAGCCTCGATGGAAATTCAGCAAGTTACCAGCCTTCCACAGGCAATAAACAAGGCATTTACTGTCTCCTGGCATTTGCTGGAGCCAATTGTGCACAATTTGATTTTTTCCCCCCCTTCTCATTTCACAGCGTAAACAAAGAAACAACTTACAAAAAACCTGACACTGGGCAGACTGTCTCCTGTTGACACCATTCTGATCTGGGAATCATATTGCCCCTTTGAAATGCTGAACAAGCCTGTAGGCTGCTGGTACAATTCTGAAAGGAAGTGGGAGAGGCAAAAGCAAAACAAGATGCTCTGCAATGGAATGCACTAAAGAAAACCAAATATTTAAACCAATATTTAAATTCCTCAAATGTGGGACAAAACCTACTGATCTCACTCTTATCGACTGAAGCCAGCAGAAAAAAAAATTAAGGCTGATCTATACAGACATGAAAAAGTGTCATGCTCCCCTGGAGATCAAGACACACCTCACACATTTATTTACCATGTTTCTGCTGTATTATTGTATGCTCTCTAGATTGTAGCTCAGCCCTATCACAGGGCCTGTCAAACCTTTGCCAGGTTTACACAGAGCAATGGAGCTGAAAAAACAGCACAACTTCTATTTCCCATGTAAACCTGCTTTGTCTTGAGTATTAATATTTTCTTCCTCATTTGTCAGTGCTGCACTCCCAGAGCCTTTTGCACACGTATTGTTCTCATCTTTACTGGTCTGTGCACTGAATTAACATGCAGGATGCTGCACTGTTGCTTTTCCTTATAGTAAAAAGCAAAAGGAGAAAGAAAGATCCAAAGTCTTGAGAGCCCATTGGGCAAGTCTGGTCAGGGGATTTCATTTTCTGTAGCCAAAACCATGCAAAGGACACATGAATTTTCTGGTTTCTGAGCACTTTCCCCTCCTCCTTATTTCTTTTTCGTTTGTCCTTTCAGTATCATTCAGCTTGGAAAGGATGACTGGAGGTTTCACTCAGACCTCAGGCTGAGACTATTCTTAAGAAATACAGTTTTGTCAATAATTTTCCTGCAAATCGTTCAGCAGAGCTGAAACACCTCAAAAAAGACCTGAACTACAATTCCCTTATAAAAAGACTAAAGCAAAAATCATACCCATGTCTGAAGAAAGCAGCTGCAGCAATCCAAAATAAAAATTTACTCACCATTCTCACACCATTATGTGTCACATTTAACATGATGAAACCAGCCACCTCTAAAAGACCCTACCCACGTACTTGCAACTCTCTGTAAGTAATTAACTGTAAAAATCAAAGCAAAATTGCAGTTTGTAATACAGAACCCAGCAATCAGAGACCTGTGCACTAAGAGGAAAAACTAAAAAAAAGGCCTTTATGTTTTTGGTTTCTAGGATTCCTTAGACTTATAACATTAAAATTGATGGAGTTCACAGTCAGCACGAATCCCCCTTCCTCCCTTCAATCAGATTGTGCAACAAAAATGTCTGAGCAACCTATGCTAGATATCTTTAAGATTCCTTCGATTATCCTGATCAACGTGGACTTCATTATAAACAACTAGATAACCAAATGCAAAGATAAAAATGATGAGATTAATGATGAATTAAAGGAAGCAATATTACATGTGATACACAAGGCACAAGCCAACCGCAAGAACTGTCATTTCTGAGTGTCTACAATGCAAACCACTTCTGATAAATAACTTTTCCCCCTTCGCAATTAATTTTCCTATTAAATTAATAATCATTAGTCAGAGAATCATGATTTTACCTTGGGCACACAGAGAATTCCCTTTACTTGCAATTTCATTAAGTTGACTACTATCATTTCTTCCCAGTTGCTTAAATCCAGCTGCTTTGTTTTGAGATGTTAAAATTCTCTCTTGAAAGAGCATTTTGACCATACATTTTCCCATAGTGTTCTAAAAGTCTCTTTAAAGCCTGACAAAATCAAGTAATGCATGATGGAGCTTAGCAAAGTAAGGCCTTTTCAGCCATCACCTTGGCCCTAACATTGTTTTCTAATTAGTGCCTGTTTGAACCTGTGCCAAACAACACACCCTCAGCTAAGCATCCGTTAAAACAGTAAATTACTCACGTTGTGCAATCCCTTTTAACTCTGTCAAGCCAAATAAATATTGCCTGGACATTATGGAGACACTTTGGGAAACCAAACTGAAATGTGCTCATAATATATAACCTGAGCTGTTTTCAATTAATAATAAAAACTTCTGGCAGAAGGGTAGTGCTCCAAAAGCACTTGTTTTCCTTTGACATCAATGGGAAGGAGCCAGTTAGGCACTTATGAAAATTCCATTAGGTATATATCTGAATATTCAGTTACCAGAAATATATTTATAGTCAGAATTCTCAATGAGCTAGAGTGGTCTGGATAAATTGCATATTTAGAATCCATTGTGGTAGCTAATGCTGTAGATTATACATTTAAGAAGAGACACACATCTTCTGAAGCAAAGGATACCCAGATGTATTCTCTGCAGGACTGTAAAAAAGTCAATAGAGATTGTCCTAGTGTAACATAAATTACTCATGTTTTTGATAAAAAGGGTTGTATTCCCAGGAAACAAAAAGACATTAGGGCAGGTGTATACAGATACAGCACAGTCAGGCTATATCAGATATAAAGAACCTATGGATCAGATTTTTAATCTTCAACATGAATTTCAACGTAATTATCTCCACAAGCTCAACTACATAGGCTAAGTTTGTTTTCCATCCAGGCACTTTCAGTGAAGCAAAAGAAGTTACAGCTGCATCTACTTACAGACAGGATTTGCTTAATGGTTACAGTCCAGGTCAACTCCCCAAGGCTTAGTTATTTATTATTAAATAGATATTAATAAATTATTGCAAATACAGATTTTTTTAGGCTTAAGTATGTTTTTAATGAACTCTGGCATTGATAAGAGAGCAATGTGAATTAGGTAGATTAATCATAATTATAAACTCCTAAGAGCAGATAGCAAGTAGAATTTGTGAGAGAATTTTGTGCTTGTCACCAACTACTACTTATTTTGTTGCAAGTGCTGCTAATCTTCACACCCTGCCAGTGTCAATTTTCCATTCAGTTATAAAGATAACAACAAATAAATTTGTGTAATTCATAGGGGACAATACCAGTGGTTAAGGCAATTGTATTTTACCCTGAGCATTTAATTTATTATATATCCAAATATATATGACATATATATATGTGGGATGTTTGTACATAACATATTCTGTTTGGAATAGGGACAATACTATTAAATACTAATAGAAGGACCAAAAGCAGGCTGACAATGGATTTTAAACATAACTCCCAACACCTGCCAGGTTACCAGGTGATCCATTCTTGGATCATGCCATTTGTACTCATGTAGGCAACCTAAAGAGTTGTGCAAAATCTTTACTGTCAATAACTTCACAGGGTGGCAGGTTCCAAAAATGATAAACGCGTGGTTTGATGGTCATATTGAATATTCATAACACTGACTGCATTACAAGATATGTAGGAAGGAAGAAGGAAAGACACAAAAATGTGTGTTAAATGGAAGCCATCCTGAAAAGCAGCAAGTCACAGGAAGTCCTGAGGGTCATTGCAACTAACACAGTTCAGCTCTTTGTGCAGCTTTGTAACGCAAAGGATCTGCAATACCCACATTAATAATTGTATTACTTCAGCAGTTCTTGACAATGGATTTTTGCATATTTGTAAACAGGAATATCAAGTAGAAGCAACACTCGACATCTGCAAATGCTTGGGAAGACAGCTTCTCTTCAACTATAAAAATATTTTGGAAAGCTTATAGCACAACAGTGACACAGCAGGAAGAAGGTTAACAAACCTCAGTTTTGTCAAAGAAAATATTGATAGGTGACAATTTCTAAGCATAGGTATTTACACATTAGAGAAAGTGTTTTTCAGATCTGCTGAAAAACAGAAATGGATGCAAGAAAAAGGTCAGTATTTCCTACCAGTGGGGTTCCACAGTTTTTGATAAGCATTTTTATCAGCGTGGGTGGCAGAAGGATCCCCCATCTAGCCACTTACTCATCATTAGATGGGTCATCATGGCAACCTCTCTCCTAATTCTTTATCTGCAGCATTTAATCTCCCAGGATGCAAAAAGCTGAACCCTAGGACAGCCATCCAGATTATTAGGTGAACTACAATCACCTGCCATCTACATGTCAGGCTATACAATCTACTGGCTGCTTGGCTATAAAATCTATGAAAGTGCAATATAATTCTATTTATTGACTACACATGAGACTAATTATGAATGTGGCAGAATGCTCGTGGCTTCTGCAGGAGCAGGCACAGAGATTCCTTGAATAGCAAACATGAAGTATTTAAAAATGTATTACTGATTTACAATTAAGTGCATGTAATGAAGAACCCAGAGTTACAACAAGTCAGAAATTTGCTTGGGATTCAAAAATAACAATTAAGTTGTTATATCAAAGCATTATTTTGCGTCAAGATATATGTGAAATGATAGTACTTCTATACACAATATCAATATACACCCTAAAGCAACTTACAACATATGGAGCCAACGAATATAAATACTGCATCCTTTCCTTCCCTATATTCATTAAGAATGTAACAGTATGTCCATGATTTTGCCAAGAAAATCTGCATTTAGTGGTAAAGAATACATATTGAAAAAGGTCTAATAAATGAACACCAATATCTCTACCAGGTTCAAACAGAATCCACCAAGAAGTTCTGAATTTAGTTATTTGCAGTTTTTCTTACATTTGCAGTTTCAAGGCTGCAAAATTCAAGCCCGTTCATGCTTTCAGTGGGTTTATTTAAATTTCTTAACATGATCTACATAGAAAGGCTAGTGTGATCAAGATTATTCTGTTAAATTTAATGTTTTGCATAATGAAATGCATGGCACACCATTTCCTATAAATCTCAAATGCGGAGGACTATAGATAAAATAGGTTAAAATATGTTGACATCACCTGTACAATAAGGATATTTCCAAGATATATTCGCCTTAAATTCTCTTTGTTTTGACCAACAGTAGCACATTCAAGCACAATTTTTTAATAAAGCAACTCATTATATTATTAAACTGCCAGACCAGACTTTCAGCAGATGGAGTTAATTAACAAATGTAGTGCACTTCGACAGGCAAAGAACATCTAAAAAAGTCAGAGTTAAAAGCAAAATGGTAATTCATGGAACATTGATTAATTCCATACCATTTGCTAATTGTGTTAGTGTTAAGAGATCTTGTCTTCCCCAGATTTACCTTGATGACTAAACAAGCATATAATCTGTGAAATTTATACTCACTGTGCTAAGAAACCCCAATGGCTTTCTGCTGGAAACCTTTTCATGGGCTATTTCCTGTTGACTTGTTCTGCTTAGGTATCTAGCTAGTTTTCCTTGGCAGGGCTCTCTGTTGCCAAAAGACTGGAATGTTGAGGCTCTTACACTGACATTCAGGTTTTCTACGTGTGTGATCTCCCTGTTTTACACGTCCTGGCTGTTCTGAAAATGCCAAACGAAATTGAAATGCTGCAGAGGAAGATAGTTTCCTTCCCACAAAATGCACGAGAGATGTTTTGTGTCTGAAGCTCTGTGTACCAACTAATGTACACACAGAAAAACAACGTGCAAAGATGATCCTACCAAAACCCACTGTGGTTTAATTTTTCCTGCACAGAAACACGTCACACTTCTCAACCCAAGTTTTGCTCCACTAACTTTAACTTCCTTAAAGAGTTTCAGAAAGCATTTCCTCAATCATATCCAAACATGCACTTCCATAGACTAAATTATAATTATATTGCCTTAGAAGCAAATTTGGGCCCTATCTTGCAGTAGTTGTTAACCAAATGTAACAGCAGGGACAATAAAAGAAATAAAAGAAATTTAAGATCTTTCAATAAACATTAGAATTCACAAAAACATTCACTGCAGAGCATGTAAGGAACACCAGTACTGATAAAGCCAAAGAAAATGAAAAAGCCCCCTACTAATTTTCCCTTTTCCCTTTTTTTTTTTTTTTTTTGAAAAAGAGGAATAAGCATACTAAATGCTGACTTTGCTACTTGGAAAAGAGGAGCATTTAGATGTGACACTGTGATATTCATGGAAACAAGAATTTTCACATTGAAATTCTCATATCTACATACAAGGGTAGATACTTTTCTGTACCTCTTATCAAAAGGGCGTTCTGGAAAATTATCTTGGGGTCTGCCACACAAGCTTGGAGCCTTATTTTTGCTTCAATAACATTTTCACAATTACTGTGTTTATGGGGAATCTTGAATCCTAATTAGCATATATACAGTTGTAAAATCTACCAGTACAGAAGGATCTCTAAGGCCACACTGCATTTTGTTTACATAGATACATCCCTATTCAAGGACTCTGCATAAGCATTTGAAGATGAGAGGTGTAAGTTACTGTAGATGGGGACAAAAAATATCCAAGAATTTGTTTTTATGCTTAGAACTTTACAAGTACTGAAAACCCATGGATCTTTAGATGGCTGCCTTGAGTCTACAAATGAAATTCTATTCCATTTTCTAATTCAAAACCTTATGTTTGCTGTTGAGTAGGCAAACAATGGGCCAAACAGAACTAGTGTACACAATCATAGCAAACATCATCAGCCTCTTCAATAATACATTTGGTGGAAAAAGTTCAGTCATGGAGACAGTTTTCTCCAAACTTTAAAAAACCAAACAAGCATGTAATCCTGTTAAGGTCAGCTGAATAACATCTGTGGAACTGGAAAGATGGTCTATGATATTCAAGTATAATTTTAGAGTATTTATTAGACATTTAAAATGAAATTCATAAGGCTATAAGCTTCCTAAATAGCAATTTCACTGTCAGATGGATTATTTCCAAAGACGGTCTTTGAGCCAAGATTTTTCTTTAATTCCTGAGCTATTTTTTGGTGGAAAACGGTTCCAGTAAATAGATTACAATGGGAACTGAGCATCCTGGCTCAAATAATGAAATCTGATACTGCCTCCCCAGGTAAAGTGCAGTTTCCCTCAGTGAACACTTCACTTCACCCCGTGGACAGAGCAGCTGGGAAGGTTCTGGGGCACTACAATGAATGACTTCTTCCAGACCATATGCTCCTTGCAAGACCATATGCCCTTTATGACAGTCCCAGATTAACCCAGTTTGTGTGAACTCAAACCCCACACATGGCACTTTTGTAGGCAATAGGAATAACTAAGAGTCTCCTTCTCCCTCAAAGAAACCACTCCTATGATAACAAAAAACACTCCCCCCCCCAAAAAAAACCCCAAACCTATCCCCTCCAAAATGTACCTGCCACCAAAAAATATGACATGCCCACCCAAAAAATAAGCTCATGCAAAACTTATTTTTCTTTTTAAGTGTAACATACTTTCATTGCAAAGAGAAAGGAAGCAACTTATGTTATTTTTGGTCCAGGTGCAGGAAAATCAAGAGTGGATTTGCTAGAAGGATTTGCTTTATAAAACTAATTAAAACATAAACTCCCATATTAGGACATTTACAAATTAAACCCAAGCTGTAGACCAGTTATGATGCCTCTAGAATTCAGAGAAACATGCCTGTCTGCAAGTCTTTTCATCTTCAGATTCACAAGCAATTTTGTTCCCTGAATGAAATAAGTGGTATGTTCAATATTCCATTTGTGAGTGCATTGGCTCTTGCAACTTAATTAAATGCCTCACTAACTTCACACACCCAAGCATTTCTGCATGGCTGCCTCATATTAAACAATTCACAAGAAACAGAAAATATCACAAAACACTTCTGTAATCAGATATGGCATTGTACTATAAATTATTCTCGTGTTACAGAATCTGTGCTAATAAATACAGAGGCAGCTGGTAGAGAAGCCTTTGTGGTTAAATGGACCATCATCTCTTTATCACTGGTTAAGCAGAGGGGAATTCCTAAGGAGACAAACACTTGTAAGAAGCTTACCTCCCAACTGCCAGGCCAGGCAGATTAACAGCATTGTCAGTCACACCGAATAGCCACGGCTGTTCCCTCACTTTTATGCAAGCATTCTGTTGCTTGCTGGTTTTGTATTTTAAACCCACGACAGCTTATTCTAATGGAAGGAGTTCCCATCCATGGCAGGGGGCTGGAAGTGGATGATCTTTGTGGCCCTTCCAACCCTAACCATTCTATGATATATTAAAAAAAAACCCAACAAACAAAACCAGAAACTAAAAAAAAAAACAAAACAACAACAACAACAACAACAAAAAAAAAAAACAACAAAAAAAACACCAAAAAAAACCCAAAAAAAAAAAAACAAAAAAACCCCCCAAAAAACCAAAAAAACCCAAACCAACAAAAAAACCCCCACCACCACCAACAAAAAAAACCACAAAAACAAACAAACAAACAAACAAAAACATCAAAAAACCTGTTTGTGTACCAATGCTTCAAGCAAGCAAGATAAACATTTATGATAGCTTTTGTATTGAACAGCGGTGCACCAGTTATGAAAGAGGATGAACTATGAGCCTGGAAACCACCAGCAAAAGAAAAGCTCATGAGGGAGAGGGAGATAGAGTTTCTTGACAAGCTCCCTTTCAGACTGAGAGGATTCTGATGTCACATTAATGTGAGATCAAAGCATCAATACATTTAATGTGCCAAAGTCATTCAGAATGGCTCTGGCATACTTCAGATGGAAATGCTCTTTCTGCTTTAGAAAAGTAACATCCTGTGCCAGGTTTGGACAAAACCAGACACTTTGATGCACACTGAAGTTCCTATGAAAGCATTTCAAGGTTGGTCTCTGCAACAAGATCCTGAACTCACCGCCTTTAATGCCAACTACTGGTCCTGATGCTCAGTATCTCAGGACTCACAACTTTCTTAGGTGTTCATTTATTTAAGCACCAAACACAGGACGGACCCTCTAAACACAATCTCTGCCTGCACCAACAACTGTGATGAAACCAGTGCAGCCTTTCCCACATATTCCAAAATTCCAGCTGCTCATTCCCATGCAGCTGCTTCATGTTCATACCTCTAGCTTTGAGCCTCTCTCCTGAGACCCTTTGCATCTTCATGGAAGCAATGATCAGAACTGCAGCTGCACATTTCCCCTCCTCTCAGAGTTCCATGGATCTTGCAACAAACTGTAGCCACTTTGGGGGCAGTTTACATGGAAATGCTGCACAGCCGGGTGGCTGCAGTTGTGCATCTCCTGTGGCATATGACACACTGCTCCAGATGGTGCTAATGGCATGGGACCTAAAATACATTTACCTTCCACTGCAAATCTACATCTGATTTCCTTTCTGGGGGTATCACATTTTAGTGATATTCTATGAAGACAAAATATGGGCTTTTCAGAAATGTAAGTGCTTAGGTGCTAAAGCCACACTTTACCTGAAGCACTGTGGTCCTTCAAAAGTGTTCATGTACCTCTGAATTTCTGAAAATGCCACAGAGTTCCTTTTTAGGCCCCTGAGTGCCATGAGCTCTGAGTACCTTCTCAAACTAACCTGCCCTGGTAAAACAAGAAAAACCCCCAAACATGACTCTTTTACTGTGGATTTGCAGATCATATGGCATAGAAGAACCTTAATTCAGATGGGTCTGTCAGGTGTTTCCATAATATCAGTTACCCATCATTCCAGTATATATTCTGTTCACCTGGGAGCTAAATTACCTTGTCTGCAGAGCCTTGCTTTGGGAGTCCAGGGGTGTGGGGTATCACAGACGTCTTCAATCTGGGGTTTGCTGAGAGTTTCAGGGAACAAGCTGGTTGAAAGGGAACACAGAGAAGGCTGCAGCCACCACAGTGTGTGCCTTACACAGGCACACATATATATACATATACCTTATTTCTTCCAAGATACACATAACAGAAACTGTGTACCCATTTCCAAGACTGTTCAGTAGCCTGGACTGTCAAATCACTTAGTAGAACACAGAACTCCCAGAAAGGCTCTTAATTCAGATCAAATATTAGAAAGTGTAAAATTTTATGTCTGATGAACTTGTACTTTACAGTAGGATATGACTCAATACCCAGCCCTTTCCACAATTACAGTCTGCACAGAGTGAGACAGTAGCACTGTCTGTGGTGCCTTAACAGTTGTTATAATTCACAGAGTCTTTTCTGAAATATAAACACAGTTTTCAAATAGACTGTCAGATTTTTACTCATGGTATAGAACTTGCTCCCTACACCCACCCAGTCTGTTTCAGAGGCTCTGAATGCTGCTGATCATGTTCCCCACCCTTCTGCACACTGATATCTGATCAGCCCTCCTGCATTCACTAACCATGAGATAGTCTGAAACAAGATTCTAATGGACAGATTTTGTGCTTGTTTCACCCAGCAAGAAACTGGAAACCGGTGTTTATAACTTTGATTTTTCATACTTGAAAAAAACCCCATTTTCATAGCAGGGTGTAGGATTATTGACTTCATTGTGTCACAACAGCACACAGACTGTTTGTTTGACACCAAACAAGGCTCCTCCTTTCCCACCAGCCTGCCTTCTTTAATTTAGCTGAATTCATCTTGCCTGTGTTTCTGTATGTTTACAGCATTAGGAGATATCATGCTAATGAAACTTTTTCAAAGTACACCTACCCCTTATTTCATAGGAGGGAGAGAATATGTGCAGGCAGCACTAGTATTTAATCCATAACCTCCACAGCTGAACAGCAGTCCTAGTAATAAGAAGGTGTCACATATACCTTAGATGGGGGGAAAAGAACCAGACTATTTCTGTCTGTCCCTGCAGCACTGACTAAACACAGGGCAGATACTTCAATTTAAGGCAGACTCCCATTAAATCCTTTTCACAATGCACCACTCACCATTGGTGCATTATGAGACAAATAAAAGACAAGCAATAGCCCAACAGTGAGGAAAGAAAGAAATGGTTATAATATTTTTACAGAAACATCACAAACTTATTTAAGCTGCTTTAGTATTTGTATATAATTAAATATTATATTAAAAGAAATCATAACCTCCCTTCCCAAATAGCTCCTCAAGCAGCAATTACATTCACCTCCTACCAGAAACATTTGAATAATGTCCCTGAAAGGCTCTGAGACTAAATCCACCAGATGGGATAGATGAGATATCCTGGGCTTTTGCATGAATTATTTCAATCCATCATCATTTGGAAGACTCATAGCTGCTGTAATATTGGAAAGCTTAATTTGATTTCCATTTACAAAGTAGGGCTTTGATGGATGCTGTAAAACAAAGGATAACAATCTAGCTACTATATCTTTATCTTCTCTGTATTTTTGTCGACAGCAGAGAACTGAGGGCTCAGACTCATGACCCACAAGAGTTTAAACCACTGTGCCAGCTGTGACAACAGAGAAACCAGCACACAGCATCCAGCAAGGGCAGCTGCAGTGGATCTCCTGCAATCACCCCCAATACCATTTTAGGCCACTACAACATCTACTGCTTATGAATCAGAGCCCTAAATAATTTTTAGTGAAAATTAATGCATTGAATAGTTTTATACAAAAATAATCATGTGCACACACTGAACTGACGGAGACTTTGCGAATTAATTTCATGATCACCCTACAATTGTCTTACTCTGTTTCATTTCTAGTGCTATCTTCTTATTCATTTACTCAAAAGTCTGTTTCTGGCTCAAGTCTGGAAGTGAAACAAGTTTGGACATTGGGAAGCTGTGTATTATGTTATATGTTTCACAATAAGTTATATTCAGCTCAGGAAATTTCTCTTTAGATTAGGTGTGAGCAGCTGATAGGCACACAGGCCAAGAGAATAAAAAATTGGTTAAAAATTAAAATATGTAAAGTTCTGTTTTCCTAATGTAGAGAATCCTTGGATAGCTAAAACCGTGACAGAAAACATTAATTTATTCCCAATGAATGCCAAATATTACTATTTTAATGCTCCTTCACTTCAGAATGTCAAGAATGCCCTTATCCATATTCTTGGTGTCCTGCCAGTAGATCTGGCAAAAGACTCTGATGTGCCTCTTTTAATTCAAAGGCCTCTGCTGTGAAGATCTCCCACACAAAGTATTTATAAACCACAGAGTTCCTTCTCCTCACAGAAAATACTCCCAGACATTCACTCTTTGCCTTTTAGACACTCCCAATTTCCTTCTCTGCAAAACACACGGTTGAGCTGAGTCTGTTTGGGTTCAGGTTGCAGGGATGCTCCTGACAGAGAGGAGTCACCGTGCGGTGGTTTCAGTGTGGTCAGTGCTGGGTGCTCCAGGTCACTGCCCCAGGGGAGGGGAGGGGAGGGGAGGGAAGGGAAGGGAAGGGGAGGGAAGGGAAGGGAAGGGAAGGGGAGGGAAGGGAAGGGAAGGGAAGGGAAGGGAAGGGAAGGGAAGAGAAGGGAAGGGAAGGGAAGGGAAGGGAATGGAAGGGAAGGGAAGGGAAGGGAAGGGAAGGGAAGGGAAGGGAAGGGAAGGGAAGGGAAGGGAAGGGAAGGGAAGGGAAGGGAAGGGAAGGGAAGGGAAGGGAAGGGAAGGGAAGGGAAGGGAAGGGAAGGGAAGGGAAGGGAAGGGAAGGGAAGGGAAGGGAAGGGAAGGGAAGGGAAGGGAAGGGAAGGGAAGGGAAGGGAAGGGAAGGGAAGGGAAGGGCGGGTCCTGCCTCTGCCTCTGGATCCCGCTTTGCCCCTCACAATGCTCGGCAGCCAGCTCTGCCCTCACGCTCTTACGGGAGGCTCTGCAATGCTTTCTCTGATTTGTAATGCAATACGTCTGAATCTCTCTCTTTATCTCTCTCTTTTTTAAAGATTATAATTTCTCATGCCCCAAAATCTTAACTCCTGGCAATCAGAATTGTTCAAACAGCAGACTTCTGGCCGCAGTCCTGATCTCAAGGAACTCATATCAAAGGTAAATACATTACCACCCATTTCATGTGCCTGTCAAACATAAACTACCAGCAAACCAGAGGACGGTCCCTGAGCCGGGACGCAAACCGAGCCTCCCCCAGGGCAGTAAGGACAGCAATAAACCCGCACGGTGACAGCAGGTGAACGAGGCTGTGCCCTCGGGCAGGGTCACTGTCTCGGGGCCGTGTCCCTCTACGGGCGGGGCTGGCGAGGCGCGGGCCGGCGGCGCCACCTCCTGTCACCTTCTGTCACCTCCTGTCACCGCGGGGACAGGCGGGGACCCGCACCTGCACCGCCCCAGGACGCCGAACCGAACCGAATCTGACCAAACTAAACCTAACCAAACCAAACCACTCCAAACCGAACCGAACCAAACCACACCAAACCAAACCGAACTGAACCTGACTTGACCCAACCTGACCAAACCTGACCAAACCACACCAAACCACTCCAAACCTCACCAAACCACTCCAAACCTCACCAAACTTGACCAAACCACACCAAACCTCACCAAACCTGACCAAAGCACACCAAACCTAACCACACCAAACCTAACCAAACTGAACCAAACCAAGCGCCCACTTTGGATTCACCTTCACCATTCTTATTAAGAAGGGCATGTGTGTGTGTGTGTGTGTTTCTGTAAAAAATACATGCAAGCCAGCCTTGTATGTTTGATAAAAAGACTCTTAATATTTTTGCTCAGCAAAGTTTTATCTTAAAATTAACAATACTCAACGCTTTGGATATCGCATGCTCATTCAACAGCCAAGGAGAAAAATTATGCTTGACTTTGGATTCGAATCACAATTATTCCTATACTTAGTGAAAAATGTAATAAAATAAAACTTAGTTGATATATTTCAGCAGAATTCTGGACTGTTTTTTCTGTTTAATTAAAAATATGTAATATTTTAGTTCTCTTATGTACACTTAAAACATCATTCCTGAAACAGTTAAAAATACTCAAATGGGGACTGAAAAGGGGACCCAATGCATTCAAATCCAGTTTCTCCATGAAAAATGCTTCCTTTGAATTAAAAAGCCATTAAAAATGACATAATGCAATCTGACAGAACTTAGCTAGTCACAAAGCAGACAGCAAAAACTTGGGATTGTCATGCACAGCTCAGCAGAGTTTGAACAGCACAATGGAACCACATTCTAAACATAAATGCACACAATACACAGGTGAAAAATGTACAAATCTAAAATCCATCTGTTTTTTAAAAGTCATCATCTACACCATGTGCTTGAGCACTGCAGTATTTCCCCTGTATGCACAGAGTTACATACCAACATATACAAACCTGGCAGATTTATGTACAAAATTGAGTACAAACAGTAGCAGTCAGGAAGGCTAGGAATACCATGAGTTACACTGTTTCAAGGCACTTAGGTTTCCATTCTGTGATAAAAAAGAGAAACTTGAACGTGTCAGAGAAACACCTACTTATATAACCAGACTCCTCCAAATACCAGACAGCAGATTAGGTCTCGGAATCTGCAAAGTCATTATTATTCTAAATGGTATTTATGAAAATAACAGGTCTTATACATGAATTAGAGCAGAGCTACAACCTTTCCAATAAAACAGCTATCCAGAACATAAACCAGACCCAGACCTAAAAATAGCATTTAATGCAGCTACACAAAATTTTAGCAAGAAAGGCATTCATATCAAACACAGGCTGCAAGCTTGCAAAACAGAAGGAAACACTGCCAATATTAGAAAGGCACTGAGTCACTGTTTGTCATGGAACTTTCACAGGCACTCTCTCTCTAGTTCAGAAATGCTCTTCCAAAACATGAGCTACCCTAATAGGGCACTAAAACAGGAAGGAAAACAGCAGCACTAGCACCCACTACTGGGACACATCTCAGCTTTGCTTGTTTACAACTGCAATAAAATTGTTTGCATGACATGCTTTTAAAACGTAAGAGAAAACACTCCCTTTAACAGTTGTATTTGTCACAGAAACCCTGCACTTGGCACCACACCAGGAATCAGTCTCAGGACTTTGCCCCTTTAAAGGGAAGGAGAGGGAAATGCCGAATCACTCAGACGTAAGGGAAAGTCCCTGTTATTTTCCACTCAAAACACTGCTTCTAGCCATGTTTTTGCAGCAACCAAAGGTTGAATACCACAAGGCATGCTTCAGAAATAGACTTTGGAGAAAGACATAGAGAAAGAAGAAAGAGTACCAATCTCTTTGGTCTCGTGACAGGACTTGAGGCTTGAAGCTGAGTTTGGGGGATTTAGGCTAGATCAGGAAAAACTTTTTCACCCAGAGGGTGGTTGGGCACTGAACAGCCCCCCCAGGGAAGTGGACACAGCTTAAAGCCTGAGAACTCAAGAAGTGTTTGGACAATGCTCTCAGGCACAGGGTGGGATTGCTGAAGTGTCCTGTACAGGGCCAGGAGTTGGACTGGATGATCCTTGTGGGTCCCTTCCAACTCAACTTATTCTGTGATTCTAAGAAATAAAGATTACAATATATTTACATCCCCACACTCGCACCGAAAAAGTGAAAACAATATATGCAACCAAGGATATATCTAATGAAAAGGAGACAAATTCTTCAAGAAGCAGGTTCACACACATACACAGGCCCCCCAGGCAGTGAGAGGGAGCTGGTGATTTATTCTCTTACAATTTATTAAAATGATTACCAACTGCAGTCAGTGGCAGCAGGCTTCAGAAACCTGCTTAAGTTTCTATGGGGTTAGAACTTGGAGATTACATAATACTTCATAGGTAAGAACTACTTCTTGGCAAACATCCTGGTCAGGAGGACGCTGTCCACCTGTACAGCAAATCTCCCACTCACTTATACAGAATAATTAAGATTTGTCTGTTTGGATATAGAAAGATTAAAGGCCTTTCTCCACCATCACCTGGATTTTTGAGAAGATGTAACTATTGTTCCAAAAACATTTTTGTTCTTGTTGCAATTCTCTTTCAGGTTGCTTGTGTTAAGGGAGGAGGAAGACTGACTGCCTTCTGTTTCTGGCTTCACAAAACATGAAAGGGCCATGAAAAAGACAGTTTTTCAAGACCCTCTGTACCTCAAGTATATTTCAGCTCTTTTGTATATAAGCAAAGAGTGACTTCAGAGCTCATGGAACTGGAGAGAAAGCCACTAATGCTTTAGGATAAGGCTCAGTACATCAGAAGTTGAATGTGGCCTCTGGAGCTCATGTTTTCTTTACAGTCCAATTTGATTTTACTCATTCAAACACCTGGCACCAGAGACTGGTTGAAAGGAAGGAGTAACAGACTTCAGTGTGTACAGAGATACAGATAACTTTAACTTTGCTGTGCTCTTGAAAGTGGTCCTATTGGTCAGCTTTCATAAATTATTTTCCTTTTTTCCCCTTTTAGGATAGATCCCAGAATGGATTCTAAAGGGGGGGAGCCAACTGCAACTGTAGCTCTGCACAAAAAACATTTCTATACAGACAGCATCACGTTCTGTTAACACCAAACCATTCACACGTAGAACAGGCAACACAAACAGGTATCAGTGCAATCGTTAAAGATATTAAAACTATTCTGAAAGAATACTGATGGCCAAGATAAATTTCCAATTTAAAAACCAGTGTAGGCTTCAGATCTCTTAAAGCATTCAAAATACCTTCTCCCGCTGAGAGCTGTGAATTTATACTTTCTCTTCCAACCACCTCACACAGCATTTCCAGCCTGAAAGAGCAAATGGATTTTCTTGGATTTTCACGCCCTTCCCGGGGATCCCCTCAGGCCCACGGGCGCCACCTGCTGGCAGCTGCTCCCACACGCGGGTCTCCAACTGACAGGAATTCTCTGCCTCCCTGGAAAAGGGTTCTGTGAAAAGTACTAACACACTGCTCAAAAGGGAGCTCTGCCACTGCTTAAATAAGCAGTCGAAGTGAAGCAGAAGATTTTTTTTTAATAGAAAATATTACTACAAATCTGTAGTAGCAGCAGTTTTTAATTTACCAAACCCTGGCATCTATTAGGAACAGAACATACACAAAAATATCTTTGTTTATACAAATAAAATTAGATTTTTAATATTCACAAAGTAACATAAAAGAGCGACGTTTTTCTTCACATTGATAATTGTTAGAGCAATTGTGATTTAAAAGCTGTGTAAGCATTCAGTCAAGCACCATGGCAGACAGTGCATTAAGATCTCTCATGAAGGGATGATCAAATAGTATTTGATCAATCTTCTGCCTTTGATCATAGTCAGGAAAAATTTTGATCAGGGCTTCTCTTAGCTGGACTGTTTCTGAGGCAGATCTCTGTGGTGGACAAGGCTCTCTGTTTTGATCCCGTGGCTTCCACGGCGATGAACGATCGTCGTGCACTCTGCCTCCAGGCTGGCAACTGCTGCTGCTCACTTCAGGGAGGAAGAAAGGTGTCTCAGAAGAATATTGTCCACTGCTCTGTAAAGCCTTCTGTGTTGACCAAGAATCTCTGTGGAACAAAAAAGAAAAATTAATTAATTAAGCTAAAGGAGATTCTAGCTGTAGCTCTCTCTGTACGTGAGAGAGAAAAGAGAAATAACTTAATATAACTTAAATAGAACTTAAAACTTCCCTGCTGTTCAGCCACTTACTGACTGGAATCAAATGACAAGCATTCTTTCAAAGTGAAACAAAACACGAGGTGTAACAGTTCTCAATATGAATCTGGCACAATTCAGATTAATATCACCCAGGAATAGCCTCAATATGCTGTGAGTCCTTTACTTGGCAGATTATAGCAACAGTCAAAGGCTGTTCTATAAAACTATAGATAAAAGTATACACTGAACACAGGTACACTGACGTGGAACATGTGAAATGCTGACAGACCAAAGGGCCTTCCAAGACTGCTTTATGAGACTATTCCTAACTTTTGCTCTTGACTGAGCTGTGCTCATATTTAGATCAGGGCCTATAAAATGTAAAGTTCAGTCTACTTCATATGCCAGCAGATACCAGAGAAATGTGAAGGGGAACTCATGTTACAGTCTGGTTTCCTACCACCAAGGGAAACAGTATCTAAACTACTGAACTCTATTTTAAAAGCATTTGGGTTACGGCACCTCCCATTACTAAGCGTGGAAAGGTTTTCTAATTGCCAAAGAACCTTCCACTTTCTGATCTTGTTCCTGGTGCCATTTATGCGTTCTGCATCATTTAACTCAAGTAGAAAAGTCACGGGGAAGGAACAAAATTAACTTTTTACAGTGATAGCTTTTCTCTGTTCTTCCCTCTCTCTTCCCCCCGCCCCCCCCCAAAAAAACCCCAACCCCAAACCAAAAACCAAAGCCTAGTTCCAGTTCCCAAGTTTACAGATAAGAAACCAAGCTCTTCTGTGGTCTTCTCAAAAGACTCTCTCCATTTCTACAATCAACACACTCACCTACCTCAGAACATCTGTTTTCAATTTATTTCTCTCAGACACAGGCAGGTAAAACACGGTGTCCCAAATAACATCTCAAAGGTTTTGTACAAGAGCTGGAATAACTTAGCATTTCCTTCTGGAGTTCCAGCACTGCACTTAATTTTTTTAATGTCAACACACTTATTTTCAAATCAGCTACGGTATAAAAACATTCCACTTTCCTCAAATGTTTCCTCAAAAACAGATAAGATTCTTGCTTATTGTTTGTATTAATCCTTAAGCATAGCTTGCTTTTTCTACTGTCAATTTTTAAGTTACCTCACTTGTTTTTAAAAGTCCTCTCAATACTCCTCAGAATTATTAGCATTTCTAGTTCCCAAACCAGTGAAAGAACAGCATATTATCTTGTGCAAAAGAGCAAACTAATTCTCAAATCTTGGCAGTTCATGCAAAGCAAATTCATACTTTGAATATGTGCACATTTAAAAAGTACATGAATCTTAAATTAACAATATATGTTCATGAATATTTATAATTATTACTCAAATACAAACAGATTTAATAATAATGCTTCAAAAATTGTTTTGACAACAGTAAGGTACCCTTGACCATGAGGTGAAGTGTCTCCCCTGTGACAAAAAAACCTGAGTGCAGAGTGTTTATAACACCCATTGTCCCACTATGAAGCAGTGACTAACCAAGGTGTCTTAGATAACATCAGTGTAATTAACAACACATACCCACACCTCTGGCACCTCTGGGTGCTGTTAACACACCAATGCATGAAAACCACCACAGTCAAATCTCAGAAGAAGCTTTTGTCATACTTATCTCAGTTCTCAGAGAGATCTCGATTAGAGGCAAAAGTCACCAGCAGTTTCTGAACCAGCTGAAGTAACAGGAAAAACGTTGGGTTTGTTTGTTGTTGTTGTTGTTGTTAAACTGCTACATGCTGCAGTGTCCCTGCTTAACTTTACTGTGCTTTACAGGCACATGAGTGAACCAGGAGAACAGTTTATTTCAAAAGTGAAATAACTGTGTCAAACAAAAGTGAAAACAGTGTTTATACCTAGAACAGCCTTCACTTCGAAGGAAGTCATCTAATCTGGGTCCATTTCTTCCCAAAGGATCATCAGGAACCATAAATATGTCACCAGCAAAAGTGTACTGGAGCAACCTGCAAGAGAGTTCTTTTAAATAACAAGGTATTACACCCTTGTTGTCCTTCACCTTTGTAGCACAGGACAAATTCCCTTAGAGTAGACACCACATCAGGAGTGTCCCTGAAGATTAAATAGTAAATCCTGTCAAAATAACTCCATGGGAGCTGTGAACCCTCCCTATTACACTGCAGAGCATGGAACTTTGCTCTTTTTTTTGTTTTTTTCAGCAACTGTTTTATGACAGAAAATTTGCAACAAGACCATGGTGGAATTTTCTAGGCAATGAGAGATTTTTTGGTCGTCCTAACCCTCCTGCCTTGCAAGGATCTTCAGTCATGTAGCTGAAATGCTTGTGTTAGTAGAAAGCCACACAACTAGCAAATATAGCATTAAATGTTTACAGCTAAGACACAAAGGTTTTTTTCTGGAATCACTTTGGGACAGGTAGAAATCTGCATTGAAAAAAAAAGCAATTCAACTGAAATTAGTCTGCAAGGTGAAGATTTGGTACAGTGGAATTTCCCTAGAAGTAAAACTAATAGCAGATGTTAACATAAGCTCTTAAAAACCCACAGACTCGAGATGCCATGCTAAGTATTCTTGCTAAAGTTCTGTGGGAGAACAGAACCTGACTCGGGTAGAATTCACTCAAGAAATGATGTAAATGCCTACACGATTAGCCAGCATCAGCTCCACAGTCTCACAGCAATATTGTGAGAATCCAGGGCAAGTTTTTAGTTACTTATTTCATTAGAGCTACACTGACCCCAGCCACTGTAACAGATCTAGCCTCAGAAGATGTCACAGACGAGGAGGGAATAGTGGGAAATTTCACTAACAGAAGATAACACCTTAGCAGTAAAATAACCTGATTTAACCGAAACAGGAAAAAAAATAAATCCCAAACACAGAAACCCAACAAACTAACAAAGAAAGAAGAAGAAACGAGCAGAAACAAAGTCCACAAGATGAAGCAGGGATATTTGATAACTAAGTGAACTAATCTAAACCCAAAGAACAATAGTTGCAGAGAAATAGCTATATGGATATGCTACAAGTGTTCATTTCCTTCAACTGTGCCGATTTGTCCCACTTGAGTAAAGAGAGATTGATTCTGAACAATTGAAAATGACACTGTACATCCTCATCAGCTATCACCTCTCCCTGAAAAAATGAGCTTTCAGACAAGAGAGGCTGTGAAAGTGAACTACTCAAACAAGACCCAACACCAGCCTTCAGAAGTGACACGTGTGCTGTTACACCAAGCTCCTGTTTATGTGAGTAATTAACACACAACATGACAGAATACATGAATAACAGGGATATTAGACTACTCAACACATGACTGTAAGGCCATGAATCACCCACAGTGAATCACAGAGTACTTTATTTGGATCTACCAGAACTGCACGACACATTAATTAAAGATAGCAAAATCCCACATGTAGGTAGAGTGCCTACAAGTGCAAGGACAGACATACTTTTAAGATTTCATAGAAATTTAATAATTACCTTTTTTGAATAATTTCTCTCCAAGCGAATGACTCTGTCACAAATTCTCTGAAGTTATCATTAGTCACAATAACACCTCCAGTTTTAGCAGCAAGATGTAATAAAAACCTGTAAAAATAATTTCTAAGATCACTAAGATAGTTCATTTTGCTGAAAACAATCCAAAGATCTAGAAAACTAAACATTTCATCATCCAAAAGTAATCAATTTGCATGAAAACAAGCACTTTGATTACCAGGAAATTACTCTGTTGTTACCCACCTTAAACTCACAACAAGGTTTGGGTAGCATGCATTTATTTAGTGCAGCAGAATCTTCATGGGAGGTTTTCTTCCCCATTAAAAAACCCAAACAAACAAACCCATACAAGCAAAAGCCCCCAAACCCCATGATCTAAATATCTGCATAGGTAAATGGCTTGCTTTATGGAACAGTACAGTATTTATTACAGAATCCAACACAAACTCATTTCCATACACTTTTTTGCTTAGCATTCACGTGTGTTCTGCAAGTCAGTGTTCTGCATGTTAGTTGTTTGCTCTGTCAACACTTCTTAAAAATCCTTCTGTTAAATAAATTATAACAAAACATAACTACTGATTTATTAAGAAAAAAATATGTTTGCTTTCTTTTATAGTGTCTCTGAAAATGTATTTGTTGCCATTTGAAACTATTTTAGCCACAAGGTAATGGATGGTGTCCTTCTAAGGAAAAGTGCACACTTTTAACAAAAGTGAAAATATGTTATTGTAATGCTTATTTCCACAGTAATCTCAGCTGCACTGCCAGAGCATTTCTTATTAAAGGCTGGGTGTATATAAAACAGTAGTGAAGTATTAGGAAACTCCCACAACACAGACTCCTAAAGCCTACTGTGTCTTGTTAACTGACAGATGATCCCCACATTTTTTTGAAGTTGATCTTTGATGGTCAAAGTAACTTGGAAGTTCACTGGCTTACATGTGATTACAAATACGCTGCTCCAAACACAAAGCAAAGTTCATGGCATCAAGAAGAAAATGGGGCTAAATAGTATCTGATCAGCAGCTGATTTATGCCCCAAGCATAAAAGGCAATTCAGGGATAGATGATGACAAGGAAAATATAAAAGCACTACTGCAATATTGATTTTTTCAGACTACTTTTTGGTTTTTTAATTACCATGAAAATCTGTAGTTCTTCATGACTTTCTGAATACATACTACTGTTCCTACAACAGTGAAATAATGCAACAGATGTAGAACTCAATCTTAAGTTGGATGCATAGTTCTGTCTAGAGAGGTTGCAGAACTAGCTAAGAGAACTGCTCATGAAATATTAAGCTTTTACAACCATTAGTCAGATGTTTGAAAAGACTTTAAAACTATGTATATTCTGTACCTGTCATCATGAGCAGCAATTCTTGCTCCTAAAACCATCCTTGCAGGGGTTAAAGACAATATTCCAACATCCTCGAGCTGTGTTAAGAAATTCTGCTCTGTTAAAACATGATTGGACAATTAGTCTGAGATGTAATTAGCAGAGAGAAGATGGGCTATAGAAATGACATTGATAACTGAAGAATTGCTCATACTATAACAATGGGGAAGAGGTCAAACTAGAAATTAAAGAGCAAACAAAAAACAACCCCAAAAGGCCTCCTCTGATGGCACACCTGTTAGCCTGAACAGCATTTCAGGTCTCTCACACTGTGTATGGAAACCCAATTACTCATGCTGAGCAGCCAGATTCCTGCCCAACATTTGATGAAACATTCCTTCTCCATTTATTCTCGCAGAAGTACCCAAAGAAATAGTTGCAGTCTGGTTTTAATTAAGGAAACATTAGGAAATGTCCCTCACCTGTAATGGAAGGGTCACGTCTTGTTCTCCACTGTGGAACAAACACAGTAATATTTCTGTGGCCACGTCTCCAAAAGTAGTCAACAGCTATTGCAATTCCTCGACAGGAGAAGAATTTCCTTAGACCATGACTGAGGGTGAAACAAAAAGAAGGCAGATTAAATTCACTAGAGTTTTACTACCGGGAAAACAAAGAAAATGGAACAAAACCTTGCAAGGTGAAGCTGAAAGTCCCACATAGGGCCTCAGGAAAAGAAGACAGGAAGGTTCTAAATGGAAAGAGCTGTTCGGTGAAAGAAGAGAACAGATACATCACTTTGCAACTTCATAGCTCAGTCTCCTTTCAGTTTCCTGGGCACAGCAACAATGGAGTAATCACGAGGGGGTTTAGCTTTAAAAAAGAGGTCCATAGTGATGGTTCTGAACTCTATTGAGTATAGATTAAAACTACAATAATCCAATACTGTAGTAGTTCCAAATACAGTCCTACTACAAAATAGAACACCTTTGGTTCAACTGATTACCAAGGATTACACCTGAACAGCTCTCTGATAATTATTAGGGCCTCCTCTCCCTTCATTCCAACCATCTGAACAATGGTTCTGAAGCAAAATAATGAAATTGCATTGAAGAAATATTTTCAAAACACTGTATTTTGGCATTAATATTTTTTTTCTGTTTTAAAATACAAGATGTTCATTATCTGTTTTTACAACTCCTTTAAGTGACATTCCAGAAAAACTGCCTAAAATGAGGGGACACAAAGATTTGAACTGATAACCTTGTGAGGCCCTTCCCAACTGGAATTATCCCAAAGCTCCTATTTGCCTATTTTACATGGCACAATTAACTGTCTAACCAGACTCCAGCATTTTCATAGAGACTACACTTAGACAAAACAAAGATATGATTCCCTAGAAAAGACACGCCGATTGAGCACTGATGGCATGAACAGCCAAAGCATTTCTTGCAAAATAGTGAACAATCTATGTTTTGAATTAAATGTCAAATCACTACAAAGTACTTTTAACAATAAGTGAGCAAGTGGTATTCCTTTTATAAATCAGTCTCCCAAATAACAGGCAAGTAACTAATAATAAACCCTGTTAGTTTTGAACAGAATCTTATCTTTAAACCCATGTTTAACCCACCAAGAAATCTTCCCAACATAATGGTCCTTAAAATATTTCCTTGGAAATATTTTACAGTGAAACTCAGCCTTTAGTAGCATTCATTTATCCTTTTCCAGTTTTGTAAATTCTTTAAAAAATATGTTTACCAAAATTTAAATCTATTAAGGTTCTCTGAATCTGGAGAGAAATTCTTTAGGTAGAAAGACAGAAAAGGCTTCTGGGACATAAACTTTAAAAGCAGTCATCATTCCACTAATTTAAGTTAGGCATCCTATTCATTAAATTGGAAAACTCTGTTAAATATTTTCAATGAATTAATGATTCTCAACTAGACTTCAAGAAATGCAGAGATCTCAATATTCATGTCAAAATGTATGCCTTCTCTGCTTGTCCATCTTCCTGTTTCAGACCTCCAAGCTGGCTGAAGTACACACTGTTTTTTAAGTGTTTTGAAGCTTAGAAAAGCAGCTCATGATGTGTCCCGAATGATCACAAAATCCTCCTTTGCTATAACTTAAAAAAGCATGCAAATAGAAGCAATCTTATCAAATAACATGTAGAATTAATATAAGCTATAATAACATAAAAAAAAAGTCACTGCTAAGCTAAAATAAATATGAAATGCTTCAGCTAAGTTAGATAAACACCTGAAGGGACAGCAAATCACCACAGCAAGATGGTCTTTTCAAGATACCCATCTCAGAGAGTGCATCTATTCTCCAAATGCCATTGCAAATGCTGGTTTTGCCTGTCCCAGTTCTTTAAAATCCTGTGAAGACCCTACAAAAGTATTTCCTAAATCAAACAAAAATCATAAGCAGCACACAGCAGCAAAGAGCAGGTTGCCTTCTGGGACAGGTAACATTTTCCCTTTGGTTTGTAACTAAAGTAAATACTGTCACAAATGAGTGGTTTGCCTACTTAAAGATACACTGTCAAAGGTACTGCCAAAGGCAGGGTTTGATATAAATTTGTGAAAATACGGCTTCACAGAGTTTGGTGACAACATTCACTCTTGTGAACTTGTGAAGAGTAAGTTTGTTATTTACTGCACAGGTTAAGGCATACAAATATCAAATTAGAATCAGTTTGGACTGATTTACACAGAAGCCAGGAACACAGAAGCGGGTGAAGATGCAAAGCATATTCAGGATGCAAAGACAAGGGTGCAAAAGGGTTTAGCAGCACTTAATCATCTAGTACTTTAACATTTATGAAGCAATTCCATAGGGCTCACTACAGTTCTAACAACAACTTAACTGCAGCTCTGAGGCAGTAACATTCATACCACGACCAATTCACACAGGTACACAATGTGAACACCTAATTCTCTGTGCCTAAAGGTACTCGTCAAAAAAATTCCACTCAGCGTCAGTGAAATGCTCACACCAAGTCCCTTTGCATTTCCCAACAGGCAAGGGTCACACCTTGGGACACACAGAGAGATGTGTGGGAGAGATGTGTGGGACCAGGAACAGTCCTCTGAGTGTCACAGAGGTGAGGATTTGGGAGCTCTGAGCAGTGCCCCACTGGAGGGAGGTGCTGGCACAGCTGCTGAGCCCCAGGAGAGCTCCAAGGGTCTCACCCAGGACTGCTGGGTACCGCTCAGGGCCACAGGATGACTGACTTTGGCCAGCAGTAAGTTTCCCCTCTGCCACAACCCAACTCAGTAACTCCTGGGCTTTCTTCCCCGAAGTGTAGGAACAATGGTGCCCCTCCACCTGGGCTGTGATTCAGGTGAATAGTTTACCAAGGCTTCAAAGGATAATTGCTCACCCTTTGTTTCCTAACTTGTTTGGGCAGCTGATGTTTCTGATTAGATGCACCACCTCAAGTACATATTATTTACAAACAATTCTAGGACGATATAATTCCATTCAATTATTCTTGTATTCTGAGTTTCTTCTATATTTTAATAAAATTTAAATTACTCAACAACTGGATATTGCAGTCTGCCCTCAAAAGGCCTGTTTTCAGCATACAAAACCACGTAATTTAAAAACAAAACTTATTAGCAGCTAAGGTAAACTCTGGGTGTTCTCTCATTCCACAAGCACCCTGAGACAATGTGGTAACAACAGATCAACATGCTGCACATGTCAAAAGAAAAAAAAAATCTACAACTTTTGCAGTTTTCTAGACTTATGACATGAAGCAAGCAATGATTCAGAAACCCATATAGCATTAGTCTAAGCATGTGGGTGATGCATTAATATCCACATCCCCATAAAAAAGGAGGCCAAAAGAACCCAGAACAAGCACAGGCATGGAAGCAATTCTCAATGGTTCTGCTACTTTGAGGCAGCTCTGTCTTTTATGTTGCATAACCAGTTTTCCTTTCATTGGGTAGAAGGCACCAGGTGTTATATAACTTTTCTGGGGACTGTATGGGGTGCATGAAGGAAATACTGGAACCTCAGTAATGCACATTTATAGCTGGTAAATACACATATACACATTTGCAAAACATAACTAATATGCAACGTTGTTAGAGGAGAAATATGTCATTACCAGATGAGAACATCCACTTTAAAACTACAAGATGTTAAGAGCACAAAAAAATTCTCCAAACCACTTAAGTTGACAATAATTTAACCTCATTGTTAGGCACTGGCAAAACAAATTAAACTTCATGCATAACACTGATTGCAACAGAGCATTGCCCTGAGATTACTTCTGACTGAAGTGTTAAATTTAGCTGAACACTAGTGATTCAAATCAGACTACTCTGAAATGGCACAACTGTGTGTACAGGCACACCAAAAACTTGGCTAGCAAACCCTTAACACATGCCCCTGCAACACCTCAGCCCCCATTTCATCTGAAAGTCCACTGACCTGTTAAAAAAGGGACATTTGAAAAGAACAGTACTTACGAAATTGCAACATTGCTTCCATCAATAATTATGTGTTTTAAATATGGTTTTCCAGGTTCATTTATCAACTCCAGTTTGTATGGCTTCTTCAGAGAGTCTAAAAACCTTTGAACTCCAGTAACTGAATGGTCTGGATGTGGGCCCACTGTGTCTCTGTCTGGATTTGAAGGGTGTTTTTGTGAAGACCCTAGCCGGTCCGGGACAGGATTGTCACAATGTGAGGTTTGGGAAAGGTGCTGGTGGAGAGGCCTCGCCTGAGAAGAGCTGCAGTGTCCCAGCTGCTCCTCAGAACCAGAGTGGCTGTTCTGTACAGCTAAGGGCCCTGAAGACTTTTGCTGAAATGGTGTTTTAGTCTTACTTGAGGTATGCTGCAAGTCTGAGCCCCCTCTGGCTACAAAGCCAACATCTTTTAGAGCTCCAGCCTGCACAGTGCTGAAAGCTACCCCACCATCAGTTTCTGTATTGCTTGACCTTGAGCTGTGACTCTTACCAGGGCCATAAACATCTCTCTCTTTATAGCATAGAACTGAATTTTTGCTGGGAGGAGAGGATGATTTGCATACCAGTTTATGCATTTTATCTTCTGCACCAACCTCTGTGTCGGGAGCACCTCTTACTTTGTGACATTCATTTTTTGTCTCCTTTGAAATAGGACTAGATTTAAGTGGACTTTTATTCCTAGAAATGCCTTTGTCTTCTAGCTTTTGTGAATTATTGACATTATTTCCTAAAGGAAGATTGACAGTTCTAGGCTTTTGAGACGACTGTTCGTGTTCTTTTTTAAACTTTAAATTTTCCTTTTCAATTTCTTCCAGCAATATTAATGGTTCCACAGATTGTCCTAGGATGCCAATAACTTTTTCTACAATAGTTTGGGAATATCCCATTGTTCTGAAAAAGTTCACAAGAATCTTATATTCCATTTCCTCAGTGAGAGCATCACCTTCTTTAAGGCAGTAAGTAGAACCATCTGATCCACTGCAGCTATCCAAAACCAGATCAATAACTGCACCAGGCTCCGAAGGATTCTCGTGTAAAGCAGATTTCACTTGCTGATCATTTTCCAAAGAGAAATGCTTTTTAGGGAGCCTTTCCTCCTCATCAGAAGACCTTCTTTTACATGACTGCCTCTCCTTAAAGGCAGCCTCTAACAGAGGGCCCTTTATGGGAACAAGCCTTGTTTCAGAAGCATCAGCAAATATACTGTCCATCTGCTTTGTAAGCTCAGTTACAGGTGTGCCAGCTTTGCTTCTTGCTTCCTCCCCATCTGCCCTTGCATCTCTGCTTGCAGCAATGACTTTGGAGGTGCTGTTTTGTCCAAGCTGCTGTGGGCTTTCAGAGCCTGTGAGATCTATGATATTATTTTCCCCTTCAGAAACATCAGTTTGGGTGAGAGCTAGGAGCTCTCTTTTTAGTGCACTAGGCAAAATCAGTAAATCCATTGTATACTTATCAGCATGTGCTTCCACAAATTGTCTGAACTGCTTTTTAATCTCTGATTCATTGTCACTTAATAAGCTTTCATTATTCTCAAAAAGCTTCACAAACTGCTGCACATGACTTTGAGCCATAACAACAGCTTCTGCACCCCCCTTAATACTAAGCAATCCCATTTCCAGCACTGCTACATCAGCACAGGTATCCTGAATAAGGCTGTTGAGAAACAGGCTCTGTGCACCAACGAAGATGCAGTGCATGTCCTTTGGGTAGTACTCCTTTTCTTCTAGCTCAGGTTCACACAGTCCCTTGATGTACTCCTAAGAGGAGAAAGAGAGCAGAGTGAATGGTTGTGGAAACATAATATACCCAGTTGGTTTTTATTAGGCCAGTAATGGAGAGAAACATCAGAAAATAAAGCAAACTTAGCAGAAGCAATGTGAGAAAGTAAACTCTGCCAGTAAACAGGACAATAGAAATAAACCACCAATATCTAAAATTATTTTTAAACAGATCTCACAGAAGGCTCTCTCTTATATTCTCTTGTTTACTCCTGATAGCAACAGGAAACTTAATTTGTAGATCAAACAGTTTAAAAGACTTTCAAAAGACATTTATTTTCCCATCCCCATTCATTGGTCTTCGTAAACAAATGACTTTCACTAGAGTTCTACTTAGTCCATAAACCTGAACTTCTAAAAAGTTTCAAAGTACATTTCCTAAGGCTTATCACACCAACAGCCATCCTATATTTCTGTTACTGACTGAGAAAACTCCAGGCTCCAGATACTTCCGTGTTCCTGAAGTTCAGGTTTTTCAAAGACTTAAAAAAAAAAAAAAAAAAAAAAGTAAAGCCCAGCGCTATTTCTGCCACCTGTAAGCTACTACAGGATAATTCACTATACTACCTTGTTTTAAATGTGTCAAGAGTTCAAAACCCTGTCAATACAGTATACCATTTGCTCTTTCAGATAGCATTATTTTTCCCAAACTGCCTCTTTCTGTGCTAAAAACTCTTTAGAAGTGAAACCAGCTTCTAAGATGCAGCCACTGTACTTGTAGAATCTGAAGTTTTATAATCTGTATTTACTCTCAAATACTAATTCTTTGAAATGGAACTGAGAACCAACACAAGGTAATGAATAACACAAGACCATTTCCTGTCACCTCAAGTTACATCATCACGGGCACCAAGGCAGGCAGCCTCAGGAGTGGATCAGCACAAACTGCTTCCGCAGCAAACCCACAGAGTTACTCCCCACCCCAGACTGCTTTGGCAGAGCAACAAGATAACAGAACTGGTGAAAAGGTTGCTCTATATCTAGAAACTTGTTTTTAAAAACTAAGCAGCGATGGAGAATGTATACCTCATATGTATATGTATACATACAGTGGGTATGTATACATGAGGAAATAAAGCACATTGTTATCACCAAACCTCTCAAGAGATGACCAATTCTTTATACTTCCTAGCCAATAATTCCTCCAGACTGTGTCTGAAAACTGCTCTACCTATACGAGAAATCAAGTTTCTCACAGCCTTTAAAATATTAAAGAGTAGAAAACATTTTTTATATCTTGTTAGGAAAAGCAGCAATTAGAAAACCGAAATCTTGTGCTACTTATTTTCTCGTGCTTTAATTTCCTGGAAAAAAGGGAAGTTGCACTGCAGATGCCTGGAGAAGAATAGGTACCTGTAACAGTTTCTGGATTGTCTAAGCCCAAGCAAATTGGTTTAGAGTAAATTTCAGAATCAAATAATTAAAACCCCTATATATTCACAGTATTTTCCTTACAACTCATAGTAAAGAAGTGCAGTACATGTTGAGGAACATGTCCATGACACAGTTAAGGAATCAAGTTTTTGGAAGCGAGTTGCCAAGTCTGAAATCTATCACAAAACACACGCTCCGGATCCCCACTAACATCCGAGCGTATTTAAATAAACACAGCAACCAACGCCCATATATCGAGATTTGGGTTTAAAAGGGACCTTCAGCCGAGCTACAGCTCACACCAAAATTCTCATCACATGATTCAAACAGCCGTACTTGCCAGGTTCATTATGAGTAATATCGATTCCAGCATTACTGCTGAGAAACTCCCCCCCAAAGGTTGGTTGTGCAAGACATTTAACAGGCGAGAAGACACTTCACAGCAACTGCTGTCCCCTCTGAGACACAACCCGCACAGACGGTTCTCCTAACGCCTTAGAGCTGGCTTAAAAAGAGAACTATCTACTCCAGACTGGCGAATAATTACATGAAGGAAATATTAGCTGCGTTAAGCTCTACTGACAGCTTTGCTAAATTCCACAGAGTAAGAGAAGTCCGTAAGGCAAAACATGGCAACGCCCAAACAACTCCGAGGAATTTCTTGACTTCAGGAGGAAGAAGGAAAGCGAAACATTTTAAGGTCGCTGTAAAACAAACCCGGGCCCATGCTCACAGCGGGGCTGCCCTCAGCTGCGGGCTGGGCTGTTTCATAACGCCGTGCCCGTGAACTTTGCACTTTGCCAGCTGAGCTGCTTCGCTTTATTCCTTACGCTTATGTCAACACTGCCGGAGACTCCCTGGCACCGGGCACACACCCACCTGCCAGAGCAGCGCCGTTTCTGTTTCCTCCTGGGGCACTCGGCTTTTCCCCACCCTTTCTCTCTCCAAGCCGGGCCCTGCCGTGCCGTGCCGGTCCGGTGGGGCCTCTCCGCCCCAAACCCCGCTGCCCCAGCGCCCCGCCCGGGCCCCCCGTACCTTGGCACTGCTCACGGCCTTCGCGCAGCCTTCCAGCTGCACCCAGATCCTGCCGCTGGCGTTGGGCGGCTGCAAGGCGGCCCGCCAGTCCCCCTGCGGCCCCAGCACGGCCAGCCGCACCTCGAACAGACCCTCGATGCGGCCCCGGCTGCGCTCCAGGAGGCGGCTCTTCTCGGCGGGCACGGTGAACTCATCCACCCTGGGCCCCGGCGCGGAGCCGTGCGGTGTCGGGCGGGCCGCCATCAACGCGGGGAGCGCAATCCCATCGCACCGGGAACGGCGACACCGGGAAACGCCGCACCGAGCGCCCGCGTCATCGGCCCGCGACGGCTCCAGGCGGAGCCCGCCCGCAGCCGCGCCGCCATCAGTAGCACCGGCGGCCTGGCCCCGCCCCCAGCCCGATCAGGCCACGCCCCTCACGCCGTTGTGTGGGCGGGGCCGCCACGCCCCCCGAGAGCGGCGGGGCGGGGCCACCGCGGGTGGGCGGGGCCAGAGCGAGTCAGCGGTGCCGCCCCAGGCCGGGCAGGGCCAGCCCGGAGCGCAGGGCACGGCGTGGCTGGGGCCCAGGCGGGGTCTCCACACCGCGCACCCTCTCTGGGCAGTCTGTTCCAGAACACAGTCACTGCACAGCAAAGAAATTCTTCCTCATAGTCAGGTGGAACTTCCTGTGCGTCAGTTTCACCACCGAGCGGAGCCTGGTCCATCCTCTTGGCAGCCCCTCTTTAGGTGTTTATACACATTCATGAGGCCCCCTCTCAGTCGTCTCTTCCTGAGGCTGAACAGGCCCAGCTCCCTCAGCATTTCCTCGTAAGAGAGATGCTCCAGTCACTTGAGCAGCTTTGTCACCCTCCGCAGGACCCGCATTGCCCAGGAGCTCCATTGCCCAGAGCCCGCCCTACCCAGGAGCCCGCCCGGCTCTGGCGCTGAGGGGCCCGGACCTGTCCGAGCCCTCCCTCAGGGCGCGGCCTCCCCGCCCCGCCTCACGGTCCGTCTGTCCCCACCTCCCGCTCATTCCCCGCCCCTGGGCTGCTCCCCTCCTTGTCAGTGTCCCTGGAGAATGCGAGTATTCCCCGCAGCTCTTATCGGCCTTATCGCCCTTATCACCCAGCACAGCCCCACCGAGGGCCTCTCCCCGCCTCGCAGCCAGAGGCTCCCACCCGCCTGCAGGGGAAGCCCTGGTGTAACACACTCGGCCAGCTCTAGTATTGTCTATACGGATTTCATCTAAAGAGAAATGCAAGCTTTATCTCTTCTGATGGCAGGGGACAGAAGTGTAGCTCCCAGCCCCAAATCTTTAACTCTAATAGCTCGGCAAATATAGAGGGCACATTTTTACTTAGCGCCACCCCTCCCCCCAAAACTGTTAAAGAGACGTGAAGGATAAGATTAGATATTAAGAGGCAACTCTGGGGCTGCTGTTGACTTTTGAGTGCTTGGAGCTGACAATACGGACCAGCTGTTGAACAAAGGAGTAAATATCTCTTTTCACACCATCCCAGACACACGTTAGTATCTTCCAAATTCCCCTCGGAACCATTTGATTCCAGCTTGTTTTGCCCATCTCTTTAGCATCACTGTGAAGTTAGATTTTAGCAGCTGTTCATTAAATGCAGCCTCCAAAGGGAGGACAAATATTTTATTGTTGTGCATTTAAATGTACGTATTTTGTTTTAATTTACCTGTATGTTAAACCAGGAAAGGCTTAATGCAGAAATATGAAACATCATTTTTATAAAGCCACTTGTATCCCTATTGGAACTTTTTAGGCAAATGACAGACTGCAGTTCTCGGCCCATAGGAAAATCTCTCTAAAAGCTTTCATCCAGGTATTGCTATATACACTTTCCAATCTGAATTTGAAATCATTCTTTGAGCCAAATAAAATATTTGTCTGTGACAGTGGTAAAATCTTTGTATACAGGCTGCATTTACACACAAACTCTCATTCTGCATTCTGGGTTTTGATAGGGAGTGTCATATCTAAGAAAGATGCTTCCCTGAAATACTTTCCTGAAGACAATTTCCCCCCCCTGTTTTTGTCGTTTAGACATTCGCATTTTGCTTCCCCGTTGAATTATTGTACAAGATTCACCCATAAGAATGTCAGGTAACATTTAGGGAGGCAGTTTCTGAGGTGATTGGTGCCATCCGCTGTTAAAATTCAGGCACTGCAGCCAGTGTTGCTTTTAGCTATTACTTACAAACGACATTGTAAGCAAGGATATAATAGTCCTTTATAATAAAAATTAAATTACCAGCATTTTGGGACACAAAATATCATTCAAAAGCTGAAGGAAAATTGATTTCTACCACATCAATGCAGCCTTTTGGAACATCTCATATCAAAAAGGCTTACTGACTTCTAAATGATGTGGGTAATGTTTAGTGCTGTGGGCATTTTCTTGCCTGTTTTGCCATGCTGCATGTTATAAAACATGGTTTCACTGCCGAATTTGTTGTATGTGTATAATTCTAGATATATTCTTGATAAATCTGTATTCAAATGCATTATCGTGGTCTGAGGCTGCTCTTAGGGAGGTCATTGTGGGTGTGAGCAGTTGTGGTTCTGTGACCCAGCCTGCTGAGATTAGGTAGTACCTGACATTATAAAATTCAAGACAAACTAAAGCCCTTTTTTAGTGGGGAAAAAGGATGCTATTGAAAAGGTTTATTAATGATTATATACATGAGGCAATTATTAAAAAAGCTGGAACTTTCTCCATGCATTGTTGTAATGCGGACTAGGGAAAAAAAAGTATTTTTACCTTTTGTTTTGTTTTGGAACTGCAGCCTCAACTTAATCTTCCTCATGGTTAGGAGAAATTTCAAGCCTCTTGCCATAAACACAAATGCAGGTCAAATGCAATGCAAACCCCAAATGTGACTAGGCTGAGAACACTGGAAATATTCTGACATCTTACAATAGGCTGCTTACAAAGTGGATTTGTTGGGGAAGAATGATTTTGTTTTCCTACTATGGGAGGAATTTATTTTGCAGTAAAATATCCAAAGTGATGGGCTCTGTTAGTTGAAGGGGAAGTTTCCCTTTCCTGGATCTTTGGTTCATTCTTGTAAGTTCATTTTAGAGATGGAAAAGTGCAATGTTTTGCTGGTAGCAGTCAAAGGAATTTGACACACCCAATGCCTGGTCTTGCTTTTCTGCTTGGCACACCTGTGGGATATATTAGATCTTTTCCTGAATGTGGGTTGATGCCAAGTTCATTATTTGTATTACTGTTGGGGAAATACTGTAATGGTAATGTGCAAATAGGTGTGGGGTGGTTTTTTTTCCATGTTTCACAATAGCTTGCTTCAGCTGCCTGGTGCCACTTCTTGGTCTTTATTAGAATTTCTACAATTGAAAATTGGTTGTGTGAACAATTTTATGAAACTGGGCCTTCCTGAGTGGTTTGGGCTTGGGCTGAATACTTGAAACAGGAGCTGCACTGGGTCAAACAACAAGGAACCCAAATTTCCAAACTGTCTTTCAGACCCGTGCTGGGTAAACGAGCTGTCGAGTCTATGAATGCACTTTACAAATGGTGCTCTGATCCTCAGTATTATGATCTTCAGTGGGGTTATTTGCATGTATAAATTTAATTATTTATTTGATTGTTTGCAGGATGTGGACTTAAAATACTAGGGTATAGGAAGTATAATAGGGTATAGGAAGTTTCCTGCATGAATATGAATAGCAAAAACTTTAACTTGCAGTCATAACACAAATAGTGGCATATTCTAAGAGTGATACCTTAAATATATTCTGTATATTTCAGAAGGAAATACAAATAATGTGACTAGAGCCTTCAAGTTTTGTGTGTAATATAGTCCTAAAACTTAAGGTAACCCCAAACTCTCATTAAGAAATTTTAGTATGCTTTTTAACTAAAACGTTTTGCTGTTGCTTTTGTTGTTTACAGAACTACACAGAAAAAAAGCAAAAAAATGTTTGAAATGGAATTATTTAAAATACTTTATAGAGACAAACTTCTACATCTTGTTCAAGTCCCCAGTTATGATGTGACAGGCACTTGTGTGTGCTTGAAGCCCTGGCAACTGAGAAGGTGATTAAGAAAGTTTCCCTTTTGGAGAATTTGTTGCAATGCTGCCATCTTAATGAACCTGTAGATTGTCAAGTTTAGTATCAAGAGGCAAACTTTCTGAAAATGATCCAAGGTATGGGTTCTGTAATTAGTAGTTTCTATAACTGAAACTTATTCTATCCCTTCATTTTAGAAATAATTGCTTCTCTTAATTCCAAATTCCTTTCAAAATAACCTGTGGTCTTTATAAAAGGTAGAAAAGACAAAAGTACTGCAATTACACATGCATCAATTGTTGAGAACGGGCAGTATTTTTTTCAAGTAATGGATTCTGCATTTGTTTTTTTGAAGCTGTTTGAGTGTGTTGGCTCAAGTTTCTCAATTAGTTACAAAAAGCTGCAGGTGTATTGGCAAAGACTGCTGTTTAGCCTGGGAAATGTTCCAGGAGATAGTTTTGTGGGGTTTTTTGTCTAATGTAAATATTTAGCTATATTATTACCAGTAATTTTAAAGGTTCCACACTGTGTGACTACTGTATATTTAAACATTGCAGCTTCACTTACATGACTGACAAAACAAATGATAACCTAAGAGTACAATCTTTATTGTGAGAGGGGATTGAACAGTCCTGAATTACTTGCAGAAATAACAAGTGGTACCTGAAGGGGTGTCAGGACCATGCAGCTGTCTCTGAGCAACACAGAAATGCTGCAAAAAGTGAGCCGTGCTCAAGTGCCACTCCAAGTTAGTTTAAAATAGAGCACCTCATCAAAGTTTCTGCAACTACAAAAAATCAAAGCAGTATTCTTGCTAATCTTGCTAAAATCTAGGGATTTCATAAAGCTCTTTCAAATAATTTTTATAGGTTATCAAAAATGAGACTCTTGAGCACCGTTAAGGTTTTATGACTCTTGCAGCCATGCAGTTTGTTTTTTTTTAATTATCATAAACATTTTGCTACTATTCTGACTACTGGATTTTTTTTTTTTTTTCTGTAAAGCACTAGGTATGGTTAATTGCTGAGCAATGTCCTGCCATGTGCTGTACCTGTAGGTAGCTGACTGCCAACAAAATGGGACCATTCGGCTGATTTCTGTCTGTTCTGGGAGGTTCAGTTCAGTTTTAGAGTGGGTGGAAAGTTGCACCAGTAATTGAAAGGTACAAGGGGTGCATTGAGCTGTGAAGTTGTGCTTACAATGGCTTTTTAATGCTTTTAAAAGATACAACCTGTAGTAAACATTACTGTGGGTGATTTGGTTTTTGTTTTTCTCTTTATATTTCTGCAAAGCAGGATGAGAATAGGTATAGAAACTTCTATGTCTGAATTATGTCAGTTTGCAGATAACTTGCACAAAATCTAACTGTTATAAGGTTAAGACCAAGGTGAATGAATATTCATCTGTTGACTTCAGTTTGCCTGCTGAGCAGATGAAATGTTGATTTACTTCAGTGAGGTTTTCCAGAATCTAGTCCTAAATTTTAGTATTATTTTAATGTCTGAAACAGTATGGTAATACTTGCTCTGTATTTTCTTATATAGAACAATATTTTTTTCTCTTATAGATAAGAGTTCCCTCTGAATACACCAAGTTTTAAAAACTTTTGTGTATGGAGCGTAAACTGGGCCAGACTTTCTGTACATACAGTGATTTCTACATAGTCAAAGTGTGTGAAGGTGTTTACACTGTAACTGATTCTCCCTTTAGGGGTATATGAAAACTCTGCAGTCAAAAATTGGAGTCACAGACTTTCTGTGAGAATAAGGCTTAATATAATTCTACTAAAACCAATGGAATTATTAATCAGCTGCTGTAAATCAGAATATTTCCAACAATTTCAATAAAATTTTACTTACAACAACTGGGCATACTAGGCTTGTGTAATAATGGTGAAAAAAAGCAAATTAGGCTGATTTTCTTTACATAAAGCAGAATGATGCATTTACATTTGATTCCAGTGTATTTTATTGCATGTCTCAGAGCAAAGACAGTTCAGTTAAATATCAGTGGAAGGCTTTTCTCTAAACAGAGACCTCTGGAAATTGCTTCAACCCTTTCACATTTAGAAAGCATATTTAGAGAAATGGGATGCTTCCATTTATGTGCTTGGTTTAACTGTGGTAGAAAAACAGTAAAATGTTTTCAGGATGATGCCATCCCATTTCAGCTTATTCCACTACAAGTAATAGTATTTTATTGAAGAGTCCTACATCAATATCTAGAAAAATAAGTTGAAAGTAATTTGGTTTATATGACTGATAAAATTTTTCAAACTTCTGTCAGTCATGTTATCCACTTTCTCATACTGCTGTTCTGGCAGTCTGCAGCCCTCTCTAGGCTATTAAATCCTTAAACAACACACTTCCATCATGCATGTAGAAATATGGATAAGTCAGGACTGTCCCCAATGGCATATGAGCTGTATTTTGGCACAGTTAAATGCAATTTTGCATTGGAAATAAGATGCAATTATTTTAATTTCCTCCCTGGACAATGCCTACTTTTGACTGGTTTAAAATCATCTCCTTTGACCCTAGAACTTTATATATTTATTTAAACCTATTTCTAAGTCCAGCTAATCCATGGAGGTTGATATTATTATTTATATTTATATTAGAAGAGCATAGCCCCAGTGTTACTCAGGCAGTACTGAGGGCCAAACTTCCTTCTAGAAACCATTAGCAGTAAAAAGAAAAATCTGGGATGGAACCTGATTTTTGAACTTATTTGAAGACATACTTTTGTGAGAACATGGCACATATGTTTATGACATACAATCTTACAAGTTTGAATAGAATTTATATTTTGCTAAACCTCATCACTGAGCTTGTCTGGGGTCCAGTTCATTTTGAAACAGTAAGCCATCATGAACATTTTTTCCTCTTATTGATGAGTTGTAAAGTTACTATAGATGAGCAGAAATGATTCTAACCAAACGTGTCCCAATATACAGGTGCTGCAATTTCAATTTTGTGTGCTCTGACAATGAATGAGAAAATTTTTTCATTTCTCACCCTCTACTGCAGAGGTAACCTCATAAAAATCAGGTAAGAGTGTTCCTCTTGTACCAGTGTTTCATTGTGCTTTGAGCTGAAGGTGATCAATGCAAGGTCACAGTAGTATTGTCTAAATAACATCATATGTGGTAAGATTTGTGATAAAATAGGATTTAGTAATAAAAAAGCATATCTGTTCATGTCAGCTCATTAACTTTGCTTACTGATTTAATTTTGGTTATTTTTGTGGCATAAGAACTTGTGAACTGCAGCCATTTCACTCTGCAAGCCTTGAACAAAGGTAGGTGATAGCAGTTTTAAGAATAGATATGTTTAAGAATAGTCACAAGGATGCTGAAGGTCATATGAAAAGTAACAATGTACCCGATAATATTTATGTGATTTACTTTGAAATAGAGAAATTCAGTGTGTCCAATATCTTTAAGAATTTGGGGGTTGTTTTTCACTTACACTGGTGGAAATCAAGACTTAACAGTATTGATGTCATTTGGTCTACTGTGGCTTAAAAACAGAACAAATGAGACAGTGGTAAAAGTCCTTCAGTATTTGAGCTCCTTCCCTGGAAAGTATTTCAAACAATAATCTAACTGCTTTACTTGCTCATCAAGAAATCCATTACAACAGTTCTGTGATACCAGAACCATAAAACTGGGTTAGGAATTGAGCTGTGGTCTTCCATGACTCCAAGGCATGGTTTGGGCTTTGTTAGTTTTTAATGAATTGTGTAAAATTGCTACCAGACCTCAAACACCATCCTATCAACTTTGCTGTTTGAAAAATATCACTGCTACGTAAAAGTTATTTGATCCTTGATGTAATCAGAAATGCATGAAGACAAAAAATTGAATCTTCATACTGTCTTCACCAAAATGTGTAACTCCTGAGAAGCTTAGATTTTATATCCTCTCTAGCTGTTTGTGTTCCTGAGAGTTTCCTCTACAGGGAAAGGCCCTTCATATATTTTAATTAAAGTCCAAAGAAGAAATAATTTGCCACTGGCATATGTCATGCTAATGACTACTAGTTAGTTTGAAAATACATGTTCATTGGTTTTACATGATAATTCCCTTTGAACCAAAATATTGTGTTTATACAGAAACATTTTCTGGGAGCAGTAGGGGGCATCATTTCCCTTTTGTAATTCTTCAGAGACATTAACCTCGTGCATTATGTGTGCAAAAGGAATTTTCGTTTTGTTTATGGCATTAATCCTGGGGTTAAGGTTGGCCTATGGTGAGCAATAATAAGTTTAACCTTTGACTTTATGCAATAAGATGTAATTTATTATTTTTAGACTCTTTGTAAGTGCCACTGCCCTCACTTCTGCTTAAAATAAATTGAGACAAGCGAGCATTTGATATCAGTGATCTTTACATGCAAAACATAAATCTAATTTACTTATTGTCTGAGCTTAGTTCTTTAGCCTCTGATTATGTTTTTTAAACAGTGCAAACATTTTTTGTTTGTTTGATTTATTAGTTGATTTTTCTAATTCACAGAATCTTTGGTCCCTCACATAGATTTCAAACCAGTAAACATAAATCCTGGAATGTCTAAATGCATAGAAACTTTATGAAATGTGGAAACAAAGCAAGCAAACTATTCATATGCATAATATTTACTTGCAAAGTAACTGAGATCAGGAAAGCATTTAAAATTTAATTTTCAAGGCAATTTAAAGATGATTTAACAACAAGCAGCATGTAAATAAATTGTTTCTGTAGCTGTTGCCTTGACTTATAATATATATGTTATTTATATATTTTTTTTAAATTGTAAGTAAAAGACTTCTAATTTTTTTTTTCTTTGAAAAGCACTGCTCTTTCATTTGCATTTTAGTTGCCTTTTGGTTTTTAAGTGAAGAACAAATTTATAGCAAGTTTACTACTCTCCATGCTCTTCAAGCAAGAAAAAAAATATACTTTTTAATTGTGTACTGTGAATAATTCCTCTTTTTGTCCATGTGGAGAAGGTGGTGACTCATCAAATATTTTTGGGTGGGGTGTGCGGTGCATGCTGATTTCATAAAATAAAATAAATAAAATAAATTATTTAGTTTAGGATTATTCAGGTAGAATGATTCAGGCCCATGGTAAGACCAGAACACTGGATCTCTTGCCCATCTCAGGCTTTGTATTTTGATATTGGGACCTGTGTTTATCATAGCAATAATCATATAAAAATATATTTTTTAGTATATATGGAGAGTGTGAAAGTTAAAAGGGCAGAAAAACTTGAATAGAAATAAAAGGCATATAATGCTATTTTGGAAGAGTACTGATGTTTGGTAGGATTCTAAAATAGGTTTTTCAGTCTGGATTTTATATTTTTGAATGAAAAAAAGAAGTTAAACCTTATAAATGAAGAAGCTCAAACCTTTTACAAACTCTTCCCATGAAAGCTCGTATAGAAAATATGTGTGTAATTGCATCATTCGCATGGCAGGACTGCCCACCATCACTTTATTTGGTCTTCATAGCACCAAGAGTTAGTTTAATGGTAGTTTCAATGCTGCTCCTAAATTTAAATGTTTGGCAACTGAAGAGACTGCTAGTGTCTGTAATATGTGCCGGTATTTGAATTTTCTCCAGTTTGTTTAATCTAAGTTGTGTTTTGGCTGAGCTTGCCTACAATAAAAGAGCACTCAGTGGATGAGCTCAGCTCCTGCTGGCTTGTTACAGGTAAGAGATGTGCAGAATTTTACAAATCCAACAGTAACAGCTGTATCTGATGACACACAACAGACAGTGATGGATTGTCAGAGTAATTAGACTCCTTACAGTCTTAGAAGAGTAATTTTGAAAATCTTCCTGCAGCATGACTTTCACAGATATACTTTGTAATTTCCCTTAACTTTTAATTGTTTTAGATAATGAACATGTATGACTTTCACAGATATACTTTGTAATTTCCCTTAAGTTTTAATTGTTTTAGATAATGAACATGTAATAGTAAGAATTGAAGACACCATCATTTATGCTAGTTTCATACACTGCAGCTGTGTTGAGTAGAAAGTGTTTAAATGTGAGTTGAGAAGGAAGAAATTATTCTAGTGATATAGAAAAAGGAAAGAAGAAAGGAAGTGCTGTTTTTTTTTTTCAAGTGTCACACATATGACATTAAAAAAAAGGCAATTTATTTTTTAATAGCTGGGCTGTTGTATTTGAGAACATAAAAGCTGTGAGAGAACTGAAGGGTGTGCTCCTTGCTGGTGAACCAATAAAATGTACTGCACTAAGCTGTTATTCCTACTGTAACACACCATATCAAATATTTGCAATAGATACCAAATTCTAAGCTTGCTAATCCTCCTCACAGGGTTGCAGCATCAAGGGATGGTAACTTCCACTTGAGGCAAAAGTGTGGTTTTCAGCTAGCGATAATAAACTGTCCCTTTGGATGCTGATCAGTTGTTAAAGAGGATCTCTTTTTGTGCAGGAACTATTCCCCCCCAGAATATCTGATGTTGTTATCAGAACTGTTGTGTTTGGAAATTTCATCTGGAAGCTGAAAATCTCCAAAGAGGGATAGAAAATGTGAGGATACTACATCAGTTAAATGTGTTAGCCTGCCCCTGGAATTGGTGCAGATAAGAAGTATATCGAAATGTCATAGTCCCCAATTTGCAGCCACCCTCAGGATAAGTCAAGAGGCCTTTTTCTCTGTCCTATTTGCAGTTATTAATATTTAATGTGCAGTTATGATAAAACAATATAGGACAAAATCCCAGGACTTTTCCAAAGACAGATATTTCTTCTGACTGCTGTGAGCCATCACCTGGCCTGTGCAGGACACAGGGGATTGTGCCCAGTCACCCTGGGGTTATGAAAGGCAATTCCTGCTTGAATAACTTGATCTCCTTCTGAGATAAGGTGACCCACTTAGTGGATGAGGGTAAGGCTGTGGATCTTGTCTACCTGGACTTAAGCAAAACATTTGATGCAATTTCCTAGAGCATTGTCCTGGAGAAACTGGCTGCACGTGGCTTGGATATGTTCCCCGTTTGCTGGGTAAAACACTGACTGCAGTGTTGGGACCAGTCCTGTTTAATATCTGTATCAATAATATCTTCTATCAATGTCGCCTTGCAGGTGACACCAAGTTGGGCAGCAGTGTTGATCTGCTGGAACATAGGAAGGCTTTGCAGTAGGATGGGCTGGGTCAATGGGCCAAGGCTAGTGGTCTGAGGTTCAATGAGGCCAAATGCTGGGTCTTGCACTTGGGCACAACAACTCCATCCAGGGATCCAGGCTGAGGCAGAGTGGCTGGAAAGTGCCTGGCAGGAAAGGACCTGGAGGTGCTGCTTGACAACACGTGAACATGAGCCAGGTGTGCCCAGGTGGCCAAGAAGGCCAAGGGTACCTGACCTGTATCAGCACTAGTGTGCTCAGCAGGACCAGGGAAGTGATTCTTCCCCTTTATTGGCCCCTGGTGAGGCCATGCCTCAGATCCTGTGTTCATTTTTGGGTCCCTCACTGAAGGAAGGACACTGAGGTGATGGAACATGTGCAGAGAAGGGCAATAAAGCTGGTGAAGGGTCTGAAGGGTCAGTCATATGGGGAGTGGCTGAGGGAGCCAGGGGGCTCAGGCTGGAGAAGAAGAGGCTCGGGGGGGAACCTTCTCACTTCCCACAACTACCTACAGGAGGGTGGAGCCAGGTAGGGGTCAGCCTCTTCTCTCTATTCACAGGTGATGAGGCAAGAGGAATCAGCCTCAAGTTATGCCAGGAGAGGTTTAGGCTGGATATTAGGAAAGACTTCTTCATGAACAGGGTTGTCGCACATTGGAACAGGCTGCCCAGTGAAGTGAAGTCCATTCCCAGAGGTGTCTAAAGGACTTGGAACTTGGGAATATGGTTTGGTTATGGACTTGGCAGTGCTGGATTAATGGTTTGACTCACTGGTCTTAGAGGACTTTTGTAAATTAAAATACTATGATCATTTTCTATGATTTTATCTGCTTGAAATTGTCCCTGTGGACCTAACAAAAATGGTTCTAACATTGTTGCTACTTCTCTGCTGTCTGTCTATCTTTGCCTTGTGTATCAAGTTGATTGAGAAAGTCATATTGGTAGTAGAAGGGAAGAGAATGGAAACAGAAATCCTGATCTGAAGGTGTTAGTCCTACATTTGCATTGCTGAACTTCCATCTTTTCTGTTCTTTGTCAGAATAGATTGTAACAAATAGGATGTACTATAAGAAACTTAGTTCAAAGCCTCTTAATTCAAATATTTTTTCATTTGATCAAATGAAAAAAGTTGAGACAACAATGAGCAAACTTCATGACATGTAATGTCTACTTTGCAGCGAGAGACATATATATATAATACATACATACATATATAATATAAATACATTTTAAATATATATCAATACATAACATATATTAATATCATATTATATGTGTGCAAGATATATTATTCAATGGAGATATAATATTATATCTATTTTTTATATATTATTTATATATATTTTTATAGATATTTTTATATCTATATCTTTATATCTATAATATATATAGAATATAAAGCAACAAATTAGCTAACAAATTATTGAAAGGCTAAGGTCAAGTGAAATGTAACTCTGAGCTCTGAATATACAAGCTAATTTTTCCTGTGTGTTCCTTTGTGCCATTTCATATAGAAGTTGTAATGACAGAATATTTAAAAATGTTTGCTACCAGCATGGGAAAAAAAAAGCTTCCTTATTTGTCAGAGGCATCAGGTATGGAGGTCTATCATAAGAGTCTCCATTTTACTAAGTAGAAATCTCTTTCCATGGGATGGATGGTAGTTCTGACAGCTCTTCAAGGTTCACACCAAGTAATGCAAGATTTTTTTTCTTTTTGAAAATAAACCCAACAGTGCTCAACAGTATTGGGATCTTCAGTCTATCTTCCTTTCCTGGTGAGCTTCTCCTTACTTATAGCAGGGTTTTTAGGTCAGAAGAATGGTTAGCCTTTAAAAATCAAGGGTCAGAGTTTGGGGAAAGAGAAAGTTGTGGCTCATGTGGAGAAGAGAAGCACTTTGGTCGCTGAAGATGAATTAAAGTCTCACAGCGGGGAGCTGCTGCTGACCTGTTACCTCTAATCATTCCAGAGTTTTTCTGGGGTGGACATTTGCTCCAGCTGCAGCTGAGTCATTGGTGAACCTGAATTAATACAGCTTCTGGTACAGCTATTTTGCAAGAGTGAAATGATTAAAAAAAGCATAAATTCTGGTGCAATTAGAATACTTGCTTGTCCACACTAGAAATATGTGTTGGTGCAGCTGCTACCAGTGGCTTTTCATTGGGGCATATCCCCTTTTATAGACAAAGACTTAAATTATGAAGAAATTCACTGGGAAACTATAAAGTGAGTGAAATTTTACTCTCACTCAAATAAAAGTGAAATGCTGAGAATTGTTTCAAAATTATCTTGTGTGGGAGATGCTGTATAATTGTGGTGGTTTATTCTTCCTTCTAAAAATCTGCACTGCTCTGGCCAGTGGCCAGTAGAAGAATTGCATTCTGACAGCTTTGCCTTTTTATAATCCTATCAAATACTCTTAACTACCCAATTAAGGCAGTTTCTCTTCCACTAACATGCTTTTCTCCCTTGTATTTTCCATCAAGACTTTTTTTGCCTGAGTTTAAATACTTGAAATACTGCTTCAAAACGACAGTTGAACATTTTTTCGGTATGCTGAGATCACTTCAGGTGATTTTTTTCTGATAGGTTGTCATGACTTAAGGGCTCTACAGATCCTAAGCAGTGGCATCTGAATGAAGTTTCAGTGCATGTGGAGTCTGGCCGTGGGTTTCAATGTGTTGTCTTTTCTCTCTATTCTTTTTGTAACAAAAAAAAATATTTCTGAGAATTTCCAAGGAGTACAGTACATTTAATTTTTAGTTGTCAAGATTGCTGACAGTTTATTATGGTACCATGAATAAATTATTTCAGGGTTCACACTTAAAACAAAGGCAGAAAGGCTTTCTTTTTTCTTTCTTTATTTCTTTTTTTTTTTTTTTAAGCTGACATTTTGAATTTATATTAAGCATACTATCACCTGCATACACACTGCATGAAAATTTAGACTATTCATAATGAATTATTAACCCAAAGCTTTTACCCTTTCTTGGATGCACTGAGGATGCTCCACAGGATACTACAGGGATATGAATGTGGGAGAGAATAGGGGGTTTCTAATAAGAGGTATAGCAGTCTACAGTACCAGTGGATGTCATTGTTCAGCAGCAATTTTCCATAAGAGAAAGATTTTTATTACTGAGTGTTGTGCAGAGACCTCTGAATATATCATTAGAAGCTCAGTAATTTATGGATTTACTTTAGGTAACCTCCTCATACCTAGGTTAACTGCATAGTCAGGACTGTAGTTTAAATGTAGCCAATGAAACTCTAATCCAATTAGCAACAGTGCACATTTATAATAATGATATTTAAAATGTCTAGGTTTAATCTTGTCTCAGTTCTGTTTGAAGGGTTGACAGTCTCCATGTACCTCTGCAAGGCTTTTTGGAACAGTCAGCTGTTTTTTCAAAATTAAATATTCAGCTGCAGATAAGATTCTTCAGCCTCAGGTTTGGTGAACATGGTGGTAGGTGGCTTGAAAATGCAAAAGGATACAGGCAGAACTTTTCTGAATAAAAATTGCAAAGTTTGTCTTGTTTGTGTTCCTTGATTCACTTGTATTAGATGAGTAACTGAAGAGCATCAAGACAAATGTTACAATTGGAGAAAGGCTGCTATTGATTTCTGTGGACTTTGAATCATATTCTCAGGGTCATCTCACTGATTGTCAGAAAGTGTAGGATTTTATGGGCTTGAGCCTTTTTTTCACTCTAGTCCTAGAATATGAAAACACATGGAGTTATATAATCAGCAAGCTCCATAAAAAGACCTTGACCTGAATGTTATGCGAGGACTTTTGTCTCTTTTCAACTCCTTAAATGTACTTGTTTTAATACTGAGATGTTATTAAAAAAAAGCAAAATGGGTCAAAATTACTGAGGAAAAATGTAACTGAGGAATTGAGTTCCTGAGGAAGTAACTGAGGAAAAATTGTTGATCCTTAGACAGTTAATATACAAGCCTCAACCCTTCCCAGTTAGTTGGCATACAAAATTGGAGAACATGAAGTTTAGCAAGGCCTAAAATTTGAAAAAAAAATGTTGGTGACTTTTGCTCTACTTATGATCATTTTCACAATTACTTTAGTCTTCCAAAGCATCTTACCTGGTTGCTACTTAGTAACTTTCTTAGCCAGTGGAGAGCTGGATTCTTCTCAATATATCCCTACATGATAAATGTTTTATTTGAAAAAAAAAAAATTTAGAATGTGAAATGATACTGTGCCTCTGACTTTCACCATCTCTGTGGAGATTCAACTTTGAATTTTTGAATAATCAGTTCAGTGTTTCTTCCTTTACCTTCTTTCATTTTTGGCTGACATTTTCAACCTTGGATTAGTTAGTTTTCCGTCTTTAAATTTTATTAAATTATAGTACTTAAGAGTAGCAATTTCTGAGTGGCAATGCTCCCTGACCTGTAATTCCTTAAGGTCAGACCTAAGTCCAGCATACGGCATTAAAATCAGGATAGAAACATAGTGCTAATGCTGCTTAGCAATATCAAGAGGTGCAACGAGGGCAGATAGTTCTTTAAAAATCCTGCCAAAAATAACTAAAATATTTTCCTCTTTCAAACAAAATTTTTCCCTTTCTGAAAAAAGGAAGTTTGAAGGTTCAGTTAAGCTATTATTTGCTTAACACTGAGCACTAAATTAAGCACAGAAAAATCGGTTTTGGTCTTCTCTAGTTCAGAATGTTTGAAGAGTGACCAGCAGAATAACTCTCTCAACAGTCTCTGATGTTGTCATGCTTTATAGCAAACAACACTGTTTGAAGGGTTCTGGACTTCACAGATTCTTGTAATCCTTCTTTTGTACTTTCATGACATTATGAATGTCTGTTTTATTTGTCTTTCTAGCTGCAAGATCTTGAAATTGGTATTTAGGAATTATTTTAGTTGTTGAGATAGCTGGGATGAATTTGACCTCTAGTTTGACAGGCTTCATTTGGCTAAAGTATGGGGTATGCTTATGGTTCTTCCATTGGACTCAAAAAAGTCATAGAAAGGTCCATAGCTGCATTGAAGAATTTCAATAAATGTGAAAACGACTTTGAAAATAAAACATGAAAGAATTACAGCAGTGCCCATTTAAACTTAACTTTTAACTGTAGTCCTCTGCACAGAAGCTTGAATCTTTGCTGAGCAGAAGAATGAATAGCTCTTTTTATTTTGTAATTATAATGTAACCAGCCAGGAGAGAGTTGAAAATCTTGTGTTTAGAGACCTATGATACCTGATTTCCATGGATGTTCTTAATTTTTAAGAAAGCAGATCATATATATACATATTATATATTTTTTTAAATTCAGCAGGATTTTCTTCCTGTGAAAGTCCAAAATGGACTTATTACTGACCTGAGTGAAGGAAAATTCATTTCCCCTTATTAACAGAACCACCATTACTGTTATGGTGCAGTAGACAGTAATTAAAATATAGTTAATATAAGCCACCCTCATTTTGAAGCTGCCTCAGTTTGCAGCCTGGGGGTAAGCCAAGTAATTAAGTTTGGCTGGAGCACTGAAGGGAAGATACATCTTACTAGCTAAAAACCCAAAATAGTTTGAACAGTAGTGGCACAGCAGAAGGCCCCCATGAGTTCCCAGAGCATGGTTTGTGGCCCTTAGTGGATGCACTGCTCTAAGCGATGCTAATTTCATTAAACACTAGAGTTGAGTGTTTTATATGTCAAACCACAGTCATTCTCCAGGATGTCCAGGCCATCCTACAAAAGCAAAGTCTCTGCATTCAAGAACCTGGCAGCTGAGATGCCTCTGACTGCAAAAACACCCAATTTGTTGCAAGATCAGGCAGTAAAAGAGTCACTTCAGGTGAATAAAAGCAGCAATTTGAGTGATCTGTGGATGGACTGGGCATGGAAGACAGAGGAATATGAATAGATAGGGTAAAGCTGGCCTTGGAAATGACCACTTCTGTGGTAAAATCAGCACATGATCCTAATTCCACGGGAAGGTGCAGGAAGTATCCATCTCTGAGGCTTAAATTTTGTGGGACTTGATATTTACAGGGAAGATAAAAACATGACAAAAACATTCACACTTCCAAAAATTTGTGGATATATTTGTCTCCTCAAGGACTGCAAGAGTTTGAGTGAACATTTTCAGTGTGACTGTCAGTGTCAATCCCGTTATTTCAGTTCTGCCTGTACATTCCAGTGTTTCCTGTAACATAGCTATGATGTAACATATGGTAGAAATATATGTATATATACAGAAGTGTATTGATTGGCATAAATTCCTCATTTACTGACTATTGCAAATTAAACTGAGTCTGCACTGAGAATTATGATCCCTAATAACATCAGCAGGGTTGGATATTACGGATTTTTTCAGACTCCAGAAGACATTATGGTATTAACAGAACAGTGTAGGTTACTCCATTACTTCAGAATCCCTATATTTTAGTACTATTTTCACCACAGTTTTGTTCAGCCTTTCATTTGCAATATTCTGTTAGGTGGTGTGAAATACCGTGTCTTCTGACTGAAATCAGTTAACACATCTGATGTGAAGAATTTAAGAGGATGCTTATCTTGTAGAAGAAAAACTTGTCTCAGGTCTTTTCTTTCTGGTGAAAAAGAATAGAAATAGACTCTGGCTTCCTGGGCAACAAGTCTTCTCAATAAAAGAACTTCTATTGCCTATGAACACATCTGAGGTTTTGCTGAGAGCATTCTGACTGCCACATTTTCCTGTACTCAATGTGCCATCAGTAACATACTTTGTTAAGAAGTTCTTTGGGACACTCTGTCCTTAAAGAAGTATGATTCAGAACCAAATTCTGTTTTATTTGTGTTATATAGAAAAGAAAGAGATGCATGTGTTCACCATGATTTTATATTTATTTATTTTAAAATCTATTTATAGGACAATTAGCTGTGGCATGATTGATAAATTCAAAACTGAAAGAGTGGTTGCATGGAGCAGGGAAGGGACAGGCTTGTCTGTTAGGGTTTCACTCAACTATAGCTAGCTCTCAGACTGTTCCTATCAGAGAAAAAATTCAGTGTAAGTTGTGGTGATAAAAATGAATAATACAAAGAAGAAAAATCATATCCGATTATACTCTACAGTTTAATATTAAGTGCAAATTTACCTTACTGGTCTGGAATTTAGCTCCATGCTAAATAATGTTTGCTATCTCTATTAATTTGGGGAATGACCTAAAGAATTCTTCCAAACCTGAGTCAGACTAGCTGTACTCAGAGTGAAGGTGATAGGATATGTCTGTTACAAACTTGGCACATTTGCTGGTTCTTTGAACTTTTCAAAGGAGCTTGAATTCATATTACTTTGTCCATTACGCTTTGGAACTCCTGAAGCATAGGCTGGGGAGTGTGTGTGTTTTCATAATATATGCTTTTCTTGTGACTGGCATTATTATCTTGCAAAATAATTCCCGCCCCCAAAATTGTCCAGTAAATTCATGGAACAAATTCACTATTTTGCTTTTAGTATCTCTGTGTATCATCAGTGAAGGCTGAATGGATGCTCTGTGTTTGCAGAACACAGAGAGCTGATGCTGCAAATGCTTTTGTTCCTTGGGCATTCTGCAAAGTGGCAAGCCACGTAAGGAAAACTCTATCAAGGTATAAGGTTACCTAAAAAATATTTTCTTAATAGCAGAGCTTTAACTTACGAAAAACGTTTAGAATATCCACAGGGAAAATCTTCGGTTCTGCAGTTTCATATTTAGATTACCATAGCTGGAAGTTAATTAGCCCTGCTAGCCTTTTCTTTTGGGCTAATTAGTAAGAAAACTGGATAGAAAAAGTCAAAGTCATTTTGAGAGAAAGAACTTCAACATTTTGTACAGAGCAGTCCCTTTGGAGGATATTATCTCCATAATGACCATAGGATGCTCTCCATTCTGACAGGATGTAGTTGTACAGTCTCTGGACTCATTTAGACGATGTCTTAGTCATTAATGATTTCAGGCCTAGCTGCTTGCAATTGCCAGATGAAACCACATGACATGTTGTTTAATTATGCAATGATCAGCAGCCTTTACATTTTAATTAGGGAGCCACTGTAATGAAGCCGTCCCACTTTGCATATGGCTTCTTAGGCTGAAAGGTTGTCTTTACTAATTGGTTGTTTGGAAATGTAATTTTGACACAGCAATACAGGTAGACTTGTCTTCACTTCTAATGTGTTTCCTGATCTCTTTTTTTGATTTGGCCAATTAGTGCTAATAATTTAAAAGCTGCATGGCATTCCAAAACTCCTGCTGTTTACTATATGTATGGTAGTTTTGTTAACAGATTTTAGTACTGTTGTACATGGTGACATACTGCTGCTGCCTACTCACAATTTTCTTTGGTTTTGTAAGATCACAGGGACTTTAGCATCACACTATTCTTTCAGTTAGCTGCGTGTGAAACAGATTCCTGATGCAAGGAGTTTAAAGAGCTATAATTTAATAACCATTTTCTGTACTCTTTAGAGACTACTTGCATTGGAAAATGCATGATCTTTTGAGTTGAAGTTTTTCAATGATTAATTCATGAATATATCTGCAAGAATGCCAAGGTCTCCAAAATGATGAAAGCTTATCCTTCCACTGCTGTTTGTTTTAATTTTAAATCAAAGCTGTCTTGTTTGTTTGTTTACTTTAAAAATAATAGTCTGTTCTTTCCACCAGGTTTTTGATATAATTTTGACAAGTAAAAAAGTTAATTTACATTAAAGAATCAAATAGATAAAGTTTCCACCTCCCCCTGCATTATATTGTGTGATATGATAAACAGAAACATTCCCAAACTGTTCCACTAATCCAGCCCACATGCTATGTCTCTTTCCTATTTGGTGCTTCATTTTATTTATAACAATAAAGTAGACAGCGTTCATCTTGGTTTCTCTCAGGGATGGCTGTTGAGGTGGATCCTAGCTCAAAAATATTTCTCTCTGCGTCCTTTCTCCCTTAAAGCTATTTTTGTGTACATCCAGTTGGACAAAATATAAGTTGCTTCAGTTAGTCAAGAGACTCAGCAGGAGTGTGTCAGGCAAGCGTTACCACTGCTCACTTGTTAGAGCTCTCTTCTGGTCAGACTAACATTGATTAAATCCAGGGTTATTTCACATGGCACTCCCAAACCTTTTACCGTCCTTCCCAGAGCACTCCTTTAGGTTTCCTATTCAGCAGTTTCTGACAGCCACACAGGCTTTAGATCCATGTGACATCTCTAAAAATATTGTTTCATTTTGAAGATTTCCTGTGCATTTCAGAAAATCAATCCCATAGTTCTCATTTGTTACTAATGTGAAGGTGTTGGAGTGGGTGTTACTGTGTTGTGTACTTTTATTTTTATTTTGCCTAGCAAAACAAGGACTTGAGAATGATGAAATAATTTTGCAACACTGATAAAAATTAGTAACAATCTCTCAACTGTTAGAAAACTAACAAGAACTTGCACCACCTACTATCTGGCAGTCAAATCATTTTGTCTCCTGTGTCACAGATATTTATGTGGATCACTATTGTGTCTTCAGCCAAGCCATCCGGATTCCTTACCTGACATGGATAATGTTTGTAGGAGATAGAAGATTATTTTGATAATTGCTTCCTCTGCTTAATACTTTTTTGTATAACTTTTTTTTTTTTTTTTAATTGGTAACTTGGCTTGGCATATACCACTAGGGTACTAGAACTATAGGGGTGTCGTTAAAATAAGACAATATAAATAAATCCTCCTGATGAAAATACAAATTATTTAATAATTACTAGATGAGGTATATTAGAATGATGTTTGAGCAAGTTTACTTTTTCCATGGCCACTACCAATTTTTTTATATTTACCTACAAAAACTTGCTCTAGAATAAAAAACTGTATGTAATTCTTACATATTCAAAACTATTTCCTCATTTTCTTCAGAGTAAATACAGTGGTCATTACACTGCAGTTAACATGAAAAGTTTTAGTGAAATTAATGTTAGGTGAGATTTCTGGAAAAGATTGATCATCAAGAAGGTTGAGCTGTACATGTCAAGATATATTGTATTGTAATGTATTTGGCCATTAGGATTCCATTGTCTCCTGCCAAAACTTTGGCTTTCAACCAAATTCTTTTTGTTGTCTTCATACAAAGTGGACACACGGCACAAAAGATAACAAGGTGCAAAAAGCTGAAGTGATTTTTATCAAAATGCGAAACATATGAGCTGGTAAGGAGAATTTTTTGAGGTATCTACTGCATATTTCTGAACTTCTTTATTTGTATAATTTCTAAATCTAAAATTTATGCTCAAGCAATTGGATTTTACTATGTATGGTTTTCTGGTTACTTCTTCATATCCAGCAATCAAGACATGATCCTTCATGGTGCTGAGTGGTTTTGCCTTTATTTCCTATAGCAGGTAAGTCAATGTTTTATCTTTACCCTGGTAGCAGTGTCTAATTTTATTGAGTACTTTCATAGGCTAGTTTAGAACAACTTCAGAATAGCCAGCAGAACCATCTACATTCTTAGGACTTTACTAACTCAAAACTTGTACATGCTAAAGAAAACTCTAATGGGACAATAAAGCACTTGCTCCTGATCCAAATGGTGTCTTTAAAAGGAAATTGCTTTTGGAATTGTGAAGTTGCTCACAATTTCTCATTTGGAATTCACTACATACAGACATCTCTTGTTACTTGCCTCCTGCCAGAGGACTCCTATGACATACTGACACGTTTACACATTGATCAGAGGGAAAACAAAAACTTCATGTCATTTCAATAAACCAATACAATTCAGCTCATGCTAACATGAAACAAAAATCTATTGTGCTTCTGGTTTTATGGGTTGAAAGTTTTTCTAATGAGAAAAAATTCTGTGTATAAAATTTGTTTTTGTTGATCATAAGTACTTTTGAAAAATACCCTCTTGATCATCCGTGTTCACTTTCTGTTGCATTTTTCATGTTCTTTAAACATTTATATGGAATTTAGAGAGGTGCCTTTAGTAAGCTGGTCATTTTAAAATGCAGTTATGACAGAGTATAGAAAAGAGGAAAGCAGTGTGAATAAATATGGCCACTTTATTTTCTCAAACATGTCAATATGTTTGATATAAGCCTACACTTATTTACCTGCTAAATTTAGGAGTCCTTTTTTCAGCTTTCTAGCTTTGCAGCTTGATGTTTCCAAAACATTTTAAGATGAGAGGCCCAAAGATGAAGATCATTAAATTTCTATGGAAAATTGAATATCAAACATAAATAATAGCTGGATTTTTCAGTAATATGGAGGTCTTGGAAGACTGATCATGCAAAGAACAATCTTTGCAAAAGAGCCCTTAAGTGTTAAGAAGTCTCTGGAATGATAAGAACCATCCCTTTGCATTATGGAGAGATGAACATCTGATTATTGTGTTTTCAACCTCATGCTGGCCCTACAGATTTTGATAACACGTTGTAGCTCTTTCTTGGGTTTTCTGATTTTTGAATACATAATTCAGTTAGAGTTTTCTAGAATGTATTTGACATTTTTTTAGCTTTATCGTCACCACTTGAGAACTGTTTACTAATGTAGAAGTACTATTTATTTTACAAAGTTAAACAATGCCAAAACAGAGCCTTTTTAAAGTTTAAACTCTTGTTTCATGTACCATTTTTGTGAGAGAAATTAAGAACTTTAGTATTTATGTGATATATGCAGAGATATTTAAAATTTAGGATGAGTTCAGTGGAACTGCCCAGGAGATGCACTTGGCTTTACTTATCATGTTACATAAACCCAAGACTTAGATTTTTATCTCTTCTGAGGAAAGGATGGTGCATACACACTTCTGACTTCTACAACATGAAGGATTCTTGTGTTGTCAGTAAAACTATATGCAGTGGTTAAGAGTGGAAAATAACAGATCAGCATTCAGGCAGTTTCTTTCCATTCTGCATTATGGCAGATTATTTACTGCACTGTCTGATAAGTAGGTGTCCCACAACCTGTATACCGACACCAGATTTTTATTGTAAATCCTTGGAAAAAGAGAGGAAAAAACACACAATTAAAGGCAGGCAAGTACACATCAGGTACTTGGATGAAGTAGATAAAGGTACTCAAATCTTTAGCTGATGATTTGCTGATAATTATGTCTGCATTTCAGGTTTTTAACTCTGTTTGCCACACTAGATTAAAATTAGATACTTTTGAATTCAAAGTAACTATCTAAATTAAAAACATGTTGCCAAAATTTTAGTGGTTGCATTAGGATTTTTATGATCCTGAATTTTAATAGTGCTATATCAGCATAGCTGGTAAAATACCTGAGAAGCATGAACAGGATTATTGTTCCCTATGGTTGGCTGAAAATATTAAGTATTCAGCCTATATCTTATTTGTGCATTGCACAGCACTATCTGGCATCAGAACAAAATGTGATTTATTTGTAACCCAAGGGAGGGATGGGGATACCTCCTATAAATGCTTAGCAAAGGAATAAACTAAAGTCTGCCAGCACCAGTGGGAACAATTCTGTAGATTTGAGTTTGGAGCCAGGGCCCAAGTATACCCAAGTGGTCATAGAGGATCCAGGTCTGTGTCTACAACCAGGTTAACTGAAGAATGCCACACACACAGCAGAACAAGAGCCAGAAATGTTTGCCTCATGCAGAAGTGCAGGTTCCATGCCCCACATCCCACTGATGTGTCTACCATGTCTGGCAAAAAACTTACTGCTCTTGCTGCTCAGCAGGGCTGGGATGCTGCCTGTGAGAATGAGAGTTTCCTGTGGCTTAAAACAACTGGTTAAGCAGCTGGGTAGAGATAACAATAAAGCCTGACATTGATTGGGAACTGCAAGTGGTTCTTGGTCATGCTAAACCTCTTTCTCCAATATGTTTCTCTCCTTTTTTTATCAGACAAAGCAGAATATTTGACAATATACAAGTTTTTCCCAGTGTATTAAATATATGTGACACAGTAGATAAGGCATTAGTATGATAAAACAACCAGAGTAGTATGTCTTGCTAACTGCTGCAACTACTGAATTTTAGTTTTAAACACAAAAAAAGTGTTTTAAAAGTAAATTAAATTAATTTCTCTTTAACTGATTAAAGTGATTGGTATCTTTTGAAAGATGATTAATGGCATTATCACCTACTATACATCCTTAAATATATGATATGATATGAATTATCTCTTATTTGGGGAACCTGAATGGCAAATACTAAGATTAAGCCTAAATACTAAAAAGAAGTGACAACAATCATAACAGTATGAGCCCAGGGTATCCCACAGCAGTTCAGTGAGTCATGGCTTATCATCACTTGATTGAGTTAAGCCTGTAATGGAATTCACCATCCAATTTCTACAAGATTTCTGAATATCTCTTACTAAGTTCTATCTTTCTCTTAAAAATGGTTTTCATTTTTTTTTACTGTAGTACATCACCAGAAGGCCTCATGGTTGCTAGATTGTGTTTGCATGAACTGGTGCACTGAAGTCATGGAGAGTGATTGTCATGCATCCTGGGCTACCTGCATTCTTATTTATCTACCAAGACAACATTCATCCCCATAATATAAATATCAGTTTTTGCTCATCACTCTTTTACAGATACAGGGGAGAAATGCCAGCACATTAAGTGTGTCTCTGCAGAGAGAAGAATCACAGAGCAGAGTCCTGGATTGACACTCCTAAGCCAGAGCCGGAGCCCAGGGCAGTAGAAGGCTAAAGGTAGGGTTTGCTGGCTTCAGTGGCTACTGCTTCAGTCTTTCCTCTTAGATCCCTGTATATTTCCATGATTCAGTCTTTCCTCTTAGATCCTTGTGTATTTCCATGCTGGGGAAGGCAGCAACAGCATAGCGACCTCACCTCGTTACACCCTTGCCACACATTCACAGTGACATCTAAGTCACACATAGTCCTTTGTAAGAGAAAACAAGGCACAAAGTTTGCATCCACATCATGTAAATTGGTGCCTGGATTGATCGGTTCTCTCCTTAGAAATACCTGAAAGTTACAGCATATTCACCATGGTGTCCAGAGATTCTTCAGAACCAACAGTGAGCCCTGCAGATCTATCTGCTGAGTGCTTGTGGGAGATCAGCTTTCAATTCCATCTTACATGCTCATCCCCAAAAATATTTGGAAATCTTAGGGATTAAGTCTCTGACAGGTGGTTAAATTCTGCCTTTTGTTGTTTTACAGAAATAAGTCTGACAACAAATAGCTATGGAAATATATGTTTATTGTGTAAAGAGAATGGGATAGGAATTAGCATCAGAACTACCTTGAAGGTTACAGAGACACCTTGAATACTTTCAGTTTATATTAAGAAAGATGCTTCCCATTACAGAGCTGACCTTGATATATCTCAAAATGAACATTTATACCAAGAAAGCTTTTGGCCATCAGGATAAAAACAAAATAATAAACCCTTGCCTTCTAACAGATCAGAGTGCTCTGTTGGAGAGTCTTGTACTGCAAGATCCATGTGTGGTATCTTGAAAATTAAAATTCCAGTCTGTTACTTATAAGAAGAATCTGCTGCTGGTAAAAAGAGCACTCCTTTTTGTTTCTTTGTATGAATTACTGTATATTAACTACAATTCTTGTTATCGGGCTCCCTTTTTTAAACTCTTGTGCATACCAGCTTGTATTAAATTGTCTTTTTTACTAACTGGGTGTGGTGAAAAAGCAGTGGCTAAGAAACATGGTCACTGAAGGTTGTTTTTATTGTTTGAAGCTGTTAGTTACATAGTTAATTACATCTCAGCTATTTTGGACAGTTGACTTCATGTTAATCCAATTAAATATTTTAAGCAGTGACTTTATTTAAATAACATTTTTCTTCCAGCACAGCTGCCCCTGACTTTAACAAAATAATTTTACTGCATGATGAACTTTGCTGGTACAGAGAATAGCTAGACAAGCTAGTTTCAGAAAACTCAATATTTATTTTAAGAAATTTATTTTTTTTTGTTAATATTTTGTTTTCCCTGCATTATACTTTCCTAATTTTATGTGATTTATAACAGCTAATATATGTCCTTGCTGCTACATCGTGACAAGACAATATAGTAACCAATTAGAAATAAAATAACTGAAATAATTTTAACACTTTTAAACACATGAAAATAAAACATTACTTATTATTCAGCTATTATATTTCTGACATTTATTGCAAAAAAGATATTTTACAGAAATATAACAAATTGTGAAAGTGACTCTTTAAAAATATACTTTCCTGAGAAGCAAAAAAAAAGGCAGGGAAAAAAATCAAAAGTTGAAATTTAGTAAGAAAGCAAGATTCAGAGTTTTAATTGGCTCCTAGAGGTTTTTGTAAAGTGGAGGCGATTGCTACTCATGCCATTGTGAGTGTGATCTCAGCTGTCCCTAGAGCAGATCTTACACCCTGACTCATGGAGACTGTGCCCACGGGGGCAGGGAGCAGCCTGGAGGGAGCTCTGAGGATGGCAATGATTCTTCCAGCAGGACAGAGCAGTTTTCTGGTCGTGCCCTTTGAAAACCACTAATGCTGACCAAAATACAGTGAACTAAAGGTTTATTGCAGCACAGGAAAGGGGCAAAAGCCAAACCTTGCTTTTTTTCCACAAGCTTTATGTTACAAGCTATTGTAGTTGGAATAAAGGAAAAATTAAACATGAAAGTTAGTCTTACTTCTTGAAGTGAGTTTTTAATATGAACTTCTCCATAGGACAAGTTTAGTGTGAGTTCCTAGGTTTATTTCTTTCTGCAAAGAAATAAATTTTTCACCTGTGTGTCACTGCTGGTTATTTAAATAAATTATCTAATTTATATATGCATAAATTATCTAATTTATATATGCAAAAATTTTAAATTTAAAAGTCCATTATAGTGACAAGTACAGGTACGGAGTGACAGGTATAGTGACAAGTACAGAGACCTTTAAAAATAGCATATTTTTGAAATATAGGGGAAATTTTTATAACTCAAGTCCATGTTAAAGAGAAGAGAGGTTCTGCAGGCTGGTTCAGGTAGGGAACTCAGGGAATTAATGTATTTTTCCTCAGTTTGAAGAGAAGAGGAACAGACCAACCTTTGGTTGGACCTGATCTTAGAGATCTTTTCTAGCCTTAACCATTCTGTCATTCTATGGCTTTCTAAAGTAAAACAGGGTAATTAGAACTATCAATTTAAAAATGTCACAGCTCACCCCCCTCTGTTAAAGAAGCTATTAAGTCAAAGTTTGAAATGTACTGGACTGTCTTTTAAAAGCAATATTTTGAGTTCCAATTCAGTGAATTGTTTGAGCTCATGCTTTAAGTAAATTATTAAACGTAAGTAAATTTCTCAAAAGTGTTGCTGAATGAGAATGACCCAGCAAGTATACTATGTTTGTTTGTTTTTCCTAATCAGGACCTCATTGTTCTTTTAATTGGTGTTACTTTCTGAATGTAATACTTCTCCATTTTCATGGAAAATTAGCATGGGTACTATTAGCAAAAACCATATTGTTTCTTCATTTCTCAAAGAATTTTGGAGCTATTTGCTGAATAATATTTTAAAGAAAATGTGCATTTTTCTAACAAATACTTCTTGTGGTTCAATTCTTCAGAGGACTGCTTTTGCTGGGTTAGTTGACTTAAAGGTTTAGCACATCTCTAGCAATAAACAAGCATGTTGGACATGTTGTTTGATGAACTTCAAAGATTTAAGCACTCAGCTTTAATTACTGATGGTTTTAGCAACAGCACAATAACGATGGGCTCCTGCTTCACTAAATCAAAGAAATGTGACTGAGGGACTTCTGATCCAATTGTTCTCATTTAGTTCAGCTCTCACAAACATGGCTGTAAAATATCATTGTGGCTTGAGTTGACATGAAACACCACTGACATCAATCAAATAAATAAAAAAATTATGAGAATCAATACATAACACAAACCTGGTAGTTCCAGCCACTTAATCAACTGCACATATTTGTATTTCGTTTCCCTCCTGCCACTTTTTCTCTCCAACTTCTACGTTATTTTCTTTTTCTTAAGCACTTGTCACCTGCAACCTAGTAAAGCTTAACAGCTGTTAAAATGAGAGGATCAATATTTCCCAATCAGGATGATCTGAAAGACACAATTACTCTATAGCATTCAAGTGCTAATGTTACTGAGTAAACCTCTGTACCTTTTAGTTGTTCAGTGATAATAACAATCTTTTGTCTGCCTGCTGATACAATTATGCACACTATATTGAATAGTTATGATTGTGTGGCTTGTCAGCATTCCAAGGTTTTGCCAGAGACCCGGCTCTGTGAGCTCATTCAGAGCAGCAGGGCAGGTTTAATGGGCAAGTTGGATGAAGCATGAAGCCAGCTGGTGTCAGCTGCCTCTTAACAATTGTAATATGTATCAATCACTCAGCATGGATTTTTTTTTTTATTGGTGTATTTTTGATCTTTGAAGTCTTATACAAATAAAACATAATTATTGGGATTTAAAGGGGCAGCATTATTTAAAGGGAGGAAATGAAATATTTCTTGAATGGATAATCTTCAGCATTGCCATCTCTGTTGAAAGGAAGATAATTCAAGGGAAACTGATGGAACCAAAAAGAGCTTCTTGTCATTGGATTCTGCAGAGAGAGAATCCAATGTATGGTTTCTACAAGGACAGGGGGGTTCTAAAGGATTATTTTATTTTATTTTATTTTATTTTAAATTTTTTTTTTTTAATCCATGTAACCTCAAGTTAAAAACTGTTTTAAAATCCCCAGCAGATTATCTTCGAATTGCCAGATCAGATTGCCAAATCTCTAAGAGTATTGTTAAATATAATGCCAGTAATTTATTTTCTATACTAACTATCTGATATCAATATTGCATGTCTGATATGGGTAGCTTAGCAAAACCTTTTATGTTTAATGTGAGATTGTACAAAAGGTGAAGCAACATCCTAATGAAGCTGAACTGATTATTGTTCCACCATTACTTGTATTGGCTATGTTGTAATCTATGAAAACAAATGTCAGCCATGTCAAAACCAGAAAAAACCTTCCTGAAATCTTGTCTGAACTGCCTTCATCAAAAATCAGCCACAACTACCCCGTGTACTGTAAAAGGTGTAATTTAGTCCAGACAGGATATTCAGAGTTTTTGCATTGCTGTGTTGAAGGCAAAGAAGAGGAGGAGACAAAAATATTGTAGCCAATTAGCTAAAATGGTGCAATTGGTGCATTCTAAGCTTGATGGGCTCATTAAGCATTAAAACTCCTTGACATTTCCCTGTTGTACTGATAAATAGGAATGAACAGTTTGCATTTTATACTTTACTAAAATGTATGTGTTTTTGGCTTCTTCATCTGTCATGTTTTGCATGTTTAATTTTGCATCTATTTCATTTAAAAATTCAGCACTAAAGATTCTTTGCTCTTCTTCTAATTATCTTCCTTTGAAAAACTCCTAGTTTTGTATCAATTATATTGTTTGGTTCTAAAGTGTAATAGTTAATGCTCATTGTTAAATTGCCAAAAGGATATATAGACTAATTTAGCATGTTACGGCTGCTTGGTGAAAATGCCATCATTAGTGATCCATGAGTTGCAAAGGAAAATAGGAAAGGAAGAAGGCCAATAATCTACTAAACACTTCAACTGATTTTTAGAAGTCCATTTTTATTAAAAGAGTTTTGAATGGAACCCTCCTTACTGTCATTAAATATATTATCATCTTTAAATGAAATTACAACTGCATTGATTTAATAAATAGGAAAGAACAAAAGGCAGATGGTGAATGAGATAGTGTTAGCCTTTTTGTACAAATGAAATTAACCTCAGGACTACCTTTCTGTACTATTCACAGTTCAGGAAAAAATCCACCTGGATTGGGTATTAGTGGCATGAACTGACGAAAAAAACCTTCAAGTTTTTTCATTTTATTTTTCATTTGCATTCGTAACTAATTTGTTCAAAAATCCCCTTTTGAATTTTCAATTGTGTTCTCTCTCTTAAGAGGAAAGCTCCTGATAAGTCCTCATTTTCTCTAGGTTTTTACAGGTCAGTCAGCAGCAGGCCAATGGTTGCTAACATCTGTATTAGGTGTAAAGGACAAGGTTCTGGTGGCTGAGGTGGCTGCAGGGGTGGCCTCTGTGACAGGAATTCAGGTCCTGCTCTGTGATAGATACACCTTGCAATAGACACACCAGTGGCCAAAGCCAAGCCATTTGGAGGAGTTTGTGGCACCTCTGTGAAAACGTATCTAAGATTGGACGGAAGAACAGAGGGAACAAACAATGAGAGAGGAGCAGTTGCTCAATGGTAAGGCATGCACACCCCAAAGGAGCTGTGGGTGCTGGGTGAGCCCATCCTGCAGCAGGTATGGCCCCAAAGAGACTGTGTGGGCTCTGGATAAGCCCAGACCAGAGCAGGTTCATCCCTGAGGGGAACTGCATCCTCTGGAGCATAGAGCACAAGTGAGGAGCACAGAACAGGAAAGAGAAAGCTCTATACACTGACCTTGACTGCCTGTCCACTCATTGCCTCCCTGAAGGGTCTAAGTGTACCCTGCAGAGTAACAAGGCAGGCAGGAGAGGGCTCTGGAGTGAGCTAATGAAGTTGAGTCTGGTATTTTCCTTAGGTAAATTTTTGTCTTCTTTGTTTGCCAACATCCAAATCAATAATCAAATATTTATGTTACTGGCAGTAAATGAATTTGTTCTGACTTTAAGAGAGGTTTACCTTTTGGCACCTTTTCTGACATGTTAAAATATTCAGCCAGTAGCTAGATAAATGTGTGGTGCTGCCATAACCATTTATTTTTCTGATCTAGCCCAAAAAAGTAACTTTTAAAATCTCTGGTAATTATAATAAGACCACTTTTTACAGTTCTGGCAGTCTAATGGGACTTAAAGTTATGATTAGCATGATTAGCTTTTGTGCTGGATAGACCACAGTAGCCAGTGAAGTGCTGCAGGAACTGCAGAGGTTCTGTTTCCATGCTTTATTTGTTGCTCCCGTGCTGAAGGCCTTAGGCTGACTTTGTATTTCCTGTATTCTACCATATGTGATGTAACCAGCTCACACAAGTGCTCTCAATCAGGTACATGGAGCTGCCAGAGATTGTTCAGGTCCAGCACCTATGTGAGACACTGAACAAAGCTTCCATGAACACTTTCAGGGTCACTCCTCATGCACTTTCCAAACCCTTGATACTCCTGCAGCAACATGAGCTCCTGTAAATGACAACAGGGCCCACAGCCATGTTCTGTGTCATTATGAAATGACAGGGTTGTGGGCTGACATGAACTATTCTTTATGAAAATGGTGGCATGTGGCTGAATAAAAGCCTTACAGAATGTTTTTCAGAGGCTGAAAACAGGACCAATCCAGCTCATGGAATGGAATCTATTCTCATAATACTAAATTTTGATTCTCCTTCCTCACCATCTCAAACTTCAGGTTAATGGACACTTATATTTAGCCAAAATTTCTCTGTAGTAATCATAAAAAGAAAGCGTTTTAGGGTGTTTTCACTGCTTTCATATTTTAAATGATCTTTTCCTTAGTGCTTTTCTCTTTTTTTTACAGTGACTCTAGTAATCTGTCATTCTGCTTAAGCAGTCACTCTTTAGGTCCTGCTTACCCTTGCTTTGGGCAATCCCTTCTCTTCAATAATATGATGAAAGCAGATCCAGTGAGGCTTACACAATGAGACCTTTAAGGTGCTGCTCAATCCTATCTGGTCTTGCTGAGACACAGATTGGTCTCTCCTGCCATAGGATTCATGATCACAAACACAGCTGTTATTATGCTTACAAAAAGTATCCTATAGTGCAAATACTTAATAACTATATCAGTGTAAGAGACTGGCATTGCTCTTTCTGCTGCTGCTCAATTTACTATTAAGAGAAATGTTTGTTGGTTCCAGGGAATAAAAACAATTCAGTCGGGAGGCTCACTACAGTCATTCTGGACAAACATATTGCCTCTCAACACACTCTTGATAAATTTCAACAGAAAAAAGCACAAAGAAATTAAAATTTTAACTGGCTTTCATTTAAATTGATAGTACTCTATATCCATATGGGTAGGTTGGTTCATGTCCCTCAGTGGAATCTTTGTGGATGAACCTCGTGACATTCTGGGGTCTTCAGGCTAGATTTGTGACTAATGGTGATGGAAACAGGGTAAAACCCCTCATGTTTGTCACCTAGTTGAGAATCAAAGCCAACAGCAGTTGTGTGCTTCTCTGAAGCCATTGATTAAAACCTCTAAATGCCTCTTAAATGTGTTACACATTGTGAATAGTTCTGATGCTCTATTATGTGGCTGAATAAATAATTTAAATGGGTCAACAGGTCAGACTGAACTTCGCCACAAGTTAAAAGTCCCAGTTTTAGCATCTTCTTTGGGTTTGGAACCGGGGTTGTAAAATCTTCAACTGCTTCACATCAAATTCCTCCTTCTGTGAAGTGTCTGCCTGGCCAGCAGGGACACCTCACTAGCTGGGTCTCCCTTGCAGGAGGAATGGGAGTGTTGCCTGTTAGTGCAAAGATACCAAGTTCTTTCCAGAGGTGTTTGCTGCCTTCCTTTGTCTCTTTGTGCAACTATACAATCCCACTCAGAGTCTAGCTCTAGTGTAATCAGGTTCTGAACATAAAATGCTCATAAATGCTTTAATATATATATATTTTCACTCTAAACCTTGAAATGGAAAAAAAAAAAAGCTGTTCAGAAGTTTATCAGTTTAATTGGGGTTAAAATCTATTTATTGGAATGGACTCTGAAGGGATGGCTGAAATGAGCACATTCTTGTAAGTGATCAGTCAATTTTAATGCTTTGATACCTGAATTCATGGAGTTTAAGCCAAGGGATTTTTTTTCTTTTTAATTTGCTTTGTTTATGGAAAGTTTCACAGAACTACATAAACATAATCACTGAGGATTTTTAGGTTTTTCCATGGGGTCATTGACATCAGAAAAAGAAGCCAAAACCAAATTTGAAGCCAGAAAAAAGAATAAGTTTAGCATAAGTAGGAAAAAAAAAAAATTTGTTAATAGGAGACCTGAATAAAGTGAATTCCTAAAATGAAAGAAACTGTATAAATTTCCTCTGGCACTTTCTGGAAAATCTTCTTAAATTACAAAAAAGTGAAACAATAAGAGCAAGGTTTTTGTGGGAAACTATGAGATTTTCTGATAGGGAAGTTTCTACATCAGAAATGCAAAGCTAGGCTATAGAGAAATACCAGGGTTTTGTCTTAGGTGAAGTTTACAAATCTACACATCCTTCTTTTTGTCTTTGCTTTGAGATGCTTGGGCAATATAAATATCGCAGAAATAAAACTGTAATCACAACAGCATAAGAGTCCACTGATGGCACCTGCCATCAGTTCCTTTACCTGTCTTATCTCTACAGTGGTCTTAGCTTTTAAATAGTTCTTTCATTGGAGAGGAAGGAAAGGTCAGCGATCTCTTATTGTTCAACACCACCGAGGGGTTTCCGGAGATTGGCAGCCAGCAGAACCTTGCAGGGAAAGTGCTGGATAGTGCTGCCAGCACAGGCTTGCATAGATCAGCATTTCATTACAGAAATAGCAAATGACTGATGTATTTTCTAGGTCAAGGTGGAAAAAGTTAAATAAGGATACTGACAACTTGAGTAGGGGAAGGTGGCTGTTGTGTGCAATATTCCACCAGCTGTGGGGGGACAGTGTAATCCTCTTTTCTTTCATTATATAACAATACTTGAGTATTTCTTCCCTGAAACCTATTGTGTGCTTGGATATACCAGGGCAGCTACAAGTACTTCTCTTAAAGAATTTTAGATTCTTTATTTAGTTGGGACTTAGATTTAGTCATCATTTAGAGATGAAAGAAAATTAGTTTAGTAAAAGCTTTAAAGCATTTGCTTTTTTTCCAAAGTGTTCTTTATAATCACAGCATCTCATCTGAGCTGGTGGAACTGAAGATTTAGGGATGTAACTTAGGAAACTGAAGGTATCAAGAGGAAGAATGGCTTCTAAGGCAACAGGATGGTGTCTCCAAATCTTTCAGTTTAGAAGGCTCAACAATAAAAAAATGCATTGAAAGACAGTAGAAAGACTTCTTTAAGACAGCTAATTAGTTCCTGTCCTCTATTGTTCAGTTTTAACTATTTCTTAGTAGTTTTACTTTCCCAAAAGTAAGAAAACTGAAGAGGTTTTGTCATTAAAAAAATCATAAGATGAATCTTTGCTGATAATTTATCAGTTTGGTGCAATGCCAAGCAAATTTTAAAGTGGATTTTGGCAAAATTTCAATAAAAATATTCCCTTTTCACAAGTATTACAAATAATTGCCATTCGTCTATATACTTTTGCTCCTCTTCTGTAGAAAGAAGCAAACGAGGTTAAGATAGGGTTTGTTTATTTGGGGTAGCTGTTTGGAAATTTACATTTAGAATTTGCACAATTCAGAGAGAAGTCTGTGTAAGTGTGACATGGACACAAGTGACAGGAGCTGATCCTTCACATTTGGAATTCTTTTCTCAAGGCAGTTTTGATGCAGAGCAGGTGGCTTGGCAGATAGAGCTCCACCTGGATAAACCATGGGACATCAAAATAGCCTGTTACCTACTGACGTGCAGGAACCACAACAGGAAATTGAGATGAAATATGAAAACCTTTTTGCTACAAATTCAGACAGCTCTTCTGCTAAGGTGGACCAAGGAAAATATTATAAATTACTTATTCCTTAATTTTCTTTATTTTTACTCTAGTTATTTTTTTTAAATTTTAATTTAATTTTTTACATTTTTTATTTAATTTTTAACATTGTTAATCAGTTTTGGATTATTAAAAAGCAAACTATGGGCAGAAAATTTAGAATAAATTTGTGCATTTGTGGTTGCAGAGAAAGGAGAACTGCAGGTTTTAATTCTGAGGTCAGTTCATAATCCTCATCAGCTAAAATCTGGTAAGCGTATGTTATGCAAACTTGGATTCTCTAGAATAAATGAAAATAAAACTTCTTTTTTTTTAAGTTAATGTATTTCAAGTTTTAGAAAATCCCATTTTATACTTAGTCTTTATAAAAAACCAGAGTTTTGTCCACAAGACAACTTAGAATTGTCACCAAGCTGCCAGATAACAAGCTTATATTGTTCAGGAAAATATATTACAATTTTATCTACTTGTACTGTTCAATAAAACATTAGTATCTCAGCATTTTTATTTAACAATAGGCAACCTTAGGCCAGTAATTATGCAACAATTATAATAATAAAAACTGTCCCCTGCTGCTCACCTAGAAACAAGAATATATTAAACCAGTACTAACCATCTAAAAGGAAAGCAACAAACTACACTCATTTTTAATGCCCCTGCAGTGCACCATGGGAAGCTAATAATTCACCCTCTAATTAGTATCCCTTCTGCTGCTGTTGGCGCAAGGACAGACAAAGAGGCATCCGCTTCATTACAAACTTGCCTTGGTAATCTTTAAATGTCTTTCTTCTCTGCAGGTTGAACGCGTGGAGCAGGGGCAAATAGAATGTGCAATTAAAAAAGGTTTGCTGGTATCGCTGGTCTGACCATGCATCCTAAGTCTAATGAGTGCACTAAAATGTGAAAAAAAAAGAGCATCATTTGAATGGACTCATTCTCTTTTTTGGCTATGTTATAATTCTTCCTTCTTTTCCTTCATTAGTGTCTACATTAACAGAAAAAAGGGAATACACCAATGGGGTAAAGATTTGATAAATTCACAGCATACCTGCAATGACAGTGTTGTTTAGACTTTGAGCAGTTGGTAAATGTTGTAAGTCTAGTTTAAGGAAAAGTGAGTGACAGTAGGCCTTAATTAATGCTTGAGAAGATTAATTGTTTCAAGAGGTGTGTATCAATTTTAATACATTTCTCTTTTAAAAACCAGAATGATTTTGCCACAGGGCACTACAGGTTTGAAATATGCAAAGCATTTCTACATAATTTTTAGTACTGTGGTGATTATAGTGATCATACATTTACAGTGATGCTTTCCTTTAACTGTCTTGTTTACACATGCACAGTGTATTTGTTGATTAATTTAAGCTTATAGAAAATGTTGCATGCCTGAGGATATTTTCAACTTGCCAATACACAGCTGATTCTAATTATTATAGAGAAATTTTAGTTTGCACAATGGCCTGCTGGTGCTGTCAGAAGCAAGGCCAGCAGTGTACCAGACAGTACTAGGACCTTGTGCTCTGGTTCAAATACGGCTTAAATCAGTTGTGTTATTTCCATTTCATCGCTGTGTAGTGATCTCTGTGAAGCCCATTAGTAGGCTCATAACAAAGCTAAGTGTGATGTTGCCTCTTCTGTTAATTTTAAGGATTACTTATTGAGCAATCAGAGGACATGCCTCTTCATCCCCTTTTAAATCCAGTCCTGCTCTCTGGGAGATTCTGCTTGTGTAACCACTAGGAGAGCTGGGTGTGCTCAGGAGAGTTGAATATCATGCCACATTCTTATGTACAGTCAATAGAAAATTCAAAAGCGAATGACCGCAATAACCAGCTTAAAATTTACCTTCATTTTGATATATAGCTGTAATTCTCTCTGCTGAATAGGCAATTGAACTTTTTTTTTAAAATAAACATGTAGCTTGAAGAAAGTTAGTGGAGCCTCATAATCTTTCCACTTGGTTGTTGCAACCTAAGAGCAGGTGAGTACTGGACTATCAGTATGTAAATTAGTCATAGAACTAAAAAGTTCCTTAGTTGGTTTTTAGTTTTAATATTACATAAAGGAGCCACAAAGGAAGTGAAGGAGTGTTGTCTGTAAAATGAAATAGGATCTTCATTTGTCTTTCCCTCCATCTAAAATAAAGATATTCCAGAGATTAGAGGTTCTTATAGGAGAGTAAAAGGACATATAGTACATGTAATAGAAAAAAAATTTGTTTGCTTCCATTCAAATAGTGCTTCACTCTTGATCCCAGTTTGTTCTAATTCAAACGTGCACAAATTAAGAAATGAGAAAAGTTGCTATCTCAGGCCATGTGTACACTTGAAAAGGAAGTTGATTCCATTTTAGATAATCCTAGGATTCATGTTGGGAAATAAAAGGTCTGGAGGTTGTCCTGATGAAAAATCAAAGATGAAAAATCTATGGAGAGCTTACAAGTTTTTTTCTGTGCTGTATCTGTCTGAAGAATAAATGGAGGAGTCAAATAGTTCCATAAATTTAGGCTTGGCACTGAATTAACTTAAAAATGCCAAAATTGGATTTGGTTGGCACTCAATCATACAAAATGACTTTCTAAAGAGTTATTCTCAATTTCTAATATTGAAGTATCTTGATAAGAAAAGAATTGGATATAAATTAGAACATGTTGGTTTAGTACTGCATGAAGGCACACTTTGTACAAATAAGAATGGAAGCAAAACCAAAATCCTAATGATAGTCTCTTCTAAAACAAACATGTATTTGTAAAAATGATTAAACCACAGGTCATTTGGTTAATTGTTAATGACGTGGTGGATTTAATGGATCTGGATGTAGCACTAGAACACTTCTATAGCTGGCCATTAATCTCAACACAAATACTTTCTGCCTTAGTCATTATTGTTTATTGATCAGACACACTTGAGTATAACTTCTTATTATCTTATGAATGGCTTCTCACCCAGTTATGTGGTGCACTGCATGAGAGTACTTTGTTTTTCATAAAATATCATATTAAGTCTATTTTTTGTGGTTAACTAGAAACAGCAATGTCTGGACAAGCAAAACTCTGTGGTGGACGGACTCACAAACGTGGCCAGGTCCCAGCTCCCCACAAGAAGGAAACCTTTATGGGCCAGAAGATTAAGGAATCCATATTCCAAAAGTTATTTTTATTGCCATTCCTTTAGACAGAATCATGCTTGGCTTGCTCACCATGATGTATTCCCTGTGGAATCTGTTCCTTGGTTTCACTTTCCCAGAAAGGTTTACACTCTGGGAGAGAAAAAGAAATCTACACACAGCTGCACGGTTTTATATTTTGTAACTCCATTGAGTCATTTTGTAAGTCCATGTATCATGAGTCTCAAATGAGACCTTCTCTGACATCCTGGCCAAGGGGAGGTTGTGCTCCATTTGTGTTCTGCCTCTCGTGTCACCTTCAAAGTTTAAGGCAGAGAAATTTTGCTTGGTTTTGTAATGACTGGTGGAAACTTGGGGAATTATTACAATAGTAAATGTATTAGAGTTATAAATATTGGTAAATACATTTGTATAGATTCTGGATTCATAACAGTGATATTTTAATTATATTACTATATTTATTTTTTTGGCCCTAATTTACAGAAATATCACTATTCTGCAGAAATTAATCATGTAAATTAAATTAACATTGATAACTTTTAATCTAGAGAATGCGTATTTTTAAACATTAATCTATATAAACAGCTTACAGAAGGTTTTAGCTCAAGATGGGTTAAATTTTTAAAATGATTATTGGCTGCTTTCAATTTTTGCTATAAATACAATATTTTTCTTAAGCACACCGCATGTACACATGGTGAAAAGTGAGACCTTTCTGAGGAAAAGAAGTAGTCTAGAATTACTTAATGTCTAAATTGATCACTACTTCCAGGAAATTAATTTTGTTGCCTTGGCATGGCAAAAAGCATAGCTAAGAAGGCCTGAATATTTGTGAGACAATTTTCTTGTGTGCTGCACCATATTTGAAAGGTCATATACCATTATAAAAGCTGTAAAATTGTTGTTGGGGAAGACAGAAGGCAGGAATGGACTCCATGTTGGCAGCGTTCTAGATTAAGTTTTTAGTACATCTGAATTCTGCCAGATTGCCCACAGCTGCCTCCACAGGCTTTAGAACAGTCTTGTGCCCACTAAACCACTGACACCTTTCTCTGGTGGTTCCAATGCAAATGGTTTAAATTTCTAGTTTCCACAGTGAGACTAAGAATAAACACACTAAAAAGAAAATGGAATAGTAATTAATAAAGCACATAAAAGAGAGAATTGTGACGTCATTCTTAAGCAGCTTTTAAAAGAGATTTATACTTTTCATACTGATCCATTGTTCTTCCATCTCACAGGTCTCAAAAAGAGTTTTCTTTGTGGTATGTAATATATAGCAGATGCATGAGAAAAGGACTAAAAGTAACATTACTGTTTCTTAAGGTAACTTTCAGTAGCAAACCTGCAGCAGCAAGGTAATGCAACATTATGCTATTTTTTTAATACACTATAGCTCCTACATTCCTTATATATTTTCAAAAATTCTCTAGGATAAGCAATATTTGCCTAGTACACAAAATTTTAAAAAATGAAGCCACTACATTCCAAACAGTTTGTATTGCTCAAACTTAAAGAGTATAGGGTTGCAGAATATTTAGAACATCTTAGACTTAGAGTTCTGAAGAAAGAGGAAATACATCCTTAAAATTTTATGATGTAAAAATATTTGGCTAATAGTGTGTGACTGAATAGTAAGTTTGCCATCGCAGTCACATATATAGTCACCTATATTGTTGCTTTTAAAGGAGTGGAAAAGTCCAAATGTAAGTGAGGACCATGAAGTTGTGACTCTTATAGATAGTGACAATTTTGATGTATGACAAGGTATGGCTCTGTTAAAATTTATTTGTACCTATTTTTAAGCAGTTCTTGTTTGCAACTCTTATTAATAACAAATCATTTAGCACACCATGGCCCTTTAGAGGACTACATTGCAAATTACATTTCTTTTCTGAGTTGGGCTGCTGTTACTGAGCTGAATATGCTGCGCATGCACAGGATCGAATGATTATTAATAGTTCTAGTCTTTCCTGTGTTGCTAGCTGCACAATAATGAAAAAAAAGCCTCATGGCCAAGGTACAAATCAGATGGAAATATCACCTGTGAACTTCTCATTCTAAATTTGTACGAAGCAATTAAAAGCCCCTGTACTTACATATTTCTTTTAGACTGCTCTAATGGTTTGGAAGTAACAAGGCAAGATAGACGTTCTGATTAGAGGAGACCAGCACTTCCCAAATCAATAAGAACAGAATGTCCTAATACCTTCTGTACCTCTGGATGAGGGATTTTCTTCCACTGACTTTCAGTTTAGAGGTACTCACAGGAATTTATAACTGGGTAAAATATCAGGATTTCCGCCCCCAAATTCTGAAATAAAATAAATTTGCCTACAAATATAGTCATCCTGCTATATGTATTGCAGTAAAATTCAAGTGTTTCATGTCACATAAGCTGTATAAACTTTTGGGCACAGCTTTATATGTCATATATGTGATAAACAGGTGAAGATTCTCTGACGTGTAATGAAATAAGGGACTTTTTTCATTACTTCAGATATGATTGGTGGAGGAACAAGGGTTGGGAACCCACAAGTTTTAGACAGTGAAACACTGAACAAACTTTCCATTTAGGGAAAATGGAAATGTTATGTTATGATAATTAGACAAATCACTGTTTGCAATAAAAAGGAGTAAATTTTAATCTGCTTCTCACTTTCCTCTTTTATTATAGATTATGCTTTCAAGCATCATTCAATTTTGTCAAATGCTTGCTTGTGAATTTTTTTCATTGAATTACTGCATTTGCCTCTCTTTGTCTAGTCTATTTTTGCTTTTTTCTGATGATTTTTTTTCTTTTAATCTGCAAAGTCATTGATGCATCCTCTTTTTCTCAGCTGAAAGAAACAGTTTAAGGAGTTGGATTGTTGTGACAGGATTCCAACAGCATGTTAGCTCTGTCCGTCTGTCTCGCTCCTTTAGGAGTACTGCTGGCTGCTACTTCTGTATAGGGTAGTAATTATTCACTGATTTACTTCACTTCATGTCTTCTGCCTCCAACATTTCCAGTCCTTATTATACAGGATGAAAAGAGAGACTTTAAAGTAGTGGTTGCCTAAGGAGAAGGAAGGGTTTTGATGCTATTCCTAAAACAAGTAATGAAGTGTTTGCATTTTCTCAGGGCCGGTATCTCAGTATTAATTATTCCAGCACCTCAAAATAAATTGAGAAGCTGATTTCCTCTGTGGAGCTGAATAGGAAGGTAAGGGATGCTTGTCCCTGTACATTTGAGCTTTTTCCATGAAGAATCTGCTGTGCTATTTCTGTAGCATTAGGGCCATGCAGCCCACCACAGAGACATGCCTTTAACACCAAGACATTTTGGCCTGCTATGCCTCACATTCTTTCAAATGTGCTGTTCTTCAAACCAGTCTCTGCTTCCACGGTCCCAATGTCTTTCCTGCTGTTGGAGAATGTCTGTCAGCCTCTTTAGAGTCTTTCTATGATTTTTTTAGGCTCCTGACATGCTCTTTGATCCAGCTGCCTCAACATGCTGCTGCTACTCTCTTGCCTCTTTTCTTCTCTAGTCCTGTACAAAATTTGTAGTAATTTTACAGCCTATGCCTTGTGTTATAATTTAAAACTCTGATGTGATCTTTAACAGAATTACCTCAGTTGCAGGAGTTTAAAATGACAAGAATGTAGGATTACTGCAATATTCCCTTGTGCCACCTTACATGTCCCATATGGGTTGCTCTTAAAGGAGGCATAAAGGTGGAGCAAGTTATGTATTGCCTCTCCCTGGGTCAGCTCTAACATTAGGGCATGGATGAAACATTTCCAATTTCTCCTAAAGGGCTACACAGCAGGAGACATTGCACCAGCAGTTTGCAGTATGTGTGGAAAGGCTGCAGCATATGCTCTCTCCTCACTGTGCTCACCTCCACAAATTTAACTCCAGCAACTTTAACAGACGCTGAGCCTGAGATATTGGGACAATGTATTGATACTCAGGAGGGAATCACACTGGAGGCTTTCTTTCCTTCCTGCCTTGTTCACAAAACATTGGAAACAACATGAATCTTACTGTTCAGGGTATTGTAGTTCGTGAATGGAAAGCTATTTTCATGCCTGTAAGAAGCTATGGAAAGTGTTATTCTAAAAAAGCTCTACTGCAAAATTTAAGTAGTGATATCTGGAACTGCTGATTTCACTGTGGCCTCAAGTGGCATATTAACTTTTTAAAAACTATTCCTAATAAAAAAAGATTCTTATCTACATTGACTTTGAATTTTATGGAAGCAGCAGTTTCTCATTACAATGAACCCAGATCAAAAAGTGTTTTCTTTTGAATTCAAATGGGCATCTCTATCTGAATTCATTCATGCAGCTGATTTCTGATCTTCAGCATAGTTGGGAGTTTCATGTGATAAAAAGGGTGTACCTTTTTTACACTGAATTATGTATTTATATACAATGTGTGCCAAATAGCCAGAGCCAGAGAAACATCCTCCAGTAAAGTGTCGTTAATAAAAATTACTGTCTTTTCATGGAAATCCAGTTTGACAAGGATCCTTTAAAGATTTCTAGTCCCAATTACAATAGATTTTTTTTTCCTAACTTATTGCACTATCAGCCAATACTTTACTATTGTAAACATCCTTTCAGTGTGTTCCTTTTACAAAGGACCACAAGATTATTTCAAAAAGATAATAATGGTAATTATTTTGTATAACATATGAATAACATAGGAATTGCATGCACCATTTAAGAATCCATTATTTTTTGTCTATTTGTTGAAATACTGAATGAGAGTTGTTCTTAAGGTTTTCCATAAACATTGCAACAGAAGATAAGCATAATTTTTCTGTTGTAGTTACTATTCTTCTACTTTCACTTGTTGTAGTTACTATTCTCTTACTATTCTTTTAATTTTCTTACTATTCTTATACAAGTTCTTTTCCTATAATCTGAAAGCAATTTCTAGAATGAAAAAATTCTAAGAATTCTTTTTTTCAAATTTGGCTGATACTCAAATTTTAATTTTTTTCCCATTCATGTCAGATCCTTCTGGGTACCTATATAGAGAGAATGAAGATCATTAGGCAAGTTACTATTATTAAACAATGCAAATCTTCATCAAGTCCTGTGGAAAAGGATCCTGGGCCCATTAATCCCAGCTGCTGAGCAGCCATAGCTCTGAGTGAAGTCAGTAGGAGGTAAAGGTGCTCAACCCCTCCAGAAGTAGAGAATATTGCATGAAAATAGATCTATCATAGTAAATTGAACTGTTACAAGTACAGAAAGCATTATTCAACATCTACTATAAAGTGTGAATCTCTGGAGACTGTTTTCACACACCAATCTGAGTTGCAGTGTGAAAGATGATACTTGCAGTGCAAGCCCCACAAGGAGCAGGGCAGATTCCTGTTGCTCCTATATATTTATTTTTAAAGACATTTGTCCTCCTTCTACAAGTTGAAGGTGTAATTCGTCTGTTTTATCTTGATAGGTGATGGTTAAGTACCTATTCTTCTTGCTCTCAATTTCTCCCTGGTCCTGGTCTCCAATGGATCAGTGGCAGTGTGGAGCATGCATTATATTGAGTGTGCACTCACAGCTCAGCCTCACAACCACCCAGGCTTTGTAGCCCTGGATGGGTCTTTACACCAAAATTGTGTTAGCAGACTGGACACAGCTTAGGAGGCAAAGAAAGTATATGAACCTATGGGGCATAATATATTTGATTTTCAATTTACTTACCATTACTTAAATATAATAATTATCCTCATTTTGCTGTTTGAAAGCTTCCCTGGAAGCTATTATCTAATAAAAGTATTTTTTAATATTTTGAACAGTAAAACTAGTATATAAGTTTATTAATTTTTGTTAATCAAGATTAAAAAAAGACTCCCAAAACATTTTCAGCCATTGATTGTTCAATTGTTCAAATGTTAACATGTAAGTCAACAGCTTGACTTACATGTTAACAGCCAGCTTACATGTTGTAAACATTGGCAATCTTGAAAGATTTTCAGTTCACCTCTCTCAAAACAAGTTTTTTTGAAAAGGAAATATATTGTTTTCAGGGAGAAACCATGTGAACTTGCTATGAAGCTAGTGAACCAGAGAGCCATAGCTTGGCTTTCAGTTTACTCTGTTTGGGGGCAGTGAAATGACATTGTTCTTTATCTGAGGTCTCTCCCATACCATGATCAGGTACCTGGCAATGCCCTTTCAGGGGCTGCCCACCACATGCACAAGGCATCCTGCAGAGTCCTCAAGACTCTGTCACAGTAGCATTTCCTTACTAATCCCTGCGAACAGCTGCTTTTTTTTTGCCAATTCTGTGTGCCAAAAATTGGAAACAAATCCAATTTGTTTTCTTCTCTCTACTTGTGGCAAAACATAGTTCTTCTGTCACTTGCTCAGGTTGTAAAATGCATTTGGTGGGTTTACTTGTAAATTTAAACTGCTCTGTACTCCTGTGGTGGTGCAGGGCACACACGTAACATCCTGAAATACTCATTCACTCAGCATATGTAAACTAATGACGGAGTTGACAGAGATGTTTTAAAACAATGCATTTGCTTTTCAAAACCTGTTGCATTCATCAGTTTGGCCCAAAGGTTAATGATTTGGGGTTGTGGGGAGTAATCAAGTAACACGTGGCAAATAATTCATTTGTTTAAAACAAACACAGAGTTTAATGTTCTGCTTGAGTCTGTCTTAGACCTACATCTTAGTGCTTTCAGGATCTCTGCTACTGAGAAGGATTTTTTGGAACTTATTTAAGTGGGGGTTTATTATATTTGTACTGTAAATGCGCTGTTCTGGAGGAAATCCTTGGAGAATCTCCACCGGCATAGGACACAACAAATACAGCAGCAGCTGCAGCATCAGCATGCTCCTCACACTTTCAGCCAGCAGCTCAATGAAACGCTTTGGCAAGGCAGAGGACCCAGTGGGTGCCAGATTGGCACTGACACCTATTGTGTTTTCTTTGCCTTATAGGAGTTTTTAAAAAATTGTCCATCTATTTTTATGATACTGCAGCTTGAAATAAAGTGAAAAAGGGGAAAATAATTAATTCTTCTTTGGAGTCTCTTCCCTGTCATGGACTTTTGTCTTTATTCTTCTACTTTCTTCATCATGCTAATTAGGAAAAATATTCAAACACCTGATGTTGAGGACAGCTCCTGGAACATGATGATACATTTTAAAGGGAGAGAATTTCCTTCACATTAACACCAGTTTCTTACATCTATTGGTCTCTGTTTTCAAACTTAAGTGTTTGAAGGCATGCTGATCTCATGCAGCACAGCAGAGAGCAGGGCTGCCTTATTTCCAGAACCAGAAGCAAACAGCTGTGCCACTGTGGTGTAATGCTCAGGCTAAGTGGGGGACCTGCTGAGGACAGAACCTATCAATTCAAGAAAATTGGCAACATAATTTGCAACACATTACGTTTAACATTGTGTAATTACCAGAAAGGGGATGGAATGGAATTATCTCAGTGAACACTCTGTGCAGTTCTTGGAGTGATTTCTAGATCTGTATATATGGGCTTTCTTTGTTGACAGTTTCAGCAGGAGATGTTCCACATTGGATGTAGTTAGCTCTGGTCTAGGAGCTAAATTTGTGATTAGAATTCCCCTCAGTATCTGTCTTCAGGAGGTGGGAAATATGGCTACCTGATGCAAAATATGACTACCTGCTTTTTAAGTAATGCTTCACGTGAACATCCTCTGTAGAGGCTCTGCAGTCACCACCAGTTCCCAATAAACTTGCAGGGTAAGTTGAAGCCTCTTGGCTTTAACCTGTAAATCCCTAAGTCCTTTGGGACTAGGCCAGCTGACAGCATTTGTGATATTCCTGCAGGTTTCAACAACAAATCATCATTGTGCCTTTTATTTTTTTTTTTTTTTTCACTAATGTGCCATTTTCTTCAGTTCTTTTCTGCACTGAGCAACAAGATGCTGAACTCCATGTGTTGTCTTTCACACGTGGTGCTTCTGTGGGTGTGTTAGATGAATGGTGGCATAAAGGAATATATGAGAGTGCAGACTATGCACAGTAAAAACTGATAGCACATTTAGAATTAATACAAGCCCACAATAAATGTAATTAATAAGAGCTCTAGAAGACCTCAGAAAAAATAATTTTGTTCACACTTGACAGCCAGACTGAAAAAATTGCTTCTGACAAATGGAAAAAGATAGAAGTTGCCTTTGCAAAAGATATGAATGTGTTTAAAGTATCTAAACAGATGATTATAATTCATGTTATGAACAACTATGCTCTGAAGTATGTTTCTGGAGAACAAGAAATGCTAGGTGCCAGCACATTGCTGCCTGGATCAGAACTCCAAAAGATTTGAGCAGCAGCTTATTTGTGACAGTTAAACTTGTTTCTTTAAGAAGATCAAACCAAGTTTTATGTAGTACAGCAGTTTCAGGATTTTAAAAGTCTTTTCTACGAGTAGAGTTTGACAGTATCATTTTGAAAAATGTATTTTAATAATTAATTCTTGTATTTTCCAAAAACAAAGACACTTGTTTGACTTCTTGCATCTCACTGAAGTCAGTGAATTTATGTATATAGAGTTAAACTGCTTACATCTTTATGCCACTGAAGACTTTGATGTTGTTTATTGTTTAGTGGTTCTGTGGTAAAATTGTCTTCTGAAAGCCAAGTGGATGAAATGCAGAAATATTTACAAAGGGGAGAGAAAAAAAAAATCCTAAATGAATGAGTGCTTATTGGCCACTGAGAATTTTTTAGCAAGATTTAAAACAAGACAGTGATGGTAATCATTATTTGCTGTGCTTTATTTTCTAGATCGTAAATTAATGCATAAACAAAGTAGATTATTACCTCTGCTTTTGTATAATCATAGATAAACTATGAGGAAAAAATATCACTGACAAGAAAGTGTGCCTGTGCAATTATCTGCTCGCTTGCTGTTTACTATGTCTGACTATAAATGTTTTATTTTGCCCTGACCATGTTAGCTTGAGTAGGGAGGTCAGAACCATTAGCAGATTGATCCTTCTCTCCTCCATTTTATGGCCCATATCCATTGTTATTTTCACTCCAATGGCTTTTCTATTTCTCTTTCAGTACAGCTAATTTAAATAAACAAAGTTTGGGATTTTCAACTCTGATTTTCCTTTTTGCTCTCTGTAGCTGCCTATTCTTGGAGCTGTCTACTCTTCAGGTGGCCATTATCTTTTGTGTGCTCTTTTACTGATTTTCAATACTTACTGTAGTTTTTTGTGAATTTTTCTGTTGGGTAGAAGTGTTGGGTCTTAGATCATGTCTATTAATTTTGGAATGAGAATGTTTCCAAACTCTTTATTCATTTTTCTCTCATGCCAAGATATAAATTTTCTTAAGCATCTGAATTCAGCAAGGACACCCAGTTGTCATTCAACACTGTTATTAGCTGCTTTAATTCTAGAGAATCTGCATTTATTTCCACATTTACATGCCTATGTTTTAGTCATTTGTCTTTTACTGCAGCTACAATAAGATAGGAGATACTTTAACACACAATTAATATTTATCCTGGCAAATGTGACTGAATTGCTCATCACTCTTATAACAGCGTTTGATCAAACTGCCAGTCATTCAGCTTATTAGTGTCAGTGTTTGTTACTGATTTTTATTGTTCTTCAAGCAGGCTTATTTTCAATTCACTTGCCAGTATCCTTTTGTTTCTGCACTGCAGAAACTTCAGGACTCTTCAGCATCCAGGCTCTTGTTCTGGCCAGCATCTTCTTTCACCACAGGGCCCCCTGAGTTCTCCCACTGTTTCCAAATGAAGCAGCAGACAGTGTAACTCTGCTCCTCTGTCCTATTTCATAGGCCATTGTTTCTCTACAAATGTTTACAGTGTCCTTTCAGGCACTGATAGCAAAGTGGTTGTGCAAAGGTGAACATTTGTGCAGGAACCTTTCTCAGGAGAATGGTTATTCCTCTTCTTGAAAGTACCATGGGAGTGTTTACATTCCAAGCACAAAGGAACCAGCAACTTGGAGAGAATTGTGTTTAACAGCACCTTTGAGGTAGAGTGCTTCTAATGAAGTAAGTATTAATGAAAGGCAAGAGGATGACAAAATAATGTATTAGAGAAAAATCCAGATACGAATTTTTGGAAAGGATTTGATGTAGAAACTGCACGATTCTGGAGGAGTCCATAGAATCCAGTGAAATACAGTTTCCATCTTTATGGAGCCACAATGCAGAGACTGTAAAACAGAAAGGAAAAGATACAAATGGGATGGAGTTAACTTCCCCATAGCAGCCCTCCTAGTGCTGTATGTTTAGAAGAATAATACAATGCCATCGTAAGAATTTGTATTTTCTGTATGTTCCGGTCACCTCATCTCACAAGGAGTATAAAGGGGAAGAAAAGTAGTTAAAAGAATTTATAGTAGATATAATCAAGTGATATTTTAGTATTATAAACCAGTCAGGCATATGAAAAAACCCTCTGAATTTTGTATTTAGTGCAGAATCATAGATGCATATTAGCCCAAGGCCCTGTTTGTGTGTCCGGTGCAAAAGAGCTTCATACACACTGGAAATATTAATAAATCAAATGAGAACAAATATGTGTGCTTGTGATTTTCTGCAAAATAACAGGTGTTGAATGCATGTATTAAGGCACCTGTTTCATTTGGCTGTTATTTGTCCAGAGATGCTTATTCATGCTAAATTTAGCTAGGCTGTGGCAGAGCATGAGTTCACTCGGGAATGTGAATCTGTGAAATATGCTTTCACTGGAGCATGGTGAATAATTTAACTCACTAAATCTCTTTTTCAGCTTGCCATTTAACTGTGAATAGATTTCAATTTTGATTTATTTTGTTCTTCAAGTTATTCAACAAAAGGTTTATGCAAATACATTGCAGCCTTAGGACAGCTCATATATTACCCACAGTGATTACCCACTAGCTTCTGCTGCCGCTGCTGGGGCTGATTCAGTGCTCATTGAAGTCGTTGTAAAGGCTCCTATACACTTCAGTTACAAAATCCTGCAGATATTTTTTCCATTGACTTCAGTGAGGATGGGATGAAGTTGTTCTCAGCTGTTCTACTCACGCTCTGTGACTGGTCAGATAGCTCATGTAAAGGGGTTTTTGCTGCTTGACAAGATGACTTGAAAATCCACAGGGAGTCCTTAAAGATTATCATGAGACCCTTCCCTCAAAAGCTGTGCATTTCTTCATGGTTTTCCATTTTTCTGAAAAAACCCCAACATTTGGAAACTCATGTAGCACAAAAATGTCTGCAAGAAGTGATTTAACAGCTACATAATACATTTCTAAGTCATTACATATATGTTGTGTATTTACCAATTTACAATTAACTTAAACAATACCTACTATGAATTTATGCATTATATAAATATTATATTAATATGGAAAGAATTTTAAAAATTGCAATATATAGTAATTAAGTAATTTAAAACACTTATTGATAGCATTGGTTCTAGTAATTTGGAAAATACCTGGTTTCTTGTCAGCAGTGCAGAAAGCTTGAGTTTCATTTCTTATACTCCAAAGTCTTATTGGGAAATGTATCTGAATAACAAATACAGGATAACAACTCTCCATTGTATGATTCATGCAGCTAAAGAATTGATACACTTTTAAATAATTTTCTTTAATATCTGATTTTTTCCAAGGAGATGAAAATGTAAAGACAGTTATATCTAAAATAAAATCTCTTGAGATACTTTGGGGTTTTTCTCTGTGCTTGTGATTTAAAAGAACAATGTGTTCATGTGGATTCTGTACATTTGGTTCTAAGAAAGACCAAAAGAATAATTCTGAATCTGATTTATGATTACTAGACCTTACTTAGTTGTTTATAAATTTAGAAAAAAAAAATACTTCATTGTTTTATTTTCAGTGATTAACCATAGAATAATCTGTGATGATATTGATTGCTTTACCAAGTAAAAGATTTAAGTGTGTGCACATTTCTTTAGTCACTTGGCAATTTTATGGCAGTCAATTCTTTGAATTCCCTCCTGACATGACTGATGATGAAATATTTGCATATACTTCATTTATATGCATAAGTATCATTTGACCTATCAATATTACTTTGGTTTACAGAGTCCATAATAGCTTATCAACACTTTCTCCATATCTACCCATCATCTTGATGCACAGTATTTATTTTGATCCTGAATCTTTAACCTCTCCTCCTTTTCCTGAAGGAAATTCTTGACTGAATTTTGAGGAGAAGTCATAGAAGGACATAGTTTTTCAGTTATTACTTAAGATATTTATGTGGTTAAACCTCATCTTGTTTATCTCAATCTGTTCTTTTAATATCACCAAAGCTTCTTTCCACCCCACTCATTTTTCAGTTTATTTAATATATACCTTTTGCATGTTAGATATTTTGGTAGTGGTGTGAACCCGTGTCCATCATGTTTCTTTTAATGCCATATGCTTGCACTGCTGGATTTTGGATTTCCTTGGATATTTGCAGAAACAGTAAACATAGATCTATTTTCTTTCTGATTTCTCATTGCTTGCACATTCCAGGCTTCTATTTTCTTGTAACATTTAGCAGCCAACAGTTACTTCCCTCCTGGACTGTTCCAAGTACTCTGTGCCCATGTAGGTTCTTGAAACTATCATTGCAAACATATTGAGAAAAATAACCTTATTTCTTTTGTTTTGTGAATAAGCTTTTGAAATGCACCTGGCAAAGGAAAAACAGCAGGTGCCAAGTGATTTGAAGTGTCTGTACTACAATTTTCTATTAGACTAACTGGACAAAGTACTCATCCATGTACAATAACCAGCAGACAAGAGATGATTTTGTAAGGTTGTATTTTAAGGACTATAGTTAATTCAGTAGATGGCACTATTCCTCCTGAGTCACTGAGTTAATAACCCAGATACAAGGTGGCTCTCCACTATGACAGTTATCTTCCTTCTTTCTAGATGAGACTTAATAAAATTTTTGAATTTTTGAGTCCATTAAAAATTCCCATGAGATTATTTGCAAGAACATGAGAAGCCTTCTGCCAAGATTCCAGTTTGATTATTTGGTTTGAATCAATTTATAGTTGTGTTCCTCTATATCTGGGCACTGCCTGCACCCCTTTTAGGTTCAAGTGATTAATGAGATAGCTCTACAAGTGGTGATATAGTATGATAGTTCTACAAATATATAGGCCTGCAGAAGCTCTTGCTATTGCTTTGAAAAATGCAGTAATCACTCCCAGCCACCTACTACCTCTGATAGCTCATGTAGCATGAACATGCCTGTGTGGGAAACTGGTCTGGATTGTAACCAAGGAAGGAGTCCACCTGCAAGTTATTTAGCCTGGGTAGTTTTCTTGGTCTGGTTCATGTTACAGTGACCAAGAAAGTGCTGTAAAGGAGTAATATCAAACAGGAGAGGATGAAAGAAGCTGACTAGAGGAATTCTTTTAATAGCATGAACAGTGTATATCAGCTTTAAGTGTTCATGGCTGCCAACACTAGTGCTGAATTCAAGATTTAAAACTTGGTATGGAAACAGTTACAGTTCTCCAAATTCAAACTCTGGTTCAGCATGGGCTTCTGCTGTGTAACCAAAAGGGCTGCAGCTGCATGAGACCCTGATCCAGCACAGCTTCCCTCTGTTAATTTTTTTGATCCCTGTAAAGCAGGCATAAAACTCCATATGATGTGTGAGCAAGAGTGACAGCAACACTGTCACGTCATCAGGCCCAAGCAGTTCATGTGCTGATCTGGTGTGAGAGACAACAGGACCATGGCTTCTGGGAGAGTGGGAATGCCAGAGTGCAAAACTTGGTCAAAATAGCATTAATTAGGAGAATTAAATAATGAGAAGAAAAGTTGTATGTGCTCTGGATATGCTTCTGTCACAGAAATAAGAAGCAGCATAGCCTCAGGACTTTGTTCAAAGAAGAACTCACTTTTTATTGGATTGGATTTTTCTCAGTGATATCTAGGCATTTTTGTCACACTTGTCTTGAAGATAAGTATTTTCTTCTTCTTCTTCTTCTTTTTTTTTTTTTTTTTTTTCCTTTTAAAATGTCTGATTTAAATTAATTATTCTGTGATTTTACTTTATTTGGTGGACATAAGAATGGCAGACATGGGGACAGGTTTATTGCAGGCATTCAAAGCTGCCAGAATAAATCCTGAGTCTCTCCTGAAAAAATATTGCAAAATGAGAGATGAAAAAAATGAAAGGAAATAAAATAGTCCAAAAAACTATACCAATTATTTCCCAAATGTCATTTCACCAGGTGTGAAGTTACTTTTTTATACATGAAAGACTTAAAAGATGGGGTTCAAAATTTAGTGCATTCTGTATATTCAAGTTCAATCACTGGAACTGCTCACATGCATGTGCAGTTGTTGCATTTTTCCTTGGCTTAGGAAAAATGGTGAGCCAATAGTATCAATGCAACATATTTGTTCTCTGTAATGTAGTGCTGATTTTTAAATCAAGTGGAAAACAAAGGTATTTTAGAGTAAATATAATATAGGCAATCAAAACCATTTTTCTTTCTTTCTTTCAGTTAGATATGATGTCTTCTAAAACAACCTGTGGTAATAAATAGAAAATTATTAAAGATAATGGGCAATTTGAAAGGTAAGGGTGGAATTTATTGCTGGGTCTTGAAATGGCCTAATCTAGAATTAATTTTCTTTAATCACAGTAATAACATTTCACTTGCTTGTTTTGGAAATGTGGTGGGAGCACAGCTGCTTTCTCTGAGGAATGGGTTGTAGCAGCTTTTAGTTTCTTTCCTAATTTGCAGGGTTGGAACTAATAGGCTGGTAGATATTTAATGCAGAACACTGGAGTATTTCTTACTGGAGTATAACTGAATAGCCAGTGCTGTTACATAGCAGAGTAATTAGATGTACTTAGTAAAGAGTGGGTGGTGTATAAATACAAAGGTTTGTAGAGATGGCCTTTGGATACTTACATATTTTTAGTTTTTATAGTAATGACTTATGTCCTGAAATCACCTCCTTGAAACACACATCACCATAGATTGAAGGGAGAATGATCTGTGATTAAGACAGTCAGGGGACCTGGGTAATCTGAGCACTATCCCCAGTTTGGTTTCTAATGTCAGGTAAATAACTTCATGCAGGTTGTGCAGTGTTTTGGAGCTGAATCATGGTGATATTCAGGGCTCCTGTGCCTCATCCTACCACCTCACAAAGCAAGTGTTTCTCTAGCCATGTTGTCACTACCATGATTTATCTCTATTCCTTTTACAAAATAGGAGCAATTCCATTTTACTTAGACAGATTCTTTAAAATCTTTAACTTCTCTGATGTGTCTAGCCATAATGATGTGAGTAATCTGTATGGTTACAGTATTGACACATAATTTTTTGAAAATCAAAATAGCGATAGCTGATAGGAAGTCTGTGACAAATAAGAGGATGATAGATTCCCCCCCCTCCCCCAAATCAATAGATTTTAAATTTCATGTAAAATATGTAATTAAATGCAAGCTTTTTTCCTTGATTTTATTGGTAGCTTGGTCATATCCTCCCATTGCTATCATCTGAAACAAGCCCTGAAGAAGCAGTATTGCATAGTTTTGATGTGTAAATAACCTGAGCTTAGTTTGAAATAATGAACCTATTAAAAAAACCCAAGCCAGCAACTATAAATAATTTCCTCTAGCTTTCTGACTGAAGTCTTGAGAGTTATATCACTCTTATTTTTTAAAATTCAAAATAAAATCAGAAAATTTTATTCAAAGATTTCATTTAAATAGGAAGGTCTTTTAAAATAACATGTCAGTTGCCATGAAAATGTTTAGAAAGTGGGAAAATGTTTTTTCCCTTACGTGTATTTTTATAGAGCTGCGTATAATGGAGTGTTTCACACACTGTGCTAGGAGTAGCAGTGACCCCTGTATTTCAAAACTGGTGAAATAGAAACCAGGTAGTTACTACTGATTTGTGTTAATTGCTTAATGTCCAAGAAGTGGTCCCCTATTGTTTTAAGTACTGTACATATAGTAAGTATTAAAAGTCTTTGCCATCGTTGCTCTGACTTCACAATTAAGATTACTGCTTTTGTAACAGGACAATAAATGATCAGCTTTGCATTTTCTCCACTTAAAAAAACTGAATTACAACATTGTGCTGGTTTATTCTCACTGGGTTAAAAAAGGAAAGAGTCTGGCAATAAATACATTTATTTTCTGTACAGAACAGTAATGATTCTCCTTGCATTATTCCAAATTCTCCCGAATTCTGTCACTCAATAATATGCTGCTCTTGTCAGCCTAAAAGGGTCCCAGATGGACACAGCAAATCAGCTGTGGATGCATCCTTCCTTCATTTATATTGTTTAATAAGCTGATACTGTGTCTTCAGTCAGTACTTTCTGTCAGGTTCATGTGTGTTCTTTTTAAAGCAGTTCTAATTCCATAGATAAATCTCTGTTTGAGCTGTCAGAGTATTCATTGTGCAAGACCAACTTTGCAACATTCCCAAGGCAAAGCAATTAAAACTCTGCATTTCCCTCAGCCCTTCTGGCTCCTAATGGCTGTTTATACTTTCCGTGAGGGTGAGGGAAGAATGAAGAGATAGATTTGCTCAATACAGAACAGTGGCATTAAATGATACTGACCTTCTTTAAAAATGTGTGCTTTGTTATGCTGAATGCTTTCTTATCCTTTCAAATCATGTTTGGCGTGGCAGCTTGTTCTGTCCTTGTAGATAGAAAACATGGTTCTGTGCTAATAAAGAGTTAGCAGCTTTTTTAGATCTGGTGAGAGAAAGAAACCTTCATTTGCAGTTGTGTTGGCCATGGGAGATTGTAATTGCTATGGCTAGTGGCAAATTTGTGTGCATCAGAATATATCCACATGGGTGATTCAGAGTTAATTTTAGCTGTTGGTGAGGCTCTGAAAGCTTTACCCATTTTTTCTCTTTAGTGGTGTCCAAGGTTCTCTTGTTTTACAGTTTCAGTGCTTCCTCTGTGAAATTGAGGCATGTGCGTGTGACAGTCGGTTTTCATGAAGACAGATCACTGTCTGTGCAAGGTTAAACCTCAAGTCCATGAGTTTTGGCAGCCACATCATTCAGAAATGGCAAAAGACCATCACCTTTCAGTCCCTTGGCTGTCTGTCGTGTCAAAAGCTTTTCTGGGGCATATTATGTCATTTAGAATGTCTTTATAATGAGTATGCAGAAGTAATTTGGCTCATGGATAACTGCTATGGGGACCACAAAGAAGAGAAATTAGTTTAAAGCTACATTGTTGAAGAATGTGTATGGGAAAGAGATATGAAAAGCTGACTTCACAATTTTCCTACAAGGAATAACCAGAATATCTAGAAATGAGGATAGACCTGTAATTCATACCTGCTGAGTATCCAGTGATCATATGCACTTGAACACAAACTGTAGATGCTCAGAACTTCTGAAAATAATCTGATAAATAAAAATAAATCTTGATGAGTCCAAAGCCTAATTTTCAAGAATTCGAAGCTGGAGACAGAATTTTAAAAGATCGTAAGTCCAACTAGGGCACGTATATCAGGACACTCACCAGCACAGTTCCCATTGTGACACCTAAGACACAAGTTTTAAAAGGCTTTGCCCCTCAGCATGCTTAGGTATTTTTAAAATTGGTCTGCAACTGTGTAGATGTAGTAGAACTTCTTTCTCTGAAGTATAAATATCTAAACCCAAGAACGGAGAAAAAGCTCATAGAGAACTTTCCTCAGATTTTTTGAGTGGGTGAAATTCTCTCACTCTTCTCTTATTCTGTCACTCACCTGAGGATACCTGAAAATACAGAGAAACTCATGAGTACTGGGATAAATAAGAGTCAAGGAGATTATGTAAGGATAATTATGCTTTTATCTATTTACAGACAAAATAGGGAGACTCCAGACCTCCTTCTCTAGTTTCTACCCAAGTTTCTGTATTGCTTTTATTCCTTCCAGATAATCTTTTTTTTTTGTCATTAGTGAGACCAGGATACCACCAGTATTGGAAAAAACATGGACTTATTCATGGTTAAATTTTAAAAAATTGTATTTCTGAAGCTGCTGGTTAACAATGCAAATGTTATTTATTGCAAAGTTGATTTTTAAAAATAAGTTTCACTACAATAGGGGCCACAACCTTTTAAAAGTTTTAAAATAAAATCTTACGACTAAGAAGTAGCTGACTTATCAATTATCCTTCTTGAGAAGAAATTTTCAATTGGATAAACTTAATGTATTATTTTCAATTATATATTTCAATTACATCTTAACTAGGAGAATGTGAATTATCCAAAGTGAAAGACAAGATGCTGAATTTTCATCTTCAATGGCAGGTTAATTAAAAAAAAGGATCTGGATTTAACATTAACCTTTTTTTAAAAAAACCAAATAGGATTTTTATATCACTTTATATCACTTTTATAACATTTAACAGACAAAAGATCTATGAATTTATACATTTAAATTCCTATATGGTTCTTGAGTAGAAATTTGAACTAGTATCAAAGAATGCCCTGAGTGTGTAAATATAATTAGTCTGGCTATTATGAATCAAATCCTTCATAATCCTCATACATACAGAGGCTGAAGGATGAGATCTGTTTGTCTTTATAACTCCTGAAACAGCTAATTTGCAATGGCTACGCTAATTTAGCTTATCTATAAAATGAGTACATATTACAAGTGCTGTTTTATGGTTCTAATGTGCTGTGAATAATTTTATAACTAATTTAAAGCCTTGGACACTAATTGGTCCTTGTGCATGCACACACAGAATACCCTGGCAAAAAGCACATTGCCACAAAGCCTTGGGGCAAGAAGATACACCAGATAACCTCTTGCAGTCTCTTATTTGATGATAATATGGGCAACATGGATTGTAAAGGTTTAGAAAAGAATAAAACACATTTTTAAATGTACTGTCCAAAGAAGTCTGCTACAGAACTTTTGGAGGCATCGGGGCATAAATTTTAGTACAGCTCCACCTTTAAAAATAAGGTTAAAGCCAAGACAGATCCTGAGATAGTTTTCTTCATTGTGTCTGTGTAAGGGCTCCTCTCCTCTCTTCTACCCACCACATATTACATTGTTACTGACTTGAATTAATTCTATGCAGTAAATAACATAATCCACGAAGATGAAAAGCCATGGAATTAACACTATAAGGCAAAAAATGCTGCTTGAGCAGAAACAGGGATTTTATCATATAAATATGCAAATATCTACCTATATACTGACATTGCAGTTTCTAGTGTGTTGACATCTATGGACTAGAGGAGATAACTGTTGTATGGTTGAATTCAGTCAGCTGTATTGAATTTCAGGACAGCTTTTTGCAAAATACCTCAGGAAGGTTGTTTGGCACTCCTGTGTTTAACCACACTCTGAATGTATTTGAAATGCCTGCAATTTTCTTGAGGTAGTAAATGAAATAAACCCTTTCAAAAAGCTTAACACAATTCAAAGTAGATGATATAAATTCATTGTTTTGAAGATGAGTAGTGTCAGTATTTTATTTGGCAGCATTATTTGTTGGAAAGTGCTATTTTCATTGCATATAAGTAATTGTCTGAACATTTGCATTTGTTTTTTACAGCCAATGTAGGTTACTACTAAAATAGTGTCTCTGACAGCTTTATAATTTTGCTGACACAGGTTGGCAGATAGATGAGCATCTCACATGGAATATAAACATAAATTTCAATGAATAAATAGAACAGGATCTGTTAGCACAGTCATCAAAAGAGAAAAGCCTCATAAGAAAATAACAGAAGGCTTTTGACCCTTTAAATTATAGCTCAGTAGCTCGCTGCTACAGTGAACCGAGCTCCCAGGCATTGCTGGTACTCTGACTCCCCTCTGGCATCTCCTTGTATGCTGTTCACATCAAATCCCCATGGAAGGTCACATGCTCCCAAAATTAAGTAGCTAATAGACTACTGAAATAATCCAGATTCTAGGTCAGAGAGAGTCTGTGTGTTAGTCTGTAAGATTGAGGACTGAGGATCTTTAGAAAACTGTAGGAAATGGGAAGGCATACCTGAGTATTTCTGTTTTCTGTTTAGGTTTTGCCTTTGTAAAGTAAAGCTCAAAGCAATTAGAGTAAGTAGTCTGAATGAGCATAAAAGCAGGGAGGTGGCGTAATATTATTAATTAGCACTCATTTTCTTACAAATATTTCCCAGGTATTGTCCCACTTACTTTGCAGGGGGCATCCTGGGTACTGACTACCAGATTATCTTCTGGTGTGACTTTAATGAGTAAGAAATGCTGCCTTACTGCTTAATTTTTAACACCTCTTTTTCAGTACCTCCAGAGATGGTGACTCCCCACTTCCCGGGGCAGCCTGTTTCAATGCTTGACAACCCTTTCTGTGAAGAAATTGTTCCTGCTGTCTGTAGGTGTGTCTGGAGCTGCTTGTAAGTGCAAGAGTCTTCATTTCAGGTTTGAGTTTGAAACTCTCACTCTTTGGGGATGCAATTACCCTAATATAGGGTTATAGATGGGTTTTTTTATTTATCAGGTGCTGGTGCTTGATTCCTGTCTAGATCTTGGCTGGCTTCAGGACTCTGAAGAGGTTACCACCCCACTTATGACATTCATTTAATGACATTGGGATTGGCAATAGTTACACCGAAATTTACAGGCGTCCTTTCAGACAGCTGAGATGTGTGACTGTAAACACACCTGAGCTAACATAAAGCTGCCTCATTACAGCCCTGCAATGGATGAACCTATCAAATGTGGAATTTGGTGTGCTCTGTTCCTGCCTTTCAACAACTCTGCCTTTCTTCCTTATAGCAGAGTCCCCAGCTGAGCTGTTGGAATTAGAAGTAGTTAGAACATGTTCACTAATATTACAGTCCTTACTCCTTTTACAACCTGTTTTTACTTTCCTGACTCGACTTTGACAGTCCCTTTACTGCTTGTACCGTTCCTGCTAATTGTCATTTTCATACCTGTTATTTATATTACTCCCATTACTGTCTTTGAACCTTCAGTGAAAGACTCATGTCTGTTGTCAGAACAGCAAACCTGGGAACTACCATAACAAAAGACCATTTGTGAATCAGCTACTTTCAGTTATTTACAGTAGCTGCCTTGATGTAGAAGAAAGATGTGTGGATTTTTTAAACAGAAATTAAATATAATTCTTAATGTTTGTAGTTGTTCCAGAGACTAAAATTGTCGGAATTTTCACAATAGATTCAATAATATGTGTGGAAAAGCCTTGTTTTTCTTTTAAACAAGTTCTGCCTATCAGGAATTTATACATTTAGGAAATTTTTACAGTGCTAGTTCCCTGATTTCTTTATGCAGGGTTATGGGGTTGTTTGTTTATACATTTTCCATCTGAGTTACTGTAATTTTGCCTCTGGCTGATATTTTTCATTGGTACTTTGGTTTTCATTATTGACATATTTTTGAAAGGTATTGCATATATATATATGTTGTGTTTCTCAGACAAGGGTATACTTGGTAGATAGGCACAGTGTGTGGGAGTGTTCTTGAAGAAAATCAGGAGGAGCTAGGAATTTGATAATTAACCTAAAAGCTGACAACATGTCTGCAAACGACTGACAAATAAATAACTCAGATATCATTGTCTACCAGGGTTAATTTAATTTTTTTTCATTCACAACTCTGTTCTGATATCTTAGCCCTTTTGCCCTAACTATATATCTTAGCACACAGACCTTTTTTCTCATTTACATTCAGCCTCTACACTGATGTACTCTTGTAAACTTTTACTTCTTCCTATTCTTTATATTTTATCCCAGTTAATAATTGCAGATTAACGTTAGGAGAAAAAATATACTGGAGGAGGGAAGGAAAAACTGTAACACACAACAGATTCATTGAAGTAAACTTTAAGTTATCTTGTAGAACAGACCATTTCTTAAAGAGGAACCATGTTGAGAGTTGTACTTGGCCTTTAGCAGAATTTGTAGTGATGTGTGTGACTTTTTTTGTGTGTGTGCTACTTGGAATAAAGTATTTTGTGACTCCTGCTGCCATTTCCTGGTATTTTGTGTGTGATGTTTGTAATTGCTTCATTATGATCTTTGTGTGTATTAAAACAGGACCTGGTGTGGAGCTGATATAAGGGTAGTTGCAGAGTTCTGGTCAATCACCTCTAGACTAAATTCAAATTCCCTTTGACTTTATGAAGAACACAATAAAATGTGTGCAAACTAAGAGCATATTGATAGATTTCCCATTTAGAAAGGGGTTTGGTGGCGAATCCTGCAGTCTTCATTCAAACAAATCTTTTTGTTGAATTCTGTGTTAATGGCATTTGGGTGACACGTATGACTGCTTTTAGTGTTTAAAATACCACCGGTTTCCTTTTCTTCCTTTCATAGTTCTTCAAAACAGACATACCACAGGTTTGTATTTAATGTGAGATTTTTTTTCTCTTTTTGAAGATTAAAATTTCTCTTTTGTATAAACACCTATTTCAAAATAGGTGCACTGTCAGAGGCAATATGAAGAGGTAATAGATATACAACTTAAAATCAAATCCAGTTTACCCAGAGTTCAAAGGCAATAGTGAAGAGACCAGATAGAGTAGAAGGGAGATGAATCTGCTGTACTTCCTTACTGAAGTTCTTCATAAAGTGTGCAAATTCTAAGAGTTATAAACAAAAAAAAGTCTTTGAAAAAAGAATCCACTAGCTTCCCAAATAGGCTAAATACTTCCAATCTCTGTAGTCTGCTGCCAGAGCTAGAATGTAGTGTTTGAACTCTTGTTTCATAATTTTTGAGCTAACATAATGTGACCTTACTCTGTCTTTTTATCGAGCAACGCTGCCTTGTCTACTTGAAAGATTTCAAACACTGCTCCCATTTTTCATTGGCCCTGTATAATCAGGGCGCTCTGTTTTTCTGTTCAGAATTTTAATTACACATTTTGTGGTCCTGATGATGGGGTGTTGTGTAGGTAACTTCTGTTTCAAGGAAGGAAATTTTCATGCCTTTACTGATTCTTAAGACCTCTTTATTTTCAGTTCCTATGATAAAGGACTCCAAAGTGTTGGTGTTTTCCATGTATAAATGAAAAAATACATTGCTGCTCACAGCAACAACTTCCAGACCCATAGTGGTCAAGTGGCAATCTGAACCTAAACTGTCATGTTACATTTCAGTAATAGGACAATAATAGGACACTTGGATAATTTTATGGTTCTGACACCCACAGATCCGTAGTAAGGTGAATAATGAGACATGAGATGAAAAACAAATTCTTCCAGCAGCTGTGTAAGGGCAATTACTGCATAATAGTTTTTCACTCTGACATGGTTCAACCCTGAATGAGATCAAATCTGTGTTGTAACATACCATGATTTGTGAATAAATAAACCCAAATACACTGCTGTTTATGAGAGCTGTGAAAGTCTAAAAGCTCAAAACTCAAACATAGTAGAATTTTACTTATTCCTTGCAAAATTACTGCTTCCCTTGAAATTTTTTTCCCATTAAGATTGTTGTAAAGCCATCTTTTTACCTAATGGAAACCAGAAATTGGACTTCAGTGTGTTCTGGCAGGACAGATCTCTTGCTCTGGCCCTGACTTATGCAAAAACACACATTACTTCATTACTCTCCTCTGAGCTACTGCAGTTTGTAAGGAGAATAATTAGAGTTTCACTGGGGAGAGGAACAAAGTGTTGCATATTTATTAGGACACTACCTAGCTCAAAAGTCATAGTTACCTTTAAATTGAAGGTTGTAGACTCCAACCTACCAGAAATAATGAAAATGGTATCACTAGGTTGACTTTTTCATTTAGCTTTTACTCCCCAATAAATGGGCAATTCCTACCAAATTTACTTTCAGTGAGACAGAATCTCTTTCAGATTTTAAAAGAAGATTATTATTTCTCCAAATTCTGATATATATATTAAGAAAGACAATTTTATTTTGCATTTGTGATTTTATTGAGATTGAGAACAAGCAACTTATTTAAGGCTTTGGAGTAGGAATCTGCTCACCTGAGAGCAAAAACCAAAACACAAACACATGAAAATTATACTCTTCTAGTCTACATGGTTCTGTTCAATTCAAAATGCTTCATAAAACCAAGGATTTTTTTGTTCCAGAATTTAATTTAAAATAAATAACAAGTCTTTAAAATTGTTGACATGGGACTTTACAATTTCCTATAAAATTTGCTTTTAATTTCTTTTAATGTGTTTTCATTATAATAGAATTAAAACCAACTTTTTTGTTGTTGTTTTTGGGTTTTTTTCATGATTATATGTTGGGGTAGGGAGCTCAGTAAATTTCAGTCTTAATTCTGATTTCATAAAGCAAATTTTTCATCCTCTCATGCTTTTAATGTCCAGTGAATGAGCACTGGAACTGCCCCAGCCTTTTATCAAACAAATTTTGTTGCACTGCTATTCTATTAGGCCATCTTGTAGATGAAACACTGCATTTTTCAACTCCTCTTTCATTATTCAATGCACTGACAGCAAGGTTTTCTAAAAATCTTGAAAATAATTAACATAAATACTGATTTGTGAATTCTCCTGAGAAGTGTTATTCAAAATGATGAAGTGAGGCATGGTCAAAGTAAACTGGAGATTTAATGAGAAATGTTTGGCTTGATTCTTCTTTATTCCACTATAAATCACTAATAACTATTGTACTCTCTTAAAACAAATTTAAATGTAATGGGAAGTAGCATTGCAACAGAATGCTTGTCAAAAGAAAACATTCCTGGAAATGTTGATTTGTAACTATCATGCCAAAACAGTGGAAATACTTTGACTATTATACAAAATCTTTCTGTATAATACACTCTCAATTATTTTAAAATACATTTAAATCTGATCCCATTCATTATCAAGCAGATGGAGCACTTTTTGCTGGAAACATTTTGGGAGAGGTGCATTGTTCCACATGCTGCAATTCCACTGATTTACAGCTTCTGCAGCTCAGGAAGCATTTCTGGATACTCCTGCTTTATTCATTGCAAAGGAGAAGGGTTTACAGTGCAATCTCACTTCTACAACATAACTTATAAATGAAAATAGTTATACAGTGAAAATTTATGGTGCCAGAGTTGGTAACATATACTCAAATTTAAAGGATCAGACATTATGGTTTTACAGAGATTGTGCTCTTAAAGCGTTTTTCACTTAAATGCGATCTAGACAGAGAGACTGAGAGATTAAACAGCCATTTAAACTAAGAGAATTTTCTTGTGCAGGGTCAGAAAACCTCTATCTTTAATCCCTAAATATTTAAATATTGCTTTAACTGTGTCATTTGTTGGTTATCACACGGGCCTATTTTTATTTGAATTATCACATATTGTTGATTTTTTTGTGCTGACAGTAAACAAGAGTACTGTTAATAAATAGCTTTTGTGTAATGTTTTAGATACATAGAACACTGCTTCTAGGTGCTAAAGGTGTTTCACTAATTATTTGGTCTCTACAAACATATTATCATCCAGCAAGATAAAATTTAAGCAAACTGATTAATTCCTTAGTATTAATATAAAGACAGTGAAAGAAGGAGCATCAAAATTCAGGAATCACCATATATTAAAGCTGAAGTATAGTTGTTTCAAATTTATTATATAATGAGGCAAAAAATAGCCAGTGACATTTTAAGAAATGTTGGAACTGGAAAATGGTGTGAAACCACAGGAAGTATAAAGTGCTTTAGAATCTTCAGGTCCTATGAGTCAAAGGAAGTAAAACCATTTGTATTTATGAGATTGGATGCAGCCTTTCAGTTTTATAAAAGTGATGAGAAAGAGGAGAAGCAAATCAGGAGGAAATACTTGATACCTCATCTGGCTGCCCAGAAAATGGGCCATGAAGCCGGTGACAGGCACTGCTAAACTGCATGTGGAGTTGTGTCCTCACCATGAGCTCGACTGTCTGAGCAGGATCAGTAGCCATGAATTCCTGCCTTGCTCCTGGTGGACCATATGTGGCGCTGTCTGTGTACTCATCAGAAGGTCTAAGGGACTGTGGGCAAATCTGCTTTGGCCATGTGATATGGAATGAAGATAAATACTGAATAACAGAATGAACAAAGAGGAAAAACCTCCCAAAACAAAGACAAAAACCTTAGATGTTTTGTTGTGAGGATGAGAAATAGGTTTGAGCACATCCAAGAATATAATTTTGTGAAGCAGTGGAAAGAAACTAACAAGTGGAATTAAAGAATGGAGAGGCTGAAAGAAAAAGAAGAAAATGCTAATTAATAATGAGGTCACCTATTGTACCAAAATGTTATCTCCTAAAAATCTGTTTGTGCTCTCCTGTCAACCCCATCTAATTTGCATTGAGAGGTTACAAGGAGATGGCAGCTGTGCACAGTGTATCAGGGCATGGGCGAGTGGGCACATTGTGCAGTACACTTGGTCAAACTGCAGTGTAGTGCTGGCACTGGCCCAGAAGGATGAAAAGTACTGGCTTGTGTTGATAAACAAGTATTAATGAAACAGTGTGAGAGATCAGAATGAATGATACAATCCTTGGCTCCATAATTGGCATTAGCCTCTGTGTTGTTGCTTTTGTTACTGTGTGCTAACAGCCCTGAGTAACTGAGGGTTTCTTGTGACAGATACTGCATTTGTGTGCATAAATACTTACATGCACATATACACATGCAGAGAACAGGGAGGAAGACTTTGGGTTAAAGATTTATGAAAATTTGAAGCATATCCACAATATGTAAGACTGGAATTCTTTCTTAGCAATGGCTGTAATACCACAAAATGTGATTAATGGAACCGAAGAGGAAAAGATAAAGACCACAGAAAGAGTAAAAGGAGAGTGATAGTGGAGGAAGAAAATGCACTGAGACACTGGCAATTGGTCTGATATAAAATATATCAGTGTGGAAAAAGCAGGAGAAAAAACAATTCCAACTATACCTGTAGGTGCTAATTCTCTGCTACTGGGAACAGCTTTATGGACTTCAACCATCGTAGATTCTTGTCTTGACAGGATTAAGACAAATGATGCATTAATTCAGTGTCCCCATTCGTTTCAATTTCAGTAGCTACCAGAAGACACCTTAAAAAATGTCTTCTTTTGGGTTGTCCATTGTAAAAAGAGAATGTAGTGGAACTTCTTTCCTCAACCAGGTGAACCCAGATTATAAAACAACTTCAAAACCTTCATAGTCTGAAGCCTACAGAGAAAAAAAAAAAAAAAAGATGAAAATTTCATTTGAAGTTAATTCTTATTTTTCTTCTTAGTTTATTTTTGCATCTACCTACTGTCACCTTTATTCATGATGACTTTGCTGAAGCAGCACGGCCCTGTCAGTCTCGTACACTGGAAGGACTACATGGAAGGGAGCAGGTTGACTCAGCAAGTGTAAGACCAGGCTGGTTGCAGCCAATTTCAGCAGGAAGATGTGAAAGTTATTATATAACTTGCTCTGCAACCTGTTCAGCAAAACAGATGGAGAGTAGAAACAGATGCAAGGGCAAGAAGGAGTAAGAATACAAGGGTAGTAGGACAAAGAGGGGAACATCATAAAGAGACAAATTGAAGACTAAAAAAGAAGATATTTAAAAAAAAAAAGAAAACATGACTTGATAGAAAACTCCTGGACTGTCTGATAGAAATATAATTGATCCTTGCATTCAAAATATCCACTGAGAAAAACCCCCAAACAAACCACAAAACCCAGAAAGAAAACACCCTTGCAATTTTACAGTATCATCCATATTAATTATACAATATGAAATTATCAATGTCGCAAATTTGGTAGAATGTAATTTCACTTTGCAAATCTTATTTATTCAGAGAAATTCTAGAATAGTTTTACTGATATCAGTGAAATTACTTTACTTTCATTAAGTGTAATAACACAAATACTATACTGCTAAGTATTGTGGAGATACTACTAATATTTGCTAGGTTTTGCTGGTGTTCATATATATTTTTTAGTATAATAAGTTGGTGTTTGGCAGTTAAAATAACACATCTAATCATCATTGCTACATTACTCATAATTTATTTGCTTTTTCTTGTGCTCCACATTTTTGTTACTCAGTAATACCTTTAGGAAATATTTATTAAAGTTTTGAGTGAATTTATCCTTCTGTATGAACTGGTTAGACTACTTCTTTTTACATCTATTTGCTGTTTGCTGTTTGTTTGTGATATTTAGGGAAATCTCTACAAACTATCATTGTAATCTTCTCCAAAGTCTTCCAGAAAAAAGGCGAGGGCTCTTTTCATTGCTCACCAAGACTTTAGAGTAAGTTCATTAATGAATCTGTGCTGTAGTTTCTCCTACAGCAAGGGTACACTAAGCAAGAAAGAAAGATAAATTTGGCTTATTTAAGACAAATCCACGCTAACTGTGCATTCCTGTGATAACACTGGCAGGATAATTTGCTAAGAGTTTGATCTGTGTTCCCACACCGTTTTTCAAGATCGGAGAAGGATGACATTAAAAAGCGCACCACTAAGGAAAAATACTAATTTAATTTTACTGAAGATGAACAAAATTAACCTTCATTTGAATATGCAAGCACGTATAACATTTGGCAACTGAAAGCTGTCCTCTGAGGACGCAGAATGCAGTGCTGAGACTGCTTATATTCCAACTCAAAACTTTATTCTTGAAGGCTTTTACACATGAGTAGGTGCTAAATAATAATAATAAGCAGAGACTGAAACAAACTGCTGGTATCTGAAGGGTGTCAATGCAGTCAAGATAAAGAACTGGGAGCTCTTCAAGTGAGTTGGGGTGTGACAAAATCTGTGCTGATGAATGCTGACATCCTGAATAAAATCACTACACGGCTTCACGTAGGTCAAGAAACTACATTGTTTCCCTGAGCCACAATGACAGCGGGGTGACAGAGATTAATAGCTTTGTATTGACTGAGCAACTTCCAGTTCCTTATCTTTGTCAAGTCAAGGCTCTGTCCAAGAGCTGAAATTGTTATTAGACTTATAATTGCAAAGACATTTAAAGGGTTTCCCCTTAAGGGACTATGAAATCCAATAAACCTTTCATAAAACCTCAAGCATTCAAGTGCAAAACCCTTGTCTCGGAGACAGGCACGCTCACATCTATAACAGGGGAACCTTGAAGCCTTGTACATTGAATAATGTTTGATTTATGAAGTTGGTTTTGAATTTGTATCAGTTATTTTATTAAAAATATATGAAAGAATGTTTTAAATATGAGTGAGCTGTGTTCACTCCTGTCTTGATCAAGTACTCCATGTGTCTGAGCTGGAGGTCTTTCTTCACCTGTCACTTAGATTCATGGGGGATCAGAAATACTGATTTTTGCATTGCTAATTTAAGGTGTTTAATTCAATTTGGATGAGATTAAATCTCAATTTCTCACTGAAAATTTAAAATAGAAGCTGTAAGATCAGGCTTGGATTTCTTTATTATTGTTGATTTGTAAGGAAATGTTTGCACCCTGTGAAGAGTTTTCAGTAGTATTTGTTGGATTTACTTAATGAACCTATTTGAATGAGAGGATGGCATGTTTTCAAGCACTAGATTTAATGATTATCTCTTTGGCTTACTTAGAGCCTCTTCCAGTACAACAGAGTGTAAACTGAGAGATGGCACTGGCTTCAGGAGATACCAGAGTCTTTCTTTTGTTTAAGAAGCTCGAGCTTTTCTAGGAAATTATTGTGGTTTTGCAGTAATCCATTTTGTGCTAATTTTTCTGTTACTCTGTTTATTTACTTCATTCAAAGCTAAAAAGGGCTTGCATTGATGCCAGTCATAATAGTGGTAACTGCAATCATTTGGCAGCAGAGCAAACAATATTGAATGATGCAAAGTAAGGTAGAATCTGCCCTTGATTTTAAAGACAGGAAAACACATAAAAATCTTCTGCTGCGATTTGTTTTGTTTTATTTTGCTAAGAGATTAAGAAATAAACTGTCAACATAATTAACACCTACATTTTAGTACTGATAATCAGATTTAAAGCCATAATACATTCAGGCACATTCCTTTTATTATTTCATTAATTCTTCAACAAGGCTGAGTGTCATTCTCTAGAATTACTTACCCTAAGTCATACAGATCTCTACCAATGTGTCTGCAGCCACCACTGACTACTCTCCAGATATTCCAGATATTCCAGAAGGTGAATCCTGATGTAATGGCTTGCGGCAAATAAAATAAAAACTACAACCTGGGTGACTACTTAACTCAGCATAAAAGGCCAGTTGGCACCTGCTTTGTGATTAATAATCTAAAGGTGGGAGAGTAATTGCAGCAGTTCCTTGCTCTCCAGGTTTGGTGGCTTTTTTTACATTCTTTTCCAACCATTAGTTTTATGTTGGTCCATCTGTAGAGTCATGTTTCATAATTGAGGTTAGATTTATTTATTTATTTATTGGAATAACCACTTTAAATTCTAGGAGCTTCTTTAAGAAAGGTTCTCATAACCAATCCAGAGGACAAACTGTAGTAAACAGTAAACTAATATTTTAGTATCTATATTTTGTTTTATAGATGCAATTATCAGTTTTAAAAATCATTCATTTTAGGAATTGTTCTAACAAGTTTCAAAACACTCTAGTGGTGTTTTTTTTTTTTTTTAATCTGGAGGGGAGAAATAGTAAATTCAAGTTCTGTTCAGCTGTGGGCTTTGTGCATGTGTTCAGGAAACCCATTTAATTTTGGACTTTCTCTGTTATCTGTGAAATCTAGATATTAAGCTTGGATTTCAAGATACATTACAAATATAACCAGGTTCAGTAGCTACTCAAGATTTCACATGGTGCTTTTATAATGTATTTACCTTATGTGGAATACAAAAGAACACTGGTGTGGCAAATCAGCAGTTGGATACCTCCCTGCCAAGTATTCCCCACAGAACCTTACCAAAGCTTAAGGACAGCAACATCCTGCAGGAAGAAAAGCTTCCTAGCATGAATAACAAATTAATAGTAAAAACTTCAGGGTTCATTCTACAGCTGTACCTTGTCAGTAGTGCTAGGAATCAGTTATGGTGGTCATTTCATCATTTATCCCAAGGGATGATTTATTATGGATCATTTTTCTGCAGCTGGAGACATTCAAAGCCCTGGCAGCAGCCTGTGAGCTCAATGCTGTCCAGCTGAAAACCAACGTGGGATGAGCGCAGCTTAGGTGATCTCATGCAGCTCATGCCATTACCTTCCCTCTCTGGTTACCTCTTTTTTTTTGTAGCCAAAGGAGATCTGAACTACACATTAAAGATCTATGATCTCATTAAATATAAATAGTGATTGCTGTGTATAATGAGAGGCCATATTAATGAGGTTTTTGTCCTGTAGTCAGTGAGTATCCTACTGTCACCACCACTGAGAAGCCAGCATTTCCTGATAGTTATTACATAGTGAGAGCTGTGGCAACCATGGCTTTCTCTCCACTGCTCAGGAAGTATTGGCACTAACCCTGCAGTTAGGAGCAGTCTGGTAAATTTTGATTAAAGTCTTATTTTTTAATAATCTGTGGAGTTTTTTTTTATTGTGCTGGTTTTCTGGGGTTTGGTTTTGACTGTTTTTTTGATTTGAAGTTTTCATCATTCCACAAGTGAAAAATGTCCAGTGGGTTATCTCACTACATTAAATAAAGAGCATTGGCAATTTGGTTAGAGAGTGATATTTTTGAAGTATATTCAGCAAGCAGCTGATGTTGAGAACAGCCCAGGCCTGTGCAAGGCAGTTTGTTCTAACACTTGTTTCATATCGTTTTCTTGTTTATCCTGAGATGGATTTTAGTCAAGCTGCTGAGTGCAAATGAGGTTTGCCAAGTTATCCAATTTTCCTTTTTAAGTTCCAGAGGGAGCTACAAAACAGTTGTACTCCATTCATAATCCTATTAATCTAACTGTAGAAAACTATAGAGAAATGGGAGAGGATAGGGTAGAATTCATTGCACCTTTATCACAGGATAACATGATGTTTCTTCAAAAACTTTGAGTGGAAGAAGAAAGAGATGAAAAAATAAAACGTGGCTATTTTCTGTTCCAGTTTCTTTTTTTTCAGGGTGGTACTTAATTTAAGAAGACTTAAAGGATCATAATTATCCAGCTAAGAAAAATTCCTGTTTTATAATAACATAAAGGGTTTTGTCCTCTTAATTTTGGTAATACAAGACTTGAAAGATTGCAGAAAATGACCTTATGTTCCTCAACTGCTGCAGTTTATTTATTGCGTAAATATAAAGCTAGAAAAGAATTGTTATTATTGATTATTGATATTGTTTTTTCAGTATAACTGAAACCTAATTTTGGACTCTGTAGCTAGTGAATAAATGTGATACATTTACCAGATGCATCATCAGAGATGATTCCTGCCCTGAAGACTTAATAGCTCTTGTGATTCAGTGACTTGCACAAATATAAATCACAGCAAGGCAATACATTTTCAATAAATCTGGTACTGCACTGTAAATGGGTGATGCAGGATGAGGATATGATGGATCATAGGATAGGATAAGGCTTTGCTAGGTCAGAGCCTTATTTAAAATCAGGCACCATAAGAACAGGTAATAAACCTTATGAGGGAAAGAAATGCAGCTGTGTGTTGCAAATACATGAAATCATGTGTGTGTCACTTCCATGCACAGTCCATGTTTAAATTCAACTGAATTTGCAAAGACACTCGAAGCTGTGACTGTTGCAGCTTTCTTATATTTAATGTCCTTCAGGAGAAGAAAAGGAGAAAAAAAATAAAGAAAAAGTGCTGTAAAAATATTTTGTGAGGAAAAACTTTTGACCTCTCTATTGATTGTTAATTTTTTTTTTAATATGGAAAGTAAGAAACAATTTATTTTCAGAAAGTATTGACTTCAAGGATCCTAGGTCTGGGAGAAGAATATTTATTAGTTTATATAATCAAAATTGTGAAAATGTTTCTTTTCCTGTAGCCTTAGCTCTGTTTCTTTCTTAAAAGTAATAAACACTGTACACAGGAGTATTGCTGAAGTAGACTTCTGATACCAACCTGGGGTGTTGGATATAGTTACATTGCTCTGGGAAAAAAATACTGGTATTTTATGAGTATTTCTGTAAATGAAAATACTGGAGGGAAGGTGGGGATAGGGGATGGTATTTGAGACACCATTTAAAAATTGCCTAGATGTGTGGCACTGTTTCTCACAGGATGCCTAGGTAAACAGAATATTTTTAATATTCTGGGCTTACCAGAATTTTCTTGCTAGATGCAGGTTATTATTGTGTGTGGAGGGCCTCAAGTCATATTACTTCCTTTCTTTTTCAGCTTTCTCTTTACTCTGCAGTTGGTCAGATTTCTACTTTCACTGTACATATGAACATGTGCCCACCCCCTTGGTGACAGATGAGACATTGCCATGTGGGACACACTTGCTAAGCAAATGGAATTAGCTAATGTATAAAAAAGCTCAGAAAGAATTCTGGCAGTTCTGCTGACTTCACTGCTACTACAATTTATGTGAGCAAAAAGTTCTTCGCAACTTTTTCTGCCTCAGCCTTGCATATTTTAGCTGCTGTTTTTAAAGTGAACGTGGGTTCTCTATGACATGAGCATCATCAGCACTAATGAGGATGTTTCAGACCAGATCAAACTCATGTTCAAATAACTCCCTTAATATTCCCATGGTCACCCCAGTGCGCTAGAAAAAGGATTAATACAAAGCCTGTTGAAAAGAAAAGTCTTATAGTCATAATCAAACATCTTGCTTCAATTAATTTTCTGCTTGGTCAGATTTTGACCCTGGGCTTGCACTGAGACAAGCAACAGAGTAGGATATAACCAGATACTTAGGAATTTGTTTTTTAGAAATTGCTGTAATATACGTATACTTTTTTCCCCTTCTTCATTTAGCTATAGGCCTATTAGTCTTTAAAAATAACTTTAAGGCATGCTAGTAGTACTGTTAAAAGTTATTACATAAGGATATTTTTGATAACAGCCTTTGGATTCTACTGGAAATTAGCATTGAAAGTAGTAGTGAAAGTACAAAGTATATTTTAAATAAAGTAAATACCGTAACACTGGTAATCAAAATGGGTGGATGCTGAAACAAACTTGATTTATTAGTCTGTTGCAGAACTGATGCAGATGTTGATTTGAAATGATGTATGATTATCTGAAATTCATGAGCTGACAACTGATAAGTTGATAATAGAATATCTCCCAGATGTCTGAGTTCGGGAGGAAACTAGTTAAAGAACGACCAATGTTACCGAGTATAAACAGCTGGATTTGCATTCAGAGAAAAGATGGTCTAAAGATTCATTTGAAAGTAAACAGTCAAAACAATGAGGAAAACAACTTTGTCCATTACAGAGATAGAAACAAGGACTGACAAAGCTTTCCTTTAGAATAGTTGTTGCTGCCTCAAGAACAGTTGCTGCTTTAAGTATAAGGGAAGAGTTCCATCAAAGAAATTTACTGCTGTTAATGTTACAATTGCAACTGAATGTTCAAATATTTTACATTAGGAAAAAATGTAGAAGGACAGCTTAGTTAATTGCCTCATTACTGGGAAATGAAGCAATCTTATTGTTACCACAAGGCTATTTTTTTCTGGTAACAGGGATTAATAATTGTATTGTTGGGAGTTTGTTACGGAATTATGATCCATTCTAAATATACTTAAAAGGCTGCAAATTTTCATGCATTCCTGCTGACATATGTAGCCAATAATTTCCATCACAACATCTCTGTGGAAGTTGAACAAAATATTTTATAGGAACAAAATTAACACAGGTCACACATCACTCCATATGGCAAGTCTCTGTGCCAAGATAACTCAAGGTGCTTTGTAGTAGATGGAAAGTCACTAACAAATACCTTTTTCTGTCAAATGGTGTTTCTGTTATCTAAAGAAAGTTTGACATCCATGTCTTCAGCCAAGATCCATCAGTGGTTTTCCATTACTTTATTACATTAGCTTAATCTGACCTAGAAGAAAATATAGATGCCTAAGCACAAACTCTGTATCCTTGTGTACTCACCTCTAATACCTTGAGACAGAGAAAAAAGTTGGCATTGGGATGTTTAAAAATAATCATTATAAATTCTTCCAGTGCTTGACCTCTACACACTCAAGTTCTCTCCTGCCCCTACTTTTGCATTTCAGCTGGGAGAAAATGGCCATTTATTAATTTTGGATCATGGATGGGAAGTTGCTTTCAACTTTACCTCCCTTCAGCTTTGCCTATGAATGTTCACTGAGAACAAGGATGTCCATTTTTATTCTGGCTGATCCATACACATCAGGCTGCACAGTGAGGGTTCTGTGGTGAAGCCAGACCAATTCGGCCCCTCAGTATCACTGAAGAGAAACTTCCCCACTGAACTCCTGCCTCCAGGGTCCAAATTTTATCTCCTCCCAATTACATATTTTACACAATACTATCTATAAAAGCACTGTAAAGCCTATACTGAATCCATGCTTGTGTCTGGAATTAGTAATCCCCAAAATACTGCCCCTAGCAGTGTCCTGCTACAATCTACATGCAGGTTTAGGACCAATGTTTCTGAAAGTGCTTTATAAATATGAAACCCACATTTTGATGTGGATGCAAAATCAAACATAAACATGGAATATTTGCCACTAGTTTCTGGTTTGCTGAGATCACATATTGGTTCTTAATTTGGTTTTCAGGAGACATCTTGATATATTTCAACTGCTCTAGCACCTTCTGCATGAGTAATCTGACTATGTGCTGTGGAATTCCTAACTTGGGAATGTTGTTTTTCTCCAAGTAACATACAAAAATTAAATAGACATTTTGACAGGGTATTGACAGCAGTTGTCCTAGTGAGATTGTGTTTGAATGCAGTATGGCTTGGCCTTGTTCTAATTAGATTAATCACATCCCAGAATTTTGGAGACATCATTTACATAACAACTTTGGTAAATGCATAGTGCATGTTTTTATTCAGTGGTGATTGTAGGAGTATCACCAGAGGAAAGCTAAATCCTTTCTGTGAATCTATAATCTATACATTTCTCATACTGAGAGTGATCTGCTCCTTGTGACCAGGTTCAAGTGACTTTGAGTTCTAAAGTTTGAGTTTGTTGCCCTTATTGAGGGCTAAAATTAGCCTATATGTTATTCAATCCACTTACACCTATAACTAAACAAACATAAAATACTCATATAGAAAATCATTTTTAAAAATGGAAATGAAACAAGCTCAAACACAGTGTGGTAATGACAATTGCATAAGATGCTATATATATATATCTTATACAGATCTTATCTTACTGGAAAAACAAGTAATTTGTAGTTTTGTATTTCTTTTCTATATTATATATATATATATATATATATATATATATAAAGCTTTGAGGAATATTTTGTGAGGTTCTCAGAATTAAAATTTCCCAGAGTATACATTCACAGTAGCACCAAGGAGCTAGCAAGGATTCCTGTTCCATTTTTTTTCCTTTGGTCTGTTTAGTAAGGAACAGACTTGACACCCATCGTCTTGTTATCCTTTATGTGAACCTGCCTGTTCCAACTTTGTAATCTCACAGATCAGGATTAACTTCCACTATAGGCTGCATTCATTTTAGGGGGATTTGCTCACAATATTGAAAGACAGGATGATATAAATGGATTAGAACTCCTGGGTCTTGCTCCCCATCTCATTCTCATTGTGCTTTGATCTTCTTCAGGAAGCTCCGCTTCAGAATGAGAAAAGAGTGCCCATTAAGCGTGAAAAACCTCTGATGTTTGATGCAAGGAGAGTATCTGCCATGTTAATAGATTTGTCAGTGAGCTAAGTGCAGAGGTACTAGCTTTTGTTCTGGATTTGTAAAGTGCCTAAATAAAAAACAAATTAAAGAAAGAAATCAGTACTGACACATGACTGAAGCTCCTGAGGATGTTTTCTATTTTACTGCCTTTGATGGGAAGCTGGCCCTATGAAAATTGTTTAGAAAATTGCTATTCTTGTACTACTCAAATTCCTAATATACTACCTATTTATCTGCAGTCTGTGTATGATTTATGAAGGGCTCAAAACCTATCTGTTGAGAGAGTTAAAATGTGGGTTGATGCTCCAAACGTTGGTCTGCTCAGAGGCTCAGGCTTGTTTTGTCCACAAACACATATGCTCCCCTCCCTTTAAAAGTCAAATGTCATTTGTCTGCCTCTGAATGATAACATTGCAACTAACTGATTCCTACCAGAAAGTCTAAATTTAACAGAGCTGAGCCTAAAGATTTAACAGATACTGTTACTCTCTGCACATTTCTCGGATTTTTATTGTACATAACTTTTCAGAATCTTGAGCCTCCTGTGTAATATAAGGTGTTAGAAACTCAGGTTATTACCAAAGTGGCAGCCTCAGGCTGGAGAGAAAATTGGCACAGAAAGACCCACGCTTACTTTCCTCATCCTTTTTTCCTGCCTTCTGGCTTTACCCTCAACTAATGTACCACAAACTTCCAGAACTCTGCTTTCTGAAATATGTGGACTCCTATTGTTATCTTTGCTGTATTGAGTATGAATATTTTAAATGGGAAAAAAGTGTGAAAACATCACTGTCTACGCATATTTCTCTGTAACTCAGACTATCAATTTTTACATGAAATTGTAGCAGGGTGCCACCCCTACAGCAGCAGTTTGGCTTTCCAACAGGCTGCCTCAGTTGCCTTTTCTTGTTTTCTTCCAAATTATTTGTAACTTTAACTTTGTTTCTGTTCATAAACTACTCTTCAAACCTTCTCCCCTTCCCCAAAGGAACAATATGGCAGTCTTATTTCCCTAAGGCACTGATTCACTTTCTGCTGAAAACTGAAGCACCTTCACTGACTTCAGAAAGATCCAATACGGCTTGTTCAAAGACAAATTAAAAATCTCCTACTTGATAAAACTAAAACCATATTATAATGAGATTTTTTTTTTTATAATGAGAATTTTTTTTAATCGTTTGGCCTGCTAAGTATCAGACTTTTATAAAAAGCCCTGAGAAGTGTAATTTCTTGGTTCCTAAGCCTCAACCTCTAAAGCTGGAAATAACCAATGCTTTTTATCTGTATTCCTCTTCTAGAACAACTAAAATGGAGCAAAAAGTTCTAATTTTGCTAAAATGCCCTACATGAGGAGCTCATCTATAATATATATTAAGATTCTTTTTCTTTTTTTTTTTCTTTTCACCCATCATACAGAAGCAACTGGCCATGGTTTTATTCTAAGACATCACACAACCACATTTTGCAGTGCATTTATAGATTTCCTGATCTTCTGCAGGCTGTCTCTGATTTTGTTTGATGGATTGCGATGTTGAAATATAACGTTGTTGCATTTTTACTTAAATCCTTCACTTCATCAGTGGACTGAAAGAAATCCAGCCAAATACACCTGCAAGCTATTTTAGTGCTTATGTGTTACTACTGTGAGAGATGGGGAGCTGAACACCTTCAAATTTGCTGAAGTAGTTCTGTGGTGCTGCTCACAGGTGGCAGGAATTAAATTGACTAAGTGACTTCTCCAAGCACAGTACCTGTCATATCTTGTCTCCTTTTCATAACTTCAAAGATATGAAAGTCATAAAACCAAGCCCAGAAAGGGTCAGGAGCCACATGCTCCTTTGATTGATGTTTTGTCATATTTTGGCTCATTACTTCACCAGAAACCTTCTCTGCTAAATTTCAGAATTTGTGAACTCCCAGAAAAGAAATATTATTAAAAACCAGGTAAAAGGGTCATAGTGAATCTGACCAACGTGCATGAATCAAACAATTAGGCTTCCAGGATGACCTCAGAATAAGGAGGTATAATAGAGATTACATTTAACACATTTGTTGTCTATTTCTTTGACCTTACAGCCACCTTAAAATGCTGAACCACTGTTGCTGAAGGAAATATTTTTTGCTGTTGTGTACAGAAGTTTCTTTCTAATGAACACCACAGGGTTTACTGATCGCTCTTAATGAGTTAGGAACAAGAGTCCTGCAGGTAAATTGTCACATATTTTTAGAAATAAACCAATCAATGAAGGTGATGTATAGAATGATAGAGTTATCTGTACTTCTCCAAAAGAGAAAACAAATATATCAATGTCCTTAATGCTTTATATAAAAGACACTTAAGGAGCTAGCAAAAAACTCTGTTTAGACCTGTGTTTCAGCCCTTAAGAATCAATAACAGCCGTTAAACTGAGATTTAGGGACTCTTACAAACATAACCAGGAATAATATTCAAAGCAAGGAAGAAACTGAAGGTTGTCACAGGAGAAGGAAAGTCTGATCTTGTCACAGTGCCTCTGTACTTTCAGGTGTTTTTTGGAAGAAATAACTGCCTCAGAATGTTACTGTAACATTGTATTTTTTTACAATGACCTTTCTGCTGTGTTTTGGCAATACTTTGACTATCTTAAGATATGGTGGATTTCAGCTGTTCTGCTGGAATTCAACCAAGGGAATAATTTATGTACACTTTTTAGCAGACGTATTTATATCTGAGTATATGTACCAGGATCTTCTTTATAGGAAATGCACCTAATTCAATTAAAAAAAAAAAAAAAAAAAAAAAAAAAAAAAAAAGTGTTTAATGCATTTATATAATTAATTTGTATCCTTAAAGGCACATTTATGCCTTTGTACAATATTTGCATATGTGTGCTGCATTCATAAAGATTGTTTTGTCCACTGTTGAAATGGAGGAGGCTTTGGCCATCAGCTTGCACTGCCTGATGCACAGGGAATGGACAAAGCCCATTGATGGATGGATTAGTGCAGTCCCTGATGGGAAGAGCCTCGTGCACATGGATGTCTGTTCTGCAAGTCATGCCAGGCTTCTTTCAGGTTTTCAGTGCGAAATTCTCATGAGCTGAGGGTTCCGTTTTCAGAATTGGAGGATGTGATGCTTACATAAGAAATGCTCTGATAGAGTTTATATTTTTAAAACTTTTAATCTGGGCCCTTACTCCATGCAAGTCAAACATCTCTGGAAGAAGGATACATAACTGAGCTTACTCTAATAAACTTTCAACACAATCCTACCTATCTTGTACACAATACTTAAAGCACTAACACCCTTTCTACTTCGACTTTTTACATGCAAAATGGGGAATATCTTATTGTAAAGTTTTTCAATATTTTTCTCTTTTTACATGTAAATGTAATTTTGCTTAATTAGATAATATAGCTGTTTAAAGACAGAAAATCAGAGGTTTTTTTTTTTTTTTTTTGTAATGTATTACAGATCCAATTGCAGCAAGACTTTTTTATAAGCTTGACCATGATTTCTTCTATCTTTACACAGAAGTTTTGAAATTGGCTATCAAAGAGATTATGGCACTTCAGAGTACATAGTATAAACCCCAAATTATGTAATAAATACATAACTAAATGCATTATTGTGATTTTCCTTTTATATGTGAATGTGTCTCTGTTTTCTTAATGTTGAGATTCTTTTAACTTGTGGAAGTTAAAAAGAAACTCAACATAAGGCTTCTGTACATGGCCAAAAGCTAAATTTATTTATGCAAAAGTAAGAATTTGCATTAAATATTCATATATCTCATTTATTTGAAGCTGCTGCCCCATAAAGAACATTCTGCTTTGTGGTTGCTATTAACTGACCAGGTTTTTCTGACCTCAGTTTAATTCTCAGACTGCTGTTCTTGAAATTGTCACCTTGTATAAAACATTCCAAGAAAATGACAACACTGTTTTGAAGTGTAAGTGAAGAGCACATGCTTGTCCTGCTCAGTGACCTCAGAACATCCTTTACATATTTTGTACTTTGTCCTCACTCGTTCAGTTCAAAAATTTACTTCTCACGCGAGGCTTGATCATTTTATCACCATTTGGTGTCTTCAGGAATTTGCTTATTGCTCAGATCCTCATTTAGTACATTGCTACGAGTGACAGACATCTGCTTCCCAGTAAGTCCTTGCTTGTTTGCTGTAAATATGATGTTCATCTGCAGCATTTGCTGCTTTGTTGCCTGGGGAGAGGCAATGTGGAAAATGTTATTTAAGGAAAAAGTATGTACAGCATGCTGCATGAAAAAGTCCTTAGTCTCGAAGCTGTAGTGGCTAGAGACACGGACTGCTCTTAATGACAGGCTTGTTATGAGTGTTTTAGATAATAATTTTGAATGCTACTTGTAATTCAGTTTTCTGAATTCTGCTTTTTTGTGGAAACGGCTTTGCACTTGCACTTCTGTAAAGTTTTGCTGCTTTGGTTTTACTTTGTTGGGTTGCAGAACACGCCACTATTTTATTGATGACTCATATTTTTTAATCTATGTATACTTTTCTGTACTTTCCTTTTTTAAGTGATCTCCTGCACTGTGGAAGGACTCAAACATTTGAAATTCAGGCAGTAAAATGTAGAGTTCATGATGCATCTGTGAAGTTGGTGGTCTGAGAAAGTCAGAGGGATTGATACGTGCTTACATGTTTTGCTTCACAACAGATTAATGGGTTATTTTACAGTAGCATGGCATTATAATCTTATTTGTATGTAGCACTTTTTTTTTAGAGTCTTCTTTGTCACATATTTCAATTTCTACGTTATTTACCCACCTGTTTTTTCTACAGCCTGTAGAATATTATGGGTTCAGTTCAGAACAGAAGTTGACCTCATATCTGTAATTCAAATTAAACTCTATTAATTTTGCTAAAGTTTGCACTGTATTTGTAGCTCCATTTTGAAGATAGCTGTTTAAGTGATTAGTATAATTGTAAATATTAATATCAGTTGATTCAGTATTGCTATTTGTTCAAGTCGATTTCACTTCTGGGAATAGAAATTTACCAAATCAAACTGGATTTTAAAACAAATAAGAATTTCAAAGACAACAGTAGCTTATTGGCTGACCTGGAATCATGACAAGATACAAGATATGAATAAAAATAGTGAAATAGTGTTTAACCTGTATATAAGTTGTAAGGTGAGAATTAGTGATGCAGAATCCTTGAATGTTTTTGTCATTTATAATAGGCAGGAGCACAGAATTTTACCTGGTATTTTGTCTAGGCTATTTATTTAGGATATAATCTGATTATTGGGGGAGCTTGGAATGCTTTGAGAAGATTATTTTGAGGCCCATAAAAAAACTCTCTACTTTGACTAGCTGTAGATATGAAGAATATAGAAAAATAATATATTTCATATTAAGTCCATCATTTAGACTCATAAGCACTGAGAATCTACTTCTCTAACTTTTCAGTTTGTTTTGAAAGATGACCTAAGTAAGTTTATTTTTTAATCTAATTTGCTTTTTTGTCTCTAATGAGTCTGAGTTGTAACTGTTTGAATTGTAGCTGGTGTTTCTATTTGATCTGTTAGTTCAAATATGCCATGTCACATCAAGGAACCCTTGATTTATTTCCACATCCCTTGCAGATGGATTTGCCAAGCAAACAATTTTCTTAGATTTATTTAGATTATTTTTGGCCTTTTGTATTTAGTGAGAAAAGTGCAATAGATCACATTTTTATTAACATTTCTAAATGTGTGCATATTATACAGTATTCATCTACCCCAAAATCAATATTGGTTGAAGCTTGTTAAGATGACTGACAGGCTGGTTATTACTTCTGCCCTCCAGTGACTGTCCACATGGATATTCCCAGCCATTCACTAACACTGGCTGATTCCAGTTTAAAAATGAACTGGCTTGAGACTGAGCCATAGATTTATAGACTGTGCTTCCTTTCCTCAAATTAGTGGTGTACAGATTATTTTACTTTCAAAACAATATTTGTTTTATAATTGAGACACAAACAACATGTATAAGAGTTTAGAATTTCATTTACTTAAAATATATTCAGAAAAATTATGCTTTTATTAACAGTTGTGGTGAGAAAATATAAATACTGGAAATTCTTGAAATCTCTCAAGAGAATTTCTTTTCCTAAATCACCATACTAGTGAAACAAAAAATTTATTAAGATTTTTTTTAAGCTCTTTGAAATAATCTATAAAATAGATCAGGAAGTAAATATAATTTCAGTTAATTGTGCTACTATTTACTGAGTCCTCAGTGGAGAAGTTGTGAAATATGAAAATCAGATTTAGAAAAAAAGTCATCTGGCAAATTGAACAAAACTTTTTTTCTCCTGGAAAGGGCAGATCTGACAATAAGGTTATTTACATACACCAGAACAAAATCAATGAAGTAATTTTACTTTCTGTTTTCTCCTCTGCTGTATGCAGGTGTAATAAGTCATCTTGACTGGCTGAGCAAGGAGGGATCCTGCAGGCCGTGGGTCTTTATTTTTGAAGCTGTACATACAGCAGCTCATGAACAGACTCCTTTTCCAGATTCATTTTCTGCAATGCTTTTTATGCTGAGTAATTCATTAAAAACTGTATTAATCATACCTTTCCTGAGATGCCCTTTTGCACAGCAGTTTCTGAGTTTCTCTCTATTAGGCTCAGCAGAGCACAGTGACATTGGCCCCTCACCTTCTGATCAATGCTAAACTCTGCAAGTGGGGCTGACAGGCACTGTGTCCCAAACTGCCACAGGCTGTGGCTCAGTCCTTTTGTGTGTGCTGCAACTGCTCTGAGAACTGAGGAGAAGGAGGCTCTGCCTTCCACTCAGGTGTCACACAACTGTCCATCAAATATCAAAGGGGAGGGCAAATCTTTAACATTTCTTACTTTTGTTAATCAGTGATGTTTGTAAGACATTACTGGTGAAATAATATTCTTAAATCGTAGAAATGAATTCAAGAACAAGTAAGTGTTCCGGAAAAAGAGTCTTTTCATTGTAGGAGAAGGGAATAAAGGTGATCTTGGCCCTGATAAGTAACAGCTGTGTTAATTACCCAGCCTCACCCCTGATGAGTCACTGCTGTATCCACTTGAGATAAGTGTGATAAAAGGGAGTTGTGAGGAGAGAATCAGGACTAAGAAGGATTCTGGGGACAGAGAGTCATTGCTGTGAGGTCAGTCTGGGTCTGCAGTCAGAGCCTGTTGTTAGAACCTGCAGACACAGTCTAGCCAGGGAAAAGCCTGCAGTCAGAGCCTACACACTAATCCCTGCAGTCATGGTTTAGCAGGAAATAACCAGCAGTCAGAGGCTGCAGGGGAAACCTCCAGCAGGAGCTGCTGCAGGCAGAGTCAGTGAATGGTTGGAGTCAGGATGGCTGAGCTCTAAAGAGGAATAAACCAGGACCCTTTTCATGCTGTGATAAACCAGAAGTCTGTGTTTGGTTCATCTCTACCCTCTAACAAGAGGGCTGCTGCAACACTTCATGAGCTGTTTGCTGTGGGTGTTGCTTAAATATTGTTTTCCACAATCTCAAGTGAGTTTGTGAAAACCAGATTTTGTTATATTTCTTACTTAGCTAATTGCAAAAAATGAGTATTCACGCAATTGTTAAGTTCTGCAGAGGCTGCTTTTAGATATATCATCCATTTCTTTGACCATTCTGGGGACAGACCCCTGTAAGAAACAGGCAGTGTTCCTTTCAATAATAATATGTAATGCAACAGAAGATACTTCTGGTTTTTAGGCGCATCCATATTAAATAGAAAGTAGGCTAAAGGGAGGAAACTGAACTTACTTTTTCTTAATGTTTATAGGAAGCAATTGGAAAGAAATTATATTCTGTGGGGGAGTTAAATGATATGCACTGGGTCAGTGTTCTGGTCCTGCAGGAGGTAGAACTCGTTCAACTGCCTGCAGGATGCTGAAGGAGATCATGAGGTTTCCCCACCTCTATTGATCATGTGCCAATTCTCTACAGGCAGCAGCTATTTCAAAGAGATTTACATGATGTCACAGGAAATTAGATTTCTCCTTTCCAACTGAAATGCTTTATATGCGGCAGGATACTTTAGTATCTTAACAGCACACAGTATATATTTCATAATATGCTCCATTTTTATGCGTAACTGTTCAAGAGCAGAGTTTACGTCTTTTTTGATTCTTTTTTTCTTTTTCTAAAGATTAATCTGATTTGTATGAGGGGTTTTTTTTGGGGTGGTGGGGAGGGCAGGTTAATCAGTCTTACTAAATGATACGAACTTTGGCTACAAAATAAATTCAGCAATGTACTTTACAATGCGCTAAAACTTGATCATAAAAATAGTGCAAAGGTAGCATCATCATTCCCTCCTTAGCTCTTTGAAGTTTAGATCTAAAATACTGCAGACTGCTAAAATTTATAAACTGTGCAAAGTAAAATATCCTGTATTTCTGAAATGCCTGCTGGTGCCAAAAGTTATAAAGTTTCCCTCTACATGTGGATGCCAGAGAAGAATCTATTTCATGTGGGTAGCTGGAAATACATTGCAAAATTGTGTCTTTACAAATATATGGCACAGAAAGATTTTTCTTTGTTTGTTTACTTTTAAATTTGATGATAAATAAGTGGCAAAATAAGGTTGGATACTGTCTCTAAAAAGGACAATGTGTTAGAAAGTGGGCGCTTCCCCCTCCCACTTTATACTCACAGAATCAACACTAAATTGCAATTATGGAAGTTTACATTTTTGCTTGAAATATTTCCCTTTCTCTGAAGGAAATATGTATTTAATAATATTTCTCCATAGGGATCCCTGGATGTTTCAGTGCTACTCAAGCCCCATTCTGAGAATTGAAATAGTGCTGTGATCTCATGGTTTGGATCTTTCAGAGGGACAAATCCTCACCCACTGTGAATCTGTGCTCCTCCCCTATGGATTGTTTACTATTGTCACCACTAGTGGTTCCATAGCTGCTTTGTGGGCATGGGACTGTTTCCCCAATGTGATTGTAAGTCTCAATTTTTAATTTAACTTGTCTTAGGAGCCAGTTTCCTTTATTAGAATCAGTTCAAAGAAAGTCCAGTGAAAGAGGAGGGAAGAAAGAGGGGATAAATACTAAGGCTAGTCATGTGTTAACTAAAAATATTGGGCTGCCTTGCCTGGGGAAGCTATCAGAAACTAGGCTGATACTTTCATAATGACTTTTTTAAGGTAGGAAGAGTCATAGCTTCAGCCTTGTGTCTTGTGAATCAGATGAACCCATTCTTCTATGTCAGACATTTTACTTATTCTGCAGTCTAAAAGCTGTTTGCTTCATTATTTAGAAATTGGTGTTATTATCATCTTGTATGTATTAGAATTATTGAGAGGCTGCACAAGCACACAGTACCTCATCTACTTGAACTACCACATCTGTTTTTCTGGAAACTGTTGAAAATCTGGAACTAAAACATTTCCTCTTCTTGAACCTAAGCTTATTATTATATATAGTCTCTTTATTTCTGAATGATTTCTCAACACTCTTGGATAGATATGCTGATCTACAAAGGAAAATAAATACTCAGTTGAGGATGTTATATATAGTATGCCAAGAAGGGAAAAAAGAAAGAATTGTATGCCTCATCTAAAACTTCAGAAGGGAATCATTCACTGAACACGATGTACTCTTTGTTGGAAATGAGGAAACTCAAAGTACATAAAGACACTTCTGGTTTTTGTTCCTTTGGTTCTGGGCTGTCAATTATGTAGCACAGGAAGTTTGGTGTTCTGGAGATTTTCTTAGATGCTGAGAGTGGCTTCAAGTAAACTTCTTAGATGCTCAGAACTTCTGGAATTGGATGCTTAGTGTCTCAAATGGAGTAGCAGCACGCTTTATAAATCAGCCTTCTGTGGGCACTGTATTGTCTGTCTAAAGAATGTAAGGAAGATTTATCATGCAGTGTTTGTGGGATGCTTGGATATTGACTCTCTCATTGCACTTAATAAGAGGAAGAGATACCAATATAAGAATAAGGTTTCTAGCTTAACTGATTATTTTCTCAGTAATCAGCTGGGGTTTTTTAAAAGTAGTTACTGAAGAGCAAAAGCTGTCCTACTGAATCAGTGTGGATTTCAAGAGGATCTGTTGCAGGGAAATTTTCTATTTGCTCCTTTTTATGGCAAGTATTATGATTGCATTGAACAACAAATTAAAAAAAAAAGAAAAAAAAGGCACTGGAGTTTCTTACCTAGATAGCAAATATTTACAGACCTGTTAAGTAAAGATGGAAACTGCAGCAGAGGTCTGAGAAACAAGGAAGTGCCAGACAGAGGGGAGTTGTGCCTTTCTTCAATCTGCTGGAACAAATTTTCTCTGACATCAGATTCCAAGACTGGGCTGGCTGGGACCTGAACAGTTCATTCACTGTAGGGTCACATGCTGCCCGTTGGAGACAGTAACTTAAACCCAAAAACAGTCATATAAAATCAATGTGGTATCTCTTCTTTTTGTACTGGATTTTGACTTTGAACTGTCCAAGATAATACTATTATTTTTAGAGTGACCAGAGGGTCTGAGTCAGCCAGCAAATGAGCCAAGGTGAAATATTCCAGGAGACAGACACACTAAGGATACAACCAAAGAAAAAAGGTCCTCATGTTGTAACTGATACTTTAAACCACAGCTTTCCATCATTTGTCTCACTTGTAAGTTTGACAGAACACATAACCCAGAACACAGAGGTGGAAGCAAGAGAAATTGATGTCTTCTGTGTTTACTGGCTGCTTTGGAAGTTTTCACCTACCATTTCCACTGAGCTCACCATATTTCCACAGAGTACAGTGGGAGTAGAATTTAAAATTGTACTTTCTGTGATGTATGAATGGTTAATGCATAATCATTCTTGCTACTGTTAACCTAATTTTTGTTAATGGACTTAAGATCAACTGTGCTAGAAAATTTCTTATAAAAGTATGGAAGGCTCTGGATGATGGAACTGTTTTTTTCTCAAGAACGAATAAGCACTTCTGGAACACTGATAATCTAGAAATTGTTAGTTGTGATATTTTCCTTTGAAGCTGTTTTAAAGTGTGGCATTCTTGTGACTCTACTCTTGACATGTACCTCCTTTATAACATTTGAGCTTGTTGACCAATTTTAAACAAATTTGACATGGGTGGAAGTCACAGAGTTTGGATATGTTCACATTTCATGAAAATGAGAGTAAGATATTGGAGAGATAGAACTGTTATATCCTTACCCAAGGAAGACAACAAAATTAATCTTTGGTTAGACATCAGAGACTCTGCATAAACTCACCCTTGAGACAGAAATCTCAGCTATGATATTGAACTGTCATAGTTTTGAGGCTCAGAAAATAACCAGGTGAGACTTGGGGAAGTTTTTTCCCCTCTATTTGAAAAGAGCATCCATATACTTTGAACTGGAATAACTTCAGACATTAAAAAAAAAAAAAAAAATTAAAAATGCAATTATAGCTTTGATGAGAGCACTCAGGTCTAATTTAGAACAACCTGGACTGAACATGAAGTGGCTCTAAAAATAGCAGGGCACTTAAGAAACTGGAAAGAGTGCATGGAGAAAATACAGATTTACATAGGTAAAAGACTGAATGAGTAAATATGGAGATTTGCTGCCACTATTTTTGTAGCCACTTCATCATCTAGAGGAGAAAGAGATGAGGACTTTACATATAGTTTGAAGTTTAAGGAATGATTTGTCATCCCTGAGTTACCATAGTATCTGGTTTCCCTGGTTACCAGTGACCATGGAAGGGACACTAGGGAAACTGAAGGCTGGTTATATATTTATTTTTTGAGAAGGGAAAAGAGAGAGAGAGGTCAGAGAAAATTTTTGTGTGTGTGAGAACAGAATGTGAGAATAGTGCTGGAGGATAACAGATTTTGTCTGAAATGGAATTTATAGATTTCTTTTCAGTGCAAGGAGTTAAGTAGTTGAAAGAAAAAGATTGGTGGTGAGAAACAGAAATTCTGATTTAAAAATGAGGAAAAGAAGAGCTCTAAGGCTGTCTTCCTGAGATACTGGAGGTTGTGTCAGTACAGGTGATACAGGGTGTGATTTGACCAGATTTTCTCTTCTCCATGGCAGCACTGGACTGGTCCTTTCTGTGCTTGGGACTTTATGAACAGACAACTAATCTACTTGTGTCATAGACAGCATGTTTCTTCCTGATCCGGAGGATTGGTTTGATAATTCTTGTGGCTGAGACTGCTGAATGGTTCCCAGAATGGAAACTTAAGGAGATCCTTTGTTTCCTTATGGCCTGTTGCATTATTGTCAAGAGAGGAATAAATATGGCAGATTATAGCAAGGAGGGTTCTCAATGAGGGTTTGTTTGGTGGTTTCAACAAGAACATTGCTGATTTTCTATTTTGCTTTCTTACCTATTTCATGTTCAGAAAACCTTTTGAAAGATGCCACACTGTAACAGACACCCAATGGAACAAACCCTCCTGGACAGCTTTGGGTTTGATATTTAGAGGAAAGCAAAGGAAAGCTGTAATTGCTTTCATCCTTTAGACTTGTTGACACTTAATCAGAGCTCAGATTTCCAGGGAGAAATTATTCAGGCTTGGGGAATTTTTGGCACCTCTACATTAGTAAAATATTTTTTTAGACATTTTAATATTCTTATTCCATAAGGACCTGCTCATGTCAGAGAATCTTCTACAGAAAATTCCCACTAATGCAAGAGTGGCTCTGCTGCCCTAGTTCCAGTGTCTGAGGCAGCTTAAATGGAAGCATAATTCTGTTTTCTCCCTGTGTGTTATCCATGAAACACATTTCTTTGATTTCTTCATTTCTAGGACAATGTACAGGTACTTGACCTGACCAGCTTCTCCCTATCAATAAAACAAAATAAAACAAAGGCTTGAATAGAAGAATACTAAACTTTATAATGTGTAAACTATTGTTTATGGCTGAAATTGTAAATCTGTCTTTAATATGCTCTTTTATTTCTTTGAACACAGGCCAGATGGTAGGAGACAGATGATTTTACTAGTTGGATAATTTTAAGCATGTGATTACAATGTTGCTAGTAAATACATCATTTTTGCTGTCTTTCATTACTGGGCTTGTTTATGTTCCATTCAAAACTTAGTACATAAAATGTTCCATTCAAAACTTATTTACGAAGTTTTGTTTTTCAGTGGTTTTCTTAGTGATTTTATTTTCAAGATGATTTAAAATACCAAAAAGCCACTTTGTTGTATGTCTTCTAAAATTGGCTCTGGATTTGACCCTTAAATTCAAGGTTTCAGACTGTTAGTAACTATGATGTGATGATGATTTAAACATCCTGAGCATTTCAGTAGGCTGCAGAATACCTTAATTCACCAGAGGAGAAGGATTCTGTAGTATTGTAGCAGTGCTCTGAGCTTATTTATAACTAATAAATTAACAGCTACCATTAATTTAGTAATTCTGATGACTTTAGTAGATTTATCATATATGAAGGTAGAAAGAGGATTTACATTTTGATTCTTCAGATTTATTGTGTTCATATTCCCTTTTATTTGCCAGTATAACTCAAAATATTTGTTTCCAAATCTGAGTTCAGATTCCAAAATTCTCTCAATTTTTTCCTATTTATTGTATTTTTCCTTTTGATTGCATTTTTGCTGCTGTGTTTTTAAAAGGATCTCTCTGGTTTGATCCCGATTTGCATGAATGCAATGTCAAATATCCACATGCAAATGGGGTGGTTACATCTGCATACCATCATGCATGCAGTCCCACTTTGCTTTGGCAGGTAGGCAAGAGCTAAAATGCAAATCCAAGTTAGTCTCAGTATTGTCACGATTCTCATTCATGTGACAGCAAAGGAGAATTTTATTAATGGATTGGAGGAAGGTGTTTAATGGGGAGCCTTCTCAACCTAATAGGCTTGAACCAGCAACATGGGCTGATTAAGAGAAAGAATCTATTGGTCCCATGCACTGTCTCATTATTCCCATACAGCATTTTTTTTGTGTGCAGGAATAAATCGGATCCCTTATAGAAACCTCTTTCTCAGTAATATTTCCACTTTGACTGAGACAAGTTTTCCAGACAATGCATCTCTGCAAATTCTTCACTTTGGTGCCCACAGCCCAGAGCTCAGTTCAGCACTTCCACCCTGGGTGCCGAAGAGGTCCAAGTGCCACCTTCAAGTGGCAGAAGTGAGTCCCAGGTACCAGGGCCCCTCCTTGGTGAGACAGGCTGGGTCTGTAGGGGAAGGCAAAGCCACTCCTCCCACTCATCCCTACAGTGACACACACACAATGTCCTCTTTTACTCGATAATGGGAAATGCTGATCATCCCCCTGTGCCAGTCTCATTCTTTCCAGCCAGCTGGTATCCTCTGCTCAGAGGTAGGAAGGTTTTCAGCAATGAGATTCCCTCCCCCATCCTGACATTTAAGGTAAAATCTCCCTTTCCTCAGGCACAAATACTTGTGTCTGGCTTTGTCGATAGACACTGGATAGCTTACAGTTAATAAATGTTCTAACTACCTTTTTAAAAAAACATATAGCAACATATTATCATAATCAGCCTTCCTGAAACATGACTGTCTTGTAAAATGTTATTTCTCTTATGCTGCTGAAAAATATTTTATTCAAAATATGATTTATTTAACAGCTAATATGTCTAGGTTATAATTTCCTTGGTATAAAACTCCCCCCTCCCCTTTTTTTGTTTCTTTCAATGTTCAGATAAAGTGAAAAAACCCCAAAAAATCCTCCAAACCCCCAACCACAATTGCCTAACTCCAAGACCAGCACAGCATATGATTTTGAGGAAAATCTGCCATGAAATAAAAATAGAACATGCATTGGAAAGGACAGAATTCAGTTAAAAGGTTGCCAGTGTACACATTTTGCTACTTGTTCATAAATAGTAATTTAATTTTCTCTTCTGTTTTGCTGACATACTCCAAAAATCTCTATCAGAAGGTGCTTTGTTGACCTTATCCTTACTTGCTAAATTTTACAAGCACAGTGGTAGTTGCTTCCCTTGAAAAAGATATTGTTGCCAGTAATCATTGCTAAGTGTAACCTCATCTATCCCATATGTGACAATAAAGCCAGCCTTTAAAAAAAAAAATTAAAAAAGGAGAGAAAAGAAAAAAAAGACATCGATATTCTGAACCTCACAGTTTAGCGAAGGGGAACAGTTTTTTGAACAACCCCCAAAGCCCCACCTGCAGCTTGTTAAATAAATGCCTGGTGAAGACACCACCCCCAAACCACCACAAGGATCCAGGTGTTGGCCATTTGTGCTAATGAATTGTAAGTGAATCCCATCAAAAGGGTGACTCAGTTGATTAAAACTGAGGTATTTGAAGAAGATTGGGAGGGAGAAAGTTAGTAGTTCTCTCCTGCTAGGGCACGTTTGCCCAGAAGGTTGCTAATTGCTGTGCAAAATTTCTCCAGAGATTTAGAAGATGTTGGTAATTGGTAGAAAGATATTAATTTTTTTTCCAGGGTGAGATGTCTTCTGAGGTGAGAAATAAGTTTTATTTAACAGGAGCAAAGATTAAGTAAAAGCTAGAGGGATGGGAGGGAGTGACTCCTAGGGAAATGTGATGTAATAATATTTTTATTGTTTTCCCTGCAAATAGGCAGGAAAGTTGTACTAATGATTTGCTAGAAATGCTTTAATGTCTCTTTCTGTGCACAGTTATCTTGTGAAGTTTGCTTTTTGTGTCCCAGGAGGCTGCAGAAGGGGTATGTGCCTATACCATTTCACATCAATCACAAGTCCTGTACAGAAAGCTGATCTTACAGTTTTTTAGAGATGTCCTGAATATTATATTAAAAATTAAGACTACTTGATATTCAGTTAAAAATATGTTTTAGGTGCATATTTCTGTATTCCTAAAAGATGAACTCTATCTAAAGTAAAAATATCATTAAATGAAGGGGACAAGTCAGCACAACCCTGTTGCTGTAGTATCTTCAGAGCTGCTTTGTTTTAAGCTGTCTTTCCGGAGGAGATCAATAATGGATGGCTGACATAATTCTTTCACCACTCAGAAATGAGAAAGCCTAAATGCATTTCTTTAGGGCAGGCATGTTTTTCATCCTGAGCTGAAAAGCCTGTAATTGAGTGAGGTTTATAAGTGTGATTGCTATTGGTATGTGTTCCAATCTGATGTGCCTCTGAAAGGTTCCACTGGCATTTACCTGACTCTTAGGAATGTTGACCTCATCTCCCAAGCTGCCCAGGATGTGAAATGTCTGTGCTGGGAGACACATATACAGAATAAATCTCAGAAGCATCGAGGTTCAGCTTATGATTGTGTTGGTAACTTCCTCAAAGTTTACTAGTTCTACCTAATTTGCATACACTGTAGCATTAAAAAGAAAGCAGAGCTGAGAGCAGCGATATTGACTTATATTTGTATAAGTCATTTTGCAATATTGACTTATATTTGTAGCTTCCTGGTGAAGTGATTGGAAAGACTTATCAAGCTTCCTGTTGGTAAGAACATGGGAAAACTGGAGAGCTTCTTTGACTGGACTCTTCTACTGCTCTTCACAGGTCTAAAAAACTGGAGGAATTGCCCCTCTGAAATGATGTGTCAGTATGGACACACTTACAGCACAAGACTCTAAAGTACAGTTCCTATTACTTGTCAATGCCAGCAGCTTTTATAGAAGTGAAAATCATTTATAGAAATGAAAATGTACCCAAAGGAAAGCAGCAGGAACAAAGAATTACAGGTTCAGTGTGAATCCAGACTCATGACTGTAGCCCAGATCCCTCTCTCATGGAGGCTGTCCTTTTAACCGCTCTAAATTTCCTTCCCTTTCTCCAGGAAGCCCCTGTGGCACAGCTGCTCTGTGCTCTGGGCAGGACTATGCTCCTACCAAACAGGCCAGAGCATTTTTCAGACCCAGGCAGACTCTGCTCTGCTGCTCTTGCCTGAGGGGATTTTATTTCATTTATCTTTGGAAGGCTTTCGGTAGTATATTTACAATATAGTCTCCAGAATGGTTCAGGTATATGGAGGCATCACTATGGCTGTAAAGAGAGATTGACACTGTCAAAGACTTCATCCTGTCTGCTGATTTTACTCATCTTTTAAATCAGATTAGCAGTCTGCTTTGCCTTGTGCTCATCCCAGAAGTTTCTTGGAAAAAAACAACAGAACTCTGTAATTTAATGTATTACTGTTTTCATCTGTTATTTTGGAAGGCTGTGGCTAAGACAGATTGGTTTACAGCACGTGTGAAATGCTGAAATATGGAACACAGATGCACTAGGGTAAAACAGTTCTTTTCGCATTAATTACTATTGCTGAGAGAAAGGTAAATTCAACTTTGATTAGCATTTTTGAGGGGCTGGTTGGGTTTTCTGTTGTCTGTGAAAGGAAGGAGTGATTCTGGGGGGTGTCATGGTAGTCCTGGCTGATGTCACAGTGCTGGGTTCTGAGGGACTGCCAGGTGCAGAATGATGTTGAATGAATGTTGTGTCCTGTGGGTCCCAGCTGTCCCTGCCCAGGTGCTGCTCTGGGGTCTCTGTGGAGCAGTTGGGGCTGCTCCATGTGGGACAGGGCTGGTTCCAGATGGTTGTGGAGCCACCCCAGCACAGGGCACAGCTGAGCCCCTCAGCAACACCAGTGCTGCCTCTGTGGGAATGTGTTTAGAGGAGCAGAAAATGCTGGACGAATGCAGGAGGGAGGAGGAAAGGCAGGGAAAGAGCAGAAGGAACACCACTAAGGTGCATGCCATCATTGTATACTTCTGTGATTGAAGGTGATGTGTTGCTGTTAGTAGCACATATAGAACTTTATCTCCAGAAATAAAATAACCCCCTAAATGCTGTAAATCAGCACCACTTGTGAAATCCACAGTATGCCTGTCTTCCTTGCTGTGTGAACTCAGTTCTATTGGAAGCAGTATTCCCATGTTTGTTTTGATACACAGTGGAAATAAAGTACTAGTTCTCTTACCCACAAATATGCTATGTGTTTGTGAATTGAGTTTCAAACTCTTTTATCAACACTGATTGCTGCCTGGGGAAATGATTCCAATATATCAAAGCCTGAGAGAAAAGAAAGCCAAGGGTAGCTGGGTATTTCAAAGCAGAATAAAAAATGAGCATTAGAATTCATGACAAGTAAAAGCAATTTGTAGTACAGAGGTAGGCATTGTATTAAATAAATGCATTTAAAATATTGCATGTAAATGAAGTAGATGTCTGAGTTTAAGAAGGAAGAACAAGTGCTATGCATCAGTGGTTAATCAGGTATTTGTAAGTAGTAAGAGACTTAATTTAGAAATAGGATTACCTGTAATTCACTCTGAATACTTAAAATTTTTTTCTTCATCAGAATGAGTCACGTTTACTCCTAATGAGCAATATTTTATTCTTAAAGTAGGTTTCTTCATTTGCTTGATCTATAACACAAAATAGTATTCCGTGCTAGAAATAGTGGGAAAATATTCCTAGGAGCAAGATATTTAGAAACTGAGAAAGGGGTTTCATTCACTTTCTTCATTATGGCATGACAAGGACAGCCTCCTAGAAGGGGTGAAAAGTACTTTGAGTGCCAAATTGAATGACACTCACCATTTAATTTTTTTCCTCAAGCATTTATTTTCAGCTCATGAGTACATCTATTGTGTGTTTTCCTGTTTTCCAATGGAGCTGTGGCAATGTCATGAAAAAGACATTTTTGAACAACCTTACTCCTCGGTGTCAATTAGATAATTTTGAAACATGAGTTTGTCTTATATAATGGTAAAACAGCTACAAATGAGGCAAAATACAGAAAAGTAATCCTTTATAAAAATAACTTAAATTATTATATTTCTTGCACGGTTTTAGGATGTGAATAGACTACATTCCTGTTTTGTTTTATACATTTTGGATACAAGAGCTGAATCTGGTTCTTTTAACATGTTGCATAATAGGTGTTCACTTGCAAGGAAAATGCTTTATCTTTGAATGGTTTTTGGATTTTTTTATTTAAAAGACATTAATTACTTGCTGATCTTAAGAGACAGCAACAGTTTCCACCATAATGTCTCTACTATTTGGGATATGTTCACAATTTTTATTAGATTCTAGTGCTGAACTTTATTTAACTGGGAGCCCTGGGATTTACTTGGTGACATACAAAATGTGTGTACATGCCTGTGTGTGAGATTTGAACAGGCAGCCACTTTCTCTTTTCAAACACAGGACATCCATAACAGCCGCATGAAGCATTGCATTCAGTCCTTGTTTCCAGGGTTCAAACCTCTGTATACAATTGAGATAATTTTGGTATCACTCCCTGACTGGCATGTGCATTTTGGTAAACTCTCTTCAGATTGCTCAAAAAGCACACCCGCCAAAATGACGCATTTTGGTGGCAAAAAGGTTTTGAAGCAGAAAATATTTTGTGGTTTGGATGACTCTCCAGCTTAAAAGCCCAGCAGCACAACATGAAACATGCCAGCATTAGAATAGTTCACAATTGATTTCAATGAGACTGTACAACACATGCTTTAAAAAAAATAATTAAATTCCCTCTCAGCAGTTCTGAAAGCTTTTATTTTAGTGGTGTGAAAGTACAGATATCTTAACTGCTTTGAAAATAAGAGCAAGGTAAGGCAGACTCAGGTCCTATTTCAGTGATCCTGTGGACCTCAGACTCGTTGTTTAATGCATAAAAATACAAATAAAATCATTAAACATTGACACATTTTTTTAAAGAAAATGTGTTTGTAACTTCAACATGAAGCAGTACTGTCAGATAGATGTAGCTGTATGACTTCAGTGTGTCCTGGGGGAGGAACCTGTCCTGCTGCTTTAATGCTGGAGTTGCAAAACTGACAACTTTCAGTATCTTGTTCCAATCAGATTTGATTCTCAGACACTTATAAACACAGCTCATCTGTTACCTGGACTTTATCATTTTGTCTGGTCTCAATTTACTGCATCTTTGTGTGACACATGGCACTCACTTGTGAATATTCTTTTTTTCAGATGAACAGCAAGTTGACAACAAGTTTGTGGTGAAAGTTACAATACTCTGAAGGACATATGATCTGCTGTGCTTTTCAAAATCCCCAAATAGGTAAGATACAATCAAATTTGATTCTAGATGCAGTTTTGCCAGTCAGGTACCATTATAATTTGACAGGCATGATGTGACACAATGAAACCTGAATGACATAACCTACGATGACATATCTGATAGGCCAACATAGAAATTTAATAAACATTTCAATAAGATTCCTGTACTTGGCCTGTCATGTCCCCAGCCATGCCTCAGTGTTCTGTCAGTCTTTAGGTCAGGTATTTGGTCTTAAACATCACAAAAAATGTAACAGTTTGCTTATTCATGAGAAGCTCTATAGGTGTTTCCATGTATCTTTTTTGGATGTTCTGGATCTGAATAATGTTGCAACTGTAGAATTTTTCCAATGTAGACACATATAAATCATTGTATGTGGTCAATAGAGAAGCTGCTGAATATATGGAATCACTTAACCTACTTACATACCATTTGCCTAACACTGATATACTGTGTTGTGGCTAGCTATGACCTAGTTGGCTTCTTTCTGAAGTTCTTAGGTGTTGGAAAAAAAGAAGAAAAGACACAGCTCCAGGGTTTCTTTCCTATAATTTATCATGACAGTGGCTTACTCAAAGAATTAAAAGCAAGGTATCTCCTCATCTCCTCCTTTGGATTTACATTCCTGCTGCCATGAGAGGATTCTCTTCTAATTCAGTGAAAACCAGTTGATGCAGCTGAACTCCCAAACCTCCTAAAGTGGCATTTAATACATAAAATTATAGAACATAAAACACCTTTGAAAAGAATTCTTCACACTAACCCTTCAGCCAGTAATCAGTTATGCCTTGGCCCCTTTTCTAACTACTTAAAATTAATGATTTGGAGTCCAGAGTTTTTATGCTTTTGGAATCATCTAATTCTTGTGATTTCAGTGGGAATTGGCAGGCTCACAAATGTAGCTCATAATTATAATGTATTTATCATATCTGCATTATCTTCTTATTATATAGAAAACCATATTAATATTGCGTATCACGATGTATTTGTAAATATTATTTCTAAGAACTTTATCTAAACAATTCAAGTTCTTTTAAACAACAAGCAATGTGATTTACAGCACTTATGAAATAATTGCTTTTACATTCTGGGACAGAACTGCTACATGGTCTATTCCAAGCTAGCCCATGTAAATGTTTGCTAAAATTGGACTGGGCTATGGAAACCAGAAATAAATTTTCATGTTTTACTTACTTTTCCATTTGAAACATAAACCAAAGAATCAGTATAAATTAATTTAATATGCTTATATCATCTTCTGGCAAAAAAACTTGTATATGTAAACCACTGTCAAAAATGTCACAGCAGTTTGACATGAATACACCAGGTTGTTCTGTAAAAATAAGAAACTCATCTCCATGTAATTCCAACTTTGAAGGTGACTTATGCTTTCAAAATAAGTGTCCACAGAGTCACTCTGCATTCATATTTCATTTGAAATTCTTGCCCTTTATTGTGGCATAACTTCATTGATGAAGGGCATTCAAATAACTAAAGTCCTGAAATGTGCTGGTTAAAAACAGGAATAAACTGTCTCCTGTATAGTAAGAACACTGCAACTGTTCAGCCTCACAAGCCTGACATATCTGGAATATCAAACCTCCATGCTCGTCTCTGCACATACCAGGGACAGCAGAGGTGAGCGCTGTCACCTTTATTGCAAGTAGCCAGATGGTCCTGTTATTTCAGTCTCCTGAATAGATAATAGCTCAGGAAAGAAGTTCTTATTGTCAACTGAGGTGTAATAGACTCTGTACACAGAATATCACTGTTTATATTTGTTCTTATTGTTTTAGTTGCTATCTAAAATAATTTTCTTAAGCACACTAGATTATAAAAGGCTCAGAGTAAATATAACTATTGCATGGGATTGAATAATGGGAATACTAACAGTCTGTGTTGTTCAGGAAATAAGTCTCAGATACAAATGTTGTGACCTGGAGTTATATTTAATGTCATTATATTTGTTATTATAAAGCATTTGAGGTATTTTACTTAACAAGCAAGCTATGCATTAAATTTCAGTAAATTTGACATCAATTTATAGGGAAGAAGAAATAAAGACAGAATGCAGGTAACAATAGGCTCTGAAACAGATTTGGGGATGTATGTTACTAAAGAATACAAATCTTTGTAAGTTATATTGAATGGTTGCATTCAGCAAGTCCAAAAATGTTTTAGTTTGAAATCTGTGGCTGCATTCATGTTTCAAATCTCTGGCTGTGTTTTTGTCTATTTCTACCTATCTGTTCTCGGTTGTACTTGTGTTTTTATGGCTCGGCCCCATGAGGATATCCAGAAGTAGTGCTGTGGCAGACCTTGCTGAAACCTCTACCAGCTCACTGATGCTCACTTGTTTTAATTTCTTCTCACCTTTCAAACCTTTGTTCAACAAACAGTCCAGAGATGCCTTGTTAGTTACTTTGTATTAGATGTGCTGACTACCATCAAAATGAGAAAGTGGTTTTCACCAGAAAGGAGTTGTGGAAGTTAAATTAGGATTTAACTGGTCAAGAATGGGCCAAATTCATAGAATGGATTGGCTTGGAAGGGACCTTAAAGACCATTTAGTTCCTCACATTGCCATGGACATTGATTCTGAAAGTAGCTTCTCTAGAGCTGCCCACCTCTTGAACTGCTTAGTTTCTGACTCCTCCTTTACTCATAGAAACAGACAATTTCATAGTGCTGTTTTAATGAATAGGAACCTCTTGAAAACACAGTGAAGGTGCACTAATCCTACAGCAAGATGTTTAATTTTATGCATATAGTAATGCAATACTTCAGAGGCTAATGGTGTTTAGGAACTACTCTGTCTGAAAGGAGACAAAAGAGATGCTCACTGACTGGAATGATGGGATAATTGCACAGTGCAGGAGGATTTCCTGTAGTTCAGAAGAAAATCCAGTGTTATTGCCACTGGCAAGATACTTGAGAGAGAAATGTATAGCTTCACACCATTCCAAGAATAGATTTGTGCTCATACAGCTGAATTGCACTTTGGGTATGTTCACTCTCCTTTTTTCATCCTGGAAGGAAAATACATGTAATATTCCATGTATTGCATGCATTTCCTTTTCTGAGGAAAGTATTTATTTTCCCTCACTTCTGTGGAAAATTCAGTGAATTTGCAATACAACAAAGCCTTGGTAAAAATGACTCACATGTTTTCTCCCAGATTTGCTGAGGGTTTGTCAGTGCTTTATTCTGATTATACTTAATGTGTACAAGTCCTAGAGAAAAAAAAGTATTATGTTAAACATGCTTTCACCCACAGAAAATTCATCTTGCTTTGGAAATACAAACTTTGGTTACTCAGCAGAGTTTATGCAATTGTTGCAAGCCTCATCTTCAAGTGTCTGCATTCACATTGTGCTTGCTACACTGCCCTGGTATAGCTGTGAAAGGAGCTACCTCTTTTCCCCCATCCAGCCTCAGTATAAACAAGATCTAAGTTACGAATGTGATAATTAACTGTACATTACAATTCATTAAATATTCTTAATTCTGGAGGGGGAACAAATGAAATTCATCATTAGCAATTGAGTTTTAGAGTGAGTGTGTATGGGTGCATGGGAATATGTATGCTAGAAGAAATTTATGCAGATTAAATCTATTAGCTATTTTTTGCACACCTCATTAGGCAAAATATTAAATCCTACTTAGCTTTTCCACTGCTCTCATTAGACAATTTAAACTATACTGTTCCACACCATGGAAGGAATAAACCAGTCCCTGGTGTAGAGTCCCACAAGTGAATTCTCAATTCATAGCTGTCATACCAGCTCTTTGGGCTCATCAAGTTGCCTCAGTGTACTGTGGCACTGCTCAGTCTGCTGAGAGAGCCTGGCAACCCTAGAGGGGCTCTCTGGAAAACAAGTGGGTTTTACTTCTCACAGCACTGTCCAGGCTCTCTGGCACCCAAAGTGGCTTAAAACATGTGTGCAGCTCTGTGCTGTGTGTTGAAAATACTTCCCAGTGATGATTGTTGAAAAAGTTGCTTTGTCGCTCCCCTCATCAGAAAATACAGAATTATCAAAAAATTGAAGTTTTCTTTCTGAGGATGTCACTCTTGTTAGACTTTTTAATGGAATAATTTATTGGGTCGTTGTTGGGATATCTGGTGTGGCTACAACTGTATTGGAGGCTGTGGGTTAACCATAACTTTGGGAAGTGGTTCCAACCTGCTCTGATCTGCAGCTCATTCCTGTCCTCCTTCATGTGCTTATGCTGGCACAGAAATGGACAAGAAAAGAGGACAAATTGGCTTAAAATTATCCTGGCAAAATAGGGCTGTATTAAATTTGATACAGCTAGGTTTGCTGGGCTGGTTCACTGTCTAACCTTGCAAATACTTCATCACAAAAGAAGGAAAGAAAGTACAGGCTGAGACTGGAGAGAGGGAGGATACAAAAGTGCTTCTTTTAACTGTACTTGTCTTATAGCAGTTAAGGTTTCCATGATACTGTGGCAATAATATAATCAGTAGTTCAAAGGAAGCTCTATAATGTAAAGTTGAACAAAAGTAGGTGGAAAACTTTAAAGATAGTTTGATAGCAAGAATTTGTCATTATTTTTGCAGGGGAAGAAATAGGATTTCCTCTTGTTATTTCATTTATACACAGCAAGAGGTATGAAAGAAAGTACAAGCTAATATTATAACAGTCTATTCTGAGTGAAAGTCTAAAAAGTATGGAAAGACTTTCTTTAATCGTTTCTCTTCCTGTTATTTGACTACTCTTTCTGATTTTGAGACCGAAAAGTGCTAAATATCTTTCATTCCATGCCCAAACCATTTTGTGCAATGCAAGCTTGCACAGTTTAAAAGCATAGGACTGTCTTAACTAGACAATAACAGAGTTAGAGCAAAAATTCTCAGCTGAGTACTCAAGGTTGAGTCCAATTAACTTTTCTTTCTTATTTAGAAGTGAAAATGCAGTAGAGTCAGAAAACAGTAACAAAGGCACTTCCTCTCCATGTACAGTATTAGAGCAGTATTTAACTTTCAAACTAGGTTAACAGTATTTTTAGCTTCTGTTCTCTCCTTCCTTCTTGCAGATGCCGGCGCAGGTAGAATTTCCATTTTTACCTCACACTGGAAGCAGCAGTGTATAAGAGAACAGCTGAATTCTTGCAGTGCCACATGTAGTGTCCTTTGCTGCCTTTGATCATTTGTCATTTTGATCATTGCAGTTTGAACAGAGTAGTTAATTGATCCTTTCTCATCGCCTCATTCATTTCCTGCCTGCTATCAGCTTTGGTCATTTCCTTTTTATTCAAAAATGTACAGGAAATAGTCCTGCAGGTCTTTGCACAAGTGGGTGTGCCTGTCATTCTGCTGTGAAAGGAGTGTTCCTGGCACCTTGCTCACTTGGTCAGGAAGGCTTTGGAGCCTCACCAGGGTGTAGCTTGTACCTCATTATGCTTTCTATAGCCAGTAGGTGCACCTCACACGCTGAGAAGAAGGGCCAGAAGAAGGAATTGGCAGACAGGAAGATTTTGAACAAAGGCTCCTGAAGCCTATATCCTCTGTTCAGTCCCACAAAAGCAGATCCCATGTGGGATGTATGAAAGTGGCCAAGCAGAGGTTCGTGCTCTTGTTGGCTTTGTGTAGACTTATGAGGGTTATGGTTCCCAACTATCCTAAAGAAACTGGGACAGTCTGGACAAAGTGGAAGCAATTCCAGTAATTTCTGTATGAGTACAGCTTGTACTGTCCCCACCCCACATGAGGGAAAGGGGCTGCTGGCTGCTGCTGACAGTGTGGGCCACTGGCATATAGGTTGGAAAAGATAAGGGCCCTCTGAAGAGATCTAAAGAATGGAGTTTAACCTTCTAAACAGAAAATCGAATTTTCTTGGTTTTCTTCTGTGTCATCTGGCAACCCAAACACGTTAGAATCTCTCTCAGCTGTTGCATGTTCTCTAGTTTCCCTGGCCTTACCAAAGGAAGGGAAGTCTGTCAGGAGATGGCACATGAGCAAGTGCTCAGAGCCGTGTGGGAGCTCATGGCACAGAACAGGCCCCCAATTGCATTTGAATGTGGGGATGGAAAAGGAGAGGAGGAAGAAGTAATCCCACTTTGTGTCAGGGTTGCCTTTCTCCCACACCATAACCCATTCCAAATCCTTTTGTTAATTCATGAATACATTGTATGCTAAGCCAATAATTTCTCCTATTATACTTTACATGCAATTCTTCAAATTCAAAGGTCACCAGCCAGACATGTAAAATGACTTCATGAACGACTTCAGCTCGTTAATCATGCCTCAGTGTTGCAGTGCCTCTCCTCTGTTCATTAGAATAACGTTTCTTTGCACTTCATGGCAAACCATCATTATAATACAGAACAAGGACAACAGAGTGTGAAAGACTTTTTTTTAATGAGACTTCATAGCTGCTCATGGTGGGACTCCTCATCCTGTTTGCTCTTGAAAGAGCTGTCTGACAAAGGTTCAGGATTTTACCTGATGAAGAGAGCCAGAAAGAGTTTCACAGGAAAAACTGTCAATGAGCTTACAGAAAACTGCATAAACTTGGCTGCCTTGTCAGCTGAGCTGTCAGTCTTCAAAAAAATGCAGAGAGAAAATCTTTAATTGTACTCACCACACGCAAGACATTTTATGCTGCATCATTGTCATTTGCAGTTGTTCTTAACTCACAGAGAAAAAGGGGCAGCTCAGGATCCCCAGGATCTTGAGTGGACTCTGGACTTAATAAGAAGAAACTCTGTACTTTAATAATTACCAATCACTGAGAAAAAGAAACTGTTAATCAGAACTTCTAACACAGTTGCATCATCAATGCTCTTGCTGTTATTCTAATATTATTCTAGTCCTTACCCTGGATATAGCAAAGAAATGGAATCACTACAATAGTGCTGGACTCAGACAGCTAATTTAAATCTCTCTTAATAAATATTTTAAGGGATGTTAATAATATTTTAGAATCTTTCTTCTTTAGCTGGAATAATGAAATTGCAAAAATGGCTTATAAAGTTTTGTGGCTGTTCATTTTTAATTAAAATGTTCTTCCCTGTTTTCCCTCAGGAGTGGAGCGACCTTAAGCACTAGAAAAGGATACCAAGGTTCCTCAGAAAAAGTGCCAGTCTGACTATTGCCCACATTCATTTCCTGTCTGAGGCCAGTCCAGGTGCTCCCAACAGAAAATAAATACTTACAAATCCAGGCTCTAATCTTGTCCTCATGACAAATTTTCAACTTCCTTTGGAGGCAAATGCAGTTTTAATTCATATGGGAGGCAGCATCAGAACAGTTCTGCAATATGCAGATAGAGGAGTAATAAGGATGAGATATACTTATTTTATTGCCAGCCTCAAGAGATAAAACTGAACTTTACAATCAATGGATTTGTGAGATGTTTGAAAATGATTGTTGTTCTTTCTCCCTGCCATCTGTTTGTTCCTTATTCCCCATCTCCATTGTTTTTGATATACTATAGGTGTTATTTTCCAATATACCTTTAATCTCCTATATATTGATTAATTTCTTTGTGTAATTTCCCAATACTTTTTTCTTCATCCCTGAGTCTGTTTCATACCTGTTAACTCAGTATATGCCACTAGTTACTAGACCCTGAAGCAGGTTTCACCCTAAGCTTCAACAGCTTTCTCCCCAACTTTGCTGCTATTTTGTCCCTGCAAATCCCTTGAAGTTCTGTAGGTCCATCTTTTTCTTCTCCATTGGCCAAGGTCTCTTTCACGTGGGTACTTCCTGGGCCTAAGGCAAAAACCTGTTTTTTTCAAGCCTGGAGTGAGCGAGAAGCACTGTTCTTTGTTCCCCCAAATATTTCTGTCATCACTAGGTGAAGCAACAGAGTTATTGAAATAAAACAAGCTGTTTAAAGTATAAAATATGGTTACTAAAGTGTTCATGAGCTCCTTTCTTCAGCTGCTCTCTTCTCCAAATCATCAGGCTCCTTTTTGCTGCATCTCATAGACTATTTTCCATCTTTCTCTCTGATAGGCCAAGAAAAGGCTCTTTTTATTTTTTTTCTTGTAATCTCTAGTCCTCTTTCCCTTGTGTTGCTCTGATCTGCTTTGTCAAGTGATCAAAGTCCCTGTACAGGTGAGCTGTTGCTTAGTTACCACCTGCTTGGAATTCACTCTTGAAAAATTGCTTTGTCTTGAGAAGTAGCCATATCTTTGTTCCTTGGTGCTCCATTTAAATGGATGATCAAAGTTTATCAGCCTGCTCTATTAGCTCTGTGTTCTGTGCAAAACTTTTTCTTGTCACTTCTATGGATTTTAGGTCAATCTGGAGAAAAAAAGAGATGGAAGAGAATTTAGAGGGAATGTTTGCCAGAAGGCAATCTTGCAGGGAAATAAAGTACATAGTCTCCAGCACCAAACAGTCTGAACACAGCCAAATAAATCCAAAAGGCAGGGGAGATATTTTAGTGTTGGGTGGCTGCTGACTGTCTGAGGGGAGAAGTGAAAAGCAGTGACTACCACTGCATGGGAATTTCTTTTGGGGAGAGTAGGAGCCTGGGGGAGGTGACTGAGATGATTCTGGAGAAGGATTTAGCAAGTGCTGCATATTTCTCTCTCAAATAAACCAGCAAGAAGCAAATTCTTACTGTACTATTGCTCAGGTTCACTATTTAGGAAATATAAGTGCTGATTTGTGTGACTGATAAATTATTCTGATATTTTTATATAGAATATATGCTTTTTTTTCACATCTTTTTTAGAATAGAGCTATATTTTGTGAGCTAGAGCAATTTTCCCAAGTGGCACTTAAATGTTAACTTCAACTAGCACATTTCATAATGCCAAGTAAGTTCTCCTAATACTTTTTTGTGTTCACTAAGGCTGTTTTTATGTTAGTTACATCTATGTCAAGTTCCTGTAATCCCAGCACTTGCTGTATTAACTGCTGTAGCAATTTATTCCTAGAACTATAGAAACAATAATGAGTAAAATTGTAGAGAAGTTAAGGTTGAAATGGGCCCTGGGAGATTCAACCTCCCCTGCTCAGGTATTTAGAGATGTGTCCAGTAGAGTTTTGAATAGATCCAACAAGGATGAATCCACAATCAATCAATTTCAAATTTTGTTTATATTCATAGATAAAAAACCAAATTATTTTAATTGGAATTTTCAATTTGTGTCTCTTGCCTCTGCTCTTTCCATGTGTACTGGCTCAACCTCCTTTTCTTCCCATCTGTAATTTACACATGCTGCTAAAATTTGAATAAATGCAAATATATGCAAATCAAGGGAATGATGCTGAGGGTCAGTAAAATGTGCTATGGGTAGAGTATTATCGAGTTTCTACATGAAAGAGGTTGCAGGGAAATGAAAGCGGATGAAGCACAGAAAATAAACAGTTACATCTTAGATTTGAACAATATTGGTACACTTGATTCTGGTGCAGCTGAGTGAGATTCTTTTTGCTGTCTAGATAAATTTTTTTGGGAAGAGGAGATTGCAGAGGATTCACTGCAGTGTTAACATTGTAGCTTCTGTTGTTCAATATCCAGTGCTGTTCACTTTTTTTTTGATGTTATCTTTTGCTAACAATGAGGTAGTAATAAGTATTTTTGTTAATTCTTTAGCACAGGTACAATGCCAGCATAAAAGCAGCTACTGGGGAGATCAAGGCTGGAAAGGATCAAACATAGGAAACATAGTTTTTATATTTATGACAATTTTTCAAAAATTACTGGGGTCTGTGTCGTATAAAGGTATTACAGATTTTTGAAGAACAGTTTTGAAGAAATATGAAAAGGAGATTTAAGTTAGAAGCAAGATTATTGATTTGATATGCAAGATGTCTTGGGTACAGGGTGGAAAGCACATGGGAAAAAATGAATAAAAATGAGAGCAGTTTATGAAACCCAAGCATGTAGAAATTCAAATAAAGGGCCTGATCCTGTGTCAAGGACCAAATGGTGGTGGTACTACTGATTTAAAAAGCACACTGAATCAGGTCCTATTCTGTTTAAAGCAGCAGGGAAAGGTCTATTTTCCTCCATAGCGCTGCTTTTCCTTCTATCTCAAACAGGGGCTCTTATAACAAGTGTCAAGGCAAGCTTTCACATTGAGTGTTTCTATATTAAATTTAGTTTTTATGAAGCAATTAGACTCTATGTTCTAAATCTCATGATATGGGATAGTTTTTATTAATTGTGAGGCTTGAATAACCAACCCAAATACTTTCATTTTTAACTTATAACAATAATAGATAATTTTTGACTCCTGTTATTTTTGTTGCTAATAGCTGAGAGCCTTGCAGAGTTTAAAAATATCAAACCTTGAACAGCTTTTCTCTGAAGAACCTCTAAGGCATGCAATTTGTTTGCCAGCTGATGTTTGCTAGATTTAAGAACAACAACAAAACTTCCAACTCTGAAGTTAATTACATATTTAGTAAACGTTTTTATAATCTGTTGTTACCATCCTATTTTGTTTGCTATGTCAATGTATATGCTAGAACTGTGAATTTAACTAAGGAGAACTTTTCCAAGTTCTGGCAGAAAGTGTAGCCCCTCTTTTTCTGAACCTGCAATTTGCCAAAGTGACAGGGTCGTAACATTTTATTCAAGCAGAGTTCTGACTGCCTGGTCCTGGAGACATGTCTGCCATACCTGGGGATAAAATCCAGCTTTTGTGAAGTATGTGTGTGACTGGGGAGCTTCCTGAGGAGGAGGATTTCTTGTTGTTCAGGAGAGAGTTGCCCTTGCATCGGCATCCTGCCCACTGTACAGTCCCAGTTTGTGGTCCATTCTGCCAATTCCAGTTGGCTGCACATCTGCTAGAGCTACATAATTTCCCAATTTTCCCTAGTCACAGGGCTTTGTAACTGAAGACAAGTCAAAGTAGTGAAGTGCTCAAACAGCAAGAGAATGGGATTTTTTATTTAGTATGGATGTGCTTGCTTTTCTTTCCTGTAAGTTAAAGACTGTTTATCATTTGCTTCCCCTCAGCTTTCTCCCAGACTTGAAAGTATATATAGGCTAGACCTGTGTGTACTTAAATGTTTGTAACCTCACACTGTCAGCCTCTCAGAAAAGAAGAAATTAAACAGAACCAAATCTCTGATGATTAACTGTCACTATCTTTTGTGATTCACTTCTGATGACAAAGGGTGAAGAAGTTTGGTTTCCTGTGTTTTGCTTCCACTTTCTACAGGGTAATTGCCTCCCCAGTAAAGGCATTTGAGCTCCAGGACCAAATTTCCTCCAGCTTCCTACCAGGTTCTGAAAAACCTGGCCTTCAAAAATTATCATTGGGCACCAGGTTCCAGGACTTAGAGATGCACTAGTTTACAGAAACAATGGTAGTACTTGTGCTCAAATACTGAGTGACAGTGCAAAATTATTCATAGGAAGTTACTCTGTTTTCATAGAGAGCTATAGGAACTCATGAGGGATGTCTTTCAACATCCAGCTTATCCATACACAAGGTAAAAGCATAGAAATGTGGTGGATTGTATTCAATCAGTAATTATGAGGAGATTTTTTTTTCACTACAAATTTTCTGGGTCATTAAATGTTTTGTCCACTTCAGATAAAGGACTGATGTGCACCATACTGTCTTCAGTATGTTTTCAGCAAAACTGGTTTTATTAGCTATTTAAATATTGTTAATGATTTCCAGCAGAAGAATTAAGAATACATCTCATCCAATGTGGAATTAAAAGTAATTTTGTTGACAGTTAATTCTTCTATCAGGCTATGTACCTGTGATGTTTTGAAAACATAAAACCTAACAACAGCTTCAAAGCAAAAATTATATTTGTTTTGACTTTGTTTTAGTCTAAATTCTATAAGAAGTATTTCACAAAACTTGACAGTCCAATATGCCAAGTTACAGAAAAAGAGATAACGCTGCAGATAATGCATCTTTTTATATACATGAAGCCTTATAGTTCTGAGTATGGGATTCTGCATAGAAATCTTGTTTATATGAACTCCAGGGATGCATGCACACATCAGATGGGTTGTTTTCTTCTTCCCAGAAATAGTGCCTAAACTCATGACTGATGTCCTACAAACCCAGGACTGAATATTGTACATTAAACTATACTTATAACAGTGATTTGCAGAGGCAGAGTCATAAATGCAGATCCTGAGTTTCTGAGCTAAGTTTTTGTTAAAAGATCCACACAACCCAGGGATGAGAACTTCTCTTGAAGGAATTATTGACTTTATGCTGAATCCATGTTTGTTCTGCTCTCGGCACAAGTTAAGGAGTCTCAGTCAAGCTGAGAATTGATAAAGCAGAGCAAAATGTTTTTCTGCCTTACCAATGTTCTCCCCTCCTTGGCGGCCTCTGCAGTTCGTGGGGGTGTGAGCTCATCCATTTGCGCACCAATGGAAAGATTCCCTGCCCCCAGGGAGTGGAAGAAATCCATAAGAATTCTATTTTGACTCTTCACACTGCTCAAGGGCAGAACTTCAAATACAAAAGAATGCTGCTTACTTTTATTAGGACTAGTAAATAAATGTCTGTATTGTAATTTTGTTTTATCCACAGAAGTGTTGAAATTTTGACATAAACCCAAGAAAAGGGTTCTAATGCTTTTCTGTTCTGACAACAGGTTATACTGGAGCAGTGAACATGAATATATAGATCTATAATCCAATTTCTAGAAAGCCTGTGAATAGAGAAAACTGAAGTGTTGGTATCATCTGATTGAGTCTGAATGTATCTCTCTGGTTCTGCATTTTTTTCTGAAGAAATCTCATAAGGATAATTTCTTGGTGCCTATGCTCTGCACATAAAAATGCAGTTATCAAGCACAGAATAATTATCTGGAGCCTGTTACAGTGCTGACTCCCAAATTTGAAACTTAGTGTATTCATGAACAATTGTTTGAGGACTCCCTTGCTCTGTCGAACCAGGAGAAGCCATGAAAATAATACCCAAATTAAAAAAAAAAATAAAATTAAAAAATCACCTTCTGTTTCATCATCAAGTTTTCCATCCTTAGAGTGGAGGAGACTGCAGAGACAGGAGAGTTTCCATGCCCACTGTCCTCTTAGTGTCTGATAGCATAGATCCCAATTAATGTCAGTTCTGAACATGACTTTTAAGATGTGAATCCTTTTCCACCCAAAGCTGCATAAAATATAATATTATATTCTTTCATATAGGTCATCTAAACAGCTGTTGAATTGTTGAAGCTTCCAGCCACTGCTGATCTGAGTCAGGTCTGAACTGATGACCTGCTGATGAAAAGCTAGAGTCAGATTTCAGTCCCCTGAGTCATTTAGACTGCCTGCAAATGCATAATTAACATTTAAGATGCGAGTCTTTTTTTAGTAGCGGGAGATGTGGGATGAAGGTAGCCAGTGTTTAATAATCTTGACCGTCCTGATATAACATTGCAAAGAAAATGTCTGTATGGCTGGAAAGTGCAAACTTTGATGCTGGAAAGGAAAACATTGAGCTACAAGTCAGTCAGTATTTTACTGAAATAAATTTAAACACTTCATTTTCACAGTTTGTTAAAGGATTAGAAGAGAGAGCCATGGGGTAGTTAGGACACTCATCTGAACTAATGGAAATGTATTCAATTCACTTATTTAAACAAGGTCCCCCATATCTTAGGAAAGGCCTTGCAAACACTCTTACATTCTGTGTAAGAGATTAGGAGACACCATTCTGCTACATAGCTGTCTCTATTCAAAAGATTCTGAGCTCATCCTTGTGTGGAATGGTGCTTTTGGTTCTAATTCAGGGTATTTTTTTCCAGGAGGACAATGAACCTTATGCTGTTTATGAGCAAAGATGTACTGTAGTGAGCTTGCCAATGTCCTTCCAAAACAGCGTTCACTGCATCAAGGAAAGTTCACTTTCAAATTTGCAGTGAAGGAATTTCTGTAACATCTTTTGGGAGACTTTCTCATAGATGAACAGACTTCAGTGTCATTGACTTTTTGCTGGTAAACACAGTATCTATATTTTCTCTTAATATTATCTTATGACTCCTGATTATTTACACCCAACCAATTGCCCTATTTTTTTAGATGTATTTACAGACTTCTATAACTGCAGATTTTCATCACAAATCACCAACAATTAATGGTCATCAACAAAGGCCAAAGAAAGTTATAATCCAGCTTTAAGCAGAAAGAAATGTATAGAGATGTTAGGATAAATGAGAGGCTGTGAAAGACTTGCTGTTTACACTGCTCAGACCCTTCCAAATCAAAAAAGGACTGCCTGCTTTGTTGGCTTGTTTTTGATAGAATTTTTCAGGTTGAAGTTGTAATTAAACTGGAAAGATCCTTCAGCAGGGATATGATGGCAAATGTTTTTGAGTGAAGTTGTGTCTGTCAGGCTGTGGTTCCCAGCTGGTAAGGTGCTGTGTTTGTGATGAGGCTGTGCAAATGAACTCTGTTTACTCTTACTTGGCTTTATGAAGAGGAAGATTTACAGTCCTTCTGCAGCATTACTGAATTGAGAGTGCTAGGATGTGTGTTGAAAAAGCTTCATATTGCTGCTGGAGGGAGTGGGGTGAGATTATTCTACTTGTTGCACATGGCAGTAGAGCTGCTGTCTCTGGGTGGAATTATCTGCTCCTCAGGAGAGGGGCCAAGGAGGAAAAGGAGCTCTAAGGTGGGGTAGGAATGAGAAGTTTGGTCTAGTGAAATGCTAGCATTGCCTGAATGTTTTGCAACTTGATTTGCAAGGAGTAGAAGGAGTTGGTTTATAAACAGTTTTCTTGAGCTAAGCCCTTTGATTCACATTATGTCATTTGCGTAGGGCCTTACCTAACTAACAGGCTGATTCCTGGCTGTGATGAACAGGGCAGGAAGTAAGGCATCACTGCAAGTGGCTTCCTCACTGCTTTAATTATTGAAAAGCCCTTTTCTAAATTTTGGCTTGAATTTATTCACAATCTCTTTGCTTGCATTTGGTCCTTTGGCACAATTGTTCATTAATTTAGAGCGCTCTTCTCTCAGTGATGCATTTCTCCCCTCATATGTAGAGAGAGCCATCAACTTCCCCTCAGCCTTCATTTTGCTGGAGTGAGTGAGACGAGTTCCTTTATTAACCTCTTTCAAGCTCTCCATTCACCTTCTCAGTCTAATGCCCTTTCTGACACTTTTCTATCCAAAGTTCAACTTTTTAAACAAAGGTCATGATCAGTATTATAGATAATATTCCAGATAGGACTTTATTTTCCTTTCTCTCACAAAAAAGATTATTCACTTTATAGTCTGAGAGTAGTCTCACTGAGAATGTCAGGATTTCACACAGGTCAGAGAGGAGTCTCTCTACTTATTAGAGCTTTAGATATTCCCTCCTTCACTTTGTCTCCTGATTTCAGTTACTTGTGATAACATGCACAAATATTTTTTTCACCTCCATGAAAAAAAGGAAAATAAAAATTATTAATTTGTGAAGGATCATTCTTTCCTATCTTTTTATGCTATGAAAGATTAAAAACACATGTACTAATCTTCTTAATGGAAAATAGAAAGTAGATATCCATGATCAATAATTAACTAAGCAAACAAACTTATTAAAAAAAATTTTAAAATAATTTCAACACTTTAGACACATATTGCAAAGTGCTTAGATAATTATTTCCTGCATGGACAAATGTTAAGTTTTCACAATAATCTATTTTTTACTAAAATAATTTTAGTAAAACTGGTTTTATTAAGAATACAAGACTTATGTACCTAGAATTAAGAATACAGCTTTTAAGGGCATTGTATGTTGCTTTCAAAATGTCCTATTTTGCTATGAAAGATAAATATAGCTCCCCACTTTTTTCATTATAGGTCATACTAGTGGAGGTAAATCATATGGAAGTGAGTCAAAAATAACTGTAGAAATTCATGGAATTACTTGTGATATAAGATACAGCTCCCTGAGTGATGTTCTACCTCTACTGAAATCTATGGGGTTTTCCCCTGACATGACAAGAGAGATTTTTCAACCTAAGTGTATCATAATTGAGGTTTATGGCTGCTTGCTGTGACAGATAGTCACCACATTTAATTTACTTACCTTACATTAAAAAAATCAAACCTCTCCTCCTTTACATGCCTAACCAAGAACAGTTAAGACTTGCATAAAAGAGAGATAAATACAGGATGAACACTGTAGCAAAGACAATAGTCATACCAGGATGCATGTGGAAAAAGCTGAATTGGAAAATAAAGGTGCAATTGCATGAATAACTAGTGTAATTTTTAATTACACAGCAAGAAAGTCAATAATAATAACCTCCAGATGGATTGTTAATGAATTACTCTCTATTTGCAACAGCAGTTGAACCTTTTTAATGTGTCTGCTCCTGAGAAATCAGGCCCAGGCCAGACCAGCACTGAGTCTTTGCATCACTTTCATCTTTAAGGAAAGGACTTTGGCAAACAGCCCAAAGTAGGGAAGGGGTTAAGGGCTGTTGGTCTGGGAGTTGGACTTCTGTGGTGCTTAGTTGTGTCTTGTAAGGTCACAGCAGTAAGAATGAAACATGTTTTGATTGATTTTATATTTTTTTTCCTCTGATGGTAGAAACTTTTTTGTTTCCCTTAACTGTATCATGATTTATTATATATTCCACTTAGGAGGGAGAGATCTGGACAGTAAATGAATGTAGGGGGGAAAAGATTTAGGCCACACAATATAATTTGTATAAATTGAAAAAATTCCCTTAATACCAGGCTTTTTCAAGACAATATTTATATTATGTCAACCATTCCTATCAAAGATACAGTGATTTCAGGTACACTTGCAAGTGCTTCCTTCTTTTTTGCCAGCCAGTCTTATGTCAGTCTAGATTGTCTCTGAAGTGAAGTCCAAACAACAAAATGCAACAAAAGTATCCTTCTGTTCTTATCCTTTCTAGAAAAAGACTAGCATCTGAGAATCTTTAATGCTTATTAATAGGAAGAGATATTAAATATAGTCTTCACCTTCATATCCTGACTGCAGTGGAAAAAGGTCAGTGCTGAGCTGCAGAGCTGACACTGCATATTACACCATTATTCTGTAAACAACTGTACACAGGTTTACTTGAAAATTGTAGTATTTAGTTTGCTACTTGAAGGAGAAAATATAATGCCATTAAGAAGAAGCAGAGATCAGGTAGCAATTTCTTCTATATGTTCTTTTTTATTTTTGGATGTATTTCCCAAATCCCCATATTTCAAATAGTAGTAGAAAGAACCATAGGTAGATAAACATGGACATCATGTCCTTTCCAGGTTACACCTAAATATTTGTGTACAAGATGAAAAAGCCAAAGAGGGAGCCATCAGTGATTTTCTACAGTTAACTTCATTTAAAATGAAGCTGCCTTGTGTAGAGAAAAGCTCACCTGACACTGAAAAACCCTTTCTCCTAGAAATAAGTCTGGGTCTTTTTAAAGTACTTTTGACTAATGAAAACCACTATCAAAGAATTTCAGACAAAGAATTGGACTAGATGTGTAATGTGTATAACCTATATTGGACTAGACTATGAATGTGTATAACCTAGTCTCATATAATTACAAGAAATAAATGGGAAAAAAATGAAAAAAAAAAAAAAACCACCCAGTAACTTTGTCACCTTCTAGAGGATGTTTAAAGCAAACTCTGCCAAGATTTCTTGCAAAATTTGTGCAGCCAATGCAATACCACTGGCTTCAGCAATGGTGAAACACTAGTGCTGTCTGAATCATCTAAATTGCTTTGTAGGAGTGTAGGAAACATACTGATTAAGCCCTTACAGGCTTTCAGCATTGGCAGTACTCTAGCTGGAGGAATTAAAAGACAAAACGGGATCTAGAAAATGTAGTCTGGTGCAACTTTTTTGTGTTAAAGCAATTTTAGACAAGACAAACTCTGGTTTCTAGGCAAGGAGTTTAATGCATCATTGTGCCAGCCAGCCAAGAGAAGGAAAAGTAATGATTTCTGGGCTGAAAGCACATGTTGCCAGGTCCTTCTGAGCTTTTTGTGCTCCAACACCTCCTTCTCACCTCACCATGTCCTTCTCCTCAGGACTGCTCCTGATCCTTTCTCTGGCCTGCCTGTGGCTTGGCATTGCCTGATCCCAGGTGCAGGACCCTGGCCTTGTTGAATTGCATGAGGTTCTCCCAGGTGCCCCTCTCAAGCCTCTCAGTCCACTGGCTGGGGCATCTCTTCCCTCCAGAGTGTTACCTGCACTGCACAACCTGGTGTGGTTGGCTCTGGGATGACAGTAAGATCCTTGCCTTTGAGGGATGTGTGTGTCTTTAGCTCCTCTTGTTTATTCTCTGAGCCACATGCATTTGCACAGTCATTAAAATTGGACCCCTGAGGAAGATGACATACTGGCTGGAGTTCTTTTGTCCTGTCCTTCCCATGCTCTCCTGTTGATCTGCAATCCCTTTCTGGGGTCTGGGCATCTATTGCTGGAATTGGCATCAGACTGGTAGGATGGATTGGGTTCTTCTCAATTTCAAAATTCAATTTCCTTCTAGAAAGGTTTAAATTTAGCTACCAAACCACTGTTGCTTGAGTTAATATAGTCCACCAGAAACTACATGAGATTTTTCTATCAAATAAAGACATATGGGGGATATGGCACATATTTGGCCAGTCTGAGCAAGGAGATGCCTTACCATTGGAGTTAGAATAGGATGTGTGGGTTGCTCTGTTATATGTATGCAGCATATAGGCTAGGATTTAGGTCATAGCACATTTTAGAAGTTCATTGTTTATCCAGGCTAGAAGTTCTGTCTGTAGTCATGGGAGAGATGTAAGTACTTTCAGAAGGTAACTAGCATCACCTTAGCATAAAGATCTCCATTAGCATGCTTGACTCTGGAGGTCTTCTCTTGTTCTCTTTTGCCCTGTTCCTCTCTCTGTTAACTTTTGGGGTGACTACAAAACTAGCTAAGCTCAGGTTTCTAAATCTTAGTCAAATTAAATTTTCTGACATGTAGCTTTATGTATATCATCAATCACTTCTTGAATTATAGTGTCTTGGGATCAACTGAATGGAAATCTTTACTTTTCCTGAAGTTATGTCAGATTTTTGTCATAACTTCAAAGAATTCTTTCTTCCCTTGAGCGTTTCCTTTTATTTAAGATTGCCCACCAAACTTCTAATTGGACAATATTTCATTTGTTTAGCTTATTCTTGTATGGACATATTGATATCAGCAACATTTGCTCCACTATTTGAATTTGCATAATGATGCATGCATGAGATTTGTAAGGCTATTATGCAATAATAAGAGTTGTATTTCCATAATTATGTCATAAGCAATTCTGCCATGAGTAGTGTCAGTGAAGTCAAATAGGAATGACATTACAGTCATAAAACATGAGAAAAACACTTGTCTGCAATAATATTGTAATGACCTTACAGCTTCTAGTGCCCCAAGTGAAAGTGGGTTATTGCAAACTGCATTGTTTTGTGTGGTTTAAGTGGGTTTATTAAAGTGAGTTTTTGATTGAAAGTTTTCCATAAACATCATTGCAAAACAACAAGTTCATCCTTTTATTGAAACCTCTGGACAAAATTGGAGGAAGATGGAGATTTCTGGGATGAACTTCAGTCAGCTCAGACCATGATATCCTGAGCTATTCTGAGGAAGATGGATGAAATTTAGAAGTGGTTTCTTTTAGCGGAATATTTTCTCTCTAACTGATACATAAAGTATTACCTGTATCCCCTTTTCCTCTCTTTTTCACCTTTTACTACTTAACAGAAGCCTAGTTGGAGAATGGGGCTTGTATTCTTTGGGGTAGACCCATTTGTAATTTAAGAAGTTGTACAGGCAGTGCTGCCAGGGCTGTATATGTTTTTCTTTTCTTGGAATATGAGAATGCTCTCTTCTTTAGCTCAAAGGTTGGCTTAAATGAAATAATTCTGAATGGAAATGTTAGTGCTTTTTTTCTTTTATTATTTTCTTTTTAGCCTTTTTTTCAAACACCAGAAAAATAGAAACGTGGAGGCTCTGCTAGCAGTTAACAGGTTTTAGAGAAGGTGAAGGGAGCAGGAAATGTTTAATAAGAGTTAGCTGAATAAGAAGCTGACCTACACATCTGAGTGTTCTTTTCACACAGGTAATTTAGGCAGGCAGTTTATTTTAAATATTGTTACCATATCAGATCATTGCTTGCACAAGCATGTTTTATTATTTGTTTAATTTTTCTGTAACATTTTTGTTTATACCTCTGTACTTTATTTTAGTGTTTACTCAGAATAATAATTTGTAGCCGTGAATCAGTAGCATTTGAAGGTCATTTTAAGATCCTAATATGTAATGCAACAAAATAGAAACTAATTTTTAGTCAAACTTATATTAATTGTACATATTAATTTACTTGTTCATAAATCATTACCCTGGTTTTGAATTTTGTGGTTTTTTATCTTTAATTTATCATCTTTCATTATCAAATGACCATCTGAATATTATAACAATGACAATCCCAGAAGTTTTGGTATGAAAAGCAAGCATGATAGAACACACACTAGTCAGATGTTATTGAAAAAGTCAATAATGTTGATGCTGTTTGGTTAAAGATATATTCCTGTTCAAAGAATTAAAAAGTATCAGAGAAATTTTCTGAGCTCTATTATCAACCATTCTTAATTTGTTCTAAACAAAGATATAGAAAACAAATAAAGCAATAAAGGACCAGTCCCTTTGGGATTGTAAACAAATATGGCTAGACATGTCTACGTTACACAAACATGAGAATTGACCAATTTGTGTGTTCACATGCATTTAATCTCAACAGAAACAAAATTGTTCATGCATGTAGATTTTTATTGTATTACGGTCATTTATTTCTACATATGAAATTGGTTATGCTGACTGAAAAAATGCCATTCATCCACACAGTTATGTCTATTGTCTGATTTTGCCTGTAAGGAGCAACCTATGTTTTCAAAGAAATGACAAATTGGAACTAAGTGCACATTTCTCTCAATGTTCCAATAAAAGCTTTTTGAACCAAGGGCACAGACTGCCTGACCAGTGAGCCGTGTGATAAAGCACAAACAGTGCAGGAAATGAAAACCCTGGGAGTAGCAGATGATGTGGGCAGGAGGCACAGGTATTTCACTCAACTCTATCTGGTTCACTCCCCAGGCTCTCAAAGAAAACTTAAACATTATTTACTCAACCATGTGCTGGTTAAAACCAATATCTCTAGACCATCTGTTCAGGAAGATGACCTCATGCAACTTTCTGCCCCAAAATTACGTCAATGTAATTCTGACTAATCAATCTCTGCTTGATCACATTGTCTTACCTATAGAGAAGAAAAAGGTCGACTTAGATTTAGCTGGGTATTTCAGCATCATTTTGTGAAAAACAGTAAGACCCTTAGTTGTGATTAAGTAGCTTGGCTCTCCTGGATGATGGGAGCTTCTCTGAAATATGCCAGATGAAGAGCTTGGCCATGTTTATTCAATATATCAAACTATAATTTTGCAATTTTTCACTAGTAAATGTGTCCCTTTTGAAAACACTCTTCAGAGTTATCAGTTTGGATCTTCAGGATTTTCTCATATCTATCTATTCTCTTCCAATTATGTATTCACACTAGAGTAGGGTTGCTTTCACAGTAAAATATTGTGGTGCTGTAAAATGACTAAAATACTTCTGCATGGTACTAACTTTTCAGTGTAAAGTGCAGTAGTGCATTGTGGACCTTATAGCCAATGGCTGTTGGTTATAACCAAAGAATCTTGCCAATAAATAAATAAATAAATTACAAAGTACCAAAACAATTCAGAGTGTCAGCCTAGGAGTTCCTGAATGGAAAGAAGTGCAAATAATGATCAGTGGTTTTTCAAATTCAGTGTGTGAGTGCTTGAGTTTCCCGAAGCTTAGCACCAAAATGGATGCCTGATGAGCACTTAGAATTGGGCCAGGAGTTTTGATCAATTCTACTTCATCTTATCAGGTTAGTGTTGGGTATTTAATCTGTGGATGTACTCAGTATCTAAACTGATGAGAAAATATTCATTAATTTGCCTTTTCTCCATATTTTATATTTTGCTTGTTTTGTCAGATCCAGTTTAAATATATGTACATGAATCTTACTTTGATGGTGAGGATTTGATTCAATGTTCCCCTTGAGATGTTGTGAAAGCCTGGTTAGGCATTCTAGCACTGAACATGGTTTTACTGAGCATTTTCACATGTCCCTGTCACTTCTGTTTATTCATTCACACCTTTGCTCCTTTCCAATATAGTTCCTGTTTGTTGCCAGGCAACTCTGGCTGTATTATGCAGGTTCTGCAGTACACCCAGAACTAAATTGCAGTGCACTGTAAAGCAATACCTGATGGTAGGCTGTACTTTTTTATTAATCACACCATACCTTTGTTTTCCAACTGTTTGTTTTTAATTAAGTGTTGCTCATCTGAAGGTTGAAAACTTTCCAGAAATGTACTCAACAGAAAAAAAGACCAATCAGGAATACAATGAAATGTGGAAAAAAAAAAATAAAATTGAAAGGCATATCTGTGTTTAATCCCAAATCTTCTAAAATACCTTTGGAGTGTGCCACTGTCTTTTGAGGCATGGCTGTTTTGGTGTGTGTTTTCACACTTCTCAGCTTAACTGTGATACATCAGATTGTTAGTGAGCATCAGCACTACCTAGAGACAGGCAGAGATACCATGAAGTTGAATAACCTATTTTTACTTAATTTGCTGTGGAACTTCAGGCACAAAGAGGTTGTGCGTAGGTATTTTTATAGCACTGTGGTCTGTGGAGCTGGTGGCTGGGGTTGTTCTATCCATTGGAGCTATAAACTTCTTTAATCAACCTGGACAGGGCACTGCAGGGAAAACATTTTGTATAAGATCCTGGAAAGTCTTTCTAAAAAGACAAATAAGAAAGGAAATTTACAGTTGCTGTCAATGAATACATGTCTAATGCTGAGGAGAATAAATCTCACATGCGGGAATTCATTTACATACTATTAAAGTTGACGTGTTAATATCAAAGCATTAAAATATGTAAATAGCATAAGCATGCACAAAATCCTAATTACTGCTTACATTATCAGCTCATTTACTCTCTGATATTTTATGACTATTCAGCTGTGTCAGCAAGCAATTATAGAAATCTACTACAACTTGGTGGTAAAGCATTTCTGTGTATTTCCTTTTCTTTCCAAAAACATTCTTCCAGCCTTGAAAGAGAACAGCATGCAAAAGACTCATATTGCTGAGTGTCCTTTTTGCGTGAACAACATATGCTTTGAATTTCTAGCGGTTCAGTGGTCTTTCTTTTATACTGCTTACCAAAAAAGGCAGATTTATATGCAGGCTAATGAGAAGTGACATTTCTTATGCTCTCTGCTACAGTTACAGTGCAAATTTAATCCATTGCAGGTGTTATATCATTACAAAATAAGCTGGAGGCATATGAGCACTGAGGAAAAACTTAACAGTTATTATCATGGAAAAAGATGCTTCATTTTATAAAGCATTGTACCTTTTCAGTCATAAAGTCTTTACAGCAGGGAAGAAATTTGTCATAAAATCTGTACTGCCAACCTGTAATAAGACAGTCTCTTTTTTCCCCTCCCAATAACTTCAAACAGCTATTGAAAGCAGACAGCAGTGATGTGATATTTCTTGATTTCACTAAGTGTCTGAATTTTGATCGTGCTTTAAATTAAACGGAAACTTCTTTGGCAATGTAATATTGCTATTGTGATGGGTCTCTTGATTTATAAAAAGAAACATTTCATGTCATAGCAACTCGAGATGTATCAGATTCTGTTCTGTCAGTTCTTTAGTGATCTTAAAGAGGTGTTGCATAGAAAGAAAAACTAAATCACAGAATTATAGCATGGCTTTCGTTGGAAGGGACCCCAAAATCATCCATTTCCAGACCCCTTGCCATGGGCAGGGACACCTTCCCCTATCCCAGGTTGCTCCAAGCCCCATCCAACCTGACCAGGGATGGGGCAGCCACAGCTTCTCTGGGAATGTGTGCAGGGCCTCAACAGCCTCACGGGGAAGGGTTTCTACGTAACACCTAATCCAAACCTCCTCTCTGTCAGTGGGAAGTCACATCAGCTTTCATTTCACTCCATGCTATTGTAAAAAGTCCCACTCCATCTTTCCTGTCCTACTCCCTTCAGATATTGGAACGCTGCAGTTAGGTCACCCCAAACCTTCTCTTTTCCAGGCTGAACAATCCTAATTTGCTCAGATTTTACTTGTAGGAGGGATGCCCCATTTCTCTGCTCATCTTGGTAGTTTCCTCTGAACTTGCTACAACAGTTCCTTCCTGCAGTTCCTAGACTTAGTACAAAAAAGTTTCTGTTACAGCTAGAGTTTTATATGTTTTAGAAAACTGAGTGGAACCCTTATTGAAAAATTCACATTTAATTGTGAGAAATGCTTTTTTCAAAAAAAAGGTGTTCTGAAATTATTTTAATCATTACTTGGTCATAGAGGGTTTGTAAACTGTTCAGTTCTTTTTGCTTTTCTCTGAGTAAACATGAAGGGAGACAATCTTCTGGAGGATTAGACCTGTAATCTGATGGTATTGCTGTGGACCTGATGTGGTAAAGAAAATAAAGGGGGCTAAGAAATTGACAGAAACAACTTCTGTTAAAGAGGAAGTTAGAGACAAAAGGCTCACACAAAACTATTTTAAGCCGAGGGCAGATGACACAAGATTCAGAATTTAATGAGCCTTAAATGCCATAGAATGTGCCACATGTGCAGTTATAGCATGAAGTTTGTCCAGTGGCACATCTCCATTTATTAAAAGCCCTTGAAGCTCACACATGCATAAATTTAGTCATAAGGAGCTCAGAGATGAAGCCTGAATCATTTCATGCTGTAGCCAGCATCTCTTCCAGGTTAGATTTCATTTTAACTGTGTACAGATATATTCCAAGGAATATAATTTTGTCTCCCCTCATTGGCAGGGTCCAGGGGTGACACCCAGGTGGCCCCAGCAGTAGCTGAGTCTGTGAGCTGTGCAAACACATCTCCACTCTGTGCCTTGGAAATTTCCTCTCCATCCTGTGACTGCCTCTTGCCCAGTGCTCCCTTTCTCTGCTCCTCTGCAGAGATTTTGATCAGCCACCGTTTCCACTGATGTGTTATTTTGGTTTCTCTGTGTGTTTGTGTTAGGGCTGCATTCAGGTCTCCAAGTAACAGTTCTGTGCCATTTTTGTGCTTAAGTGCCAGAGAGTTGAGACAGATTTAGCTGCTTGCTCTCAGTTTTGGTAGACCTTGTGGGCCAGTGCAGATGATGGAGAGAGAATGATGGTTTATATTCAGACCCCTGGAATGCAATCATGCCCTATGATCTCAGGTAACTGTCTCCGTGATTCTGTTAAATTTATGTTGTGTTGGAGACACTAACATCCATCCTGTTTCTGACAGCAGTATTCCAAACAAAGCTTATTCCTATTTTAGATCATCTGACTTAATTTAAGATAAATAATGATCTATTAGTGCAATAAATTAGTTTATCAATGATAATTTTTCAAATAATGCTGTTTCAGTGGGATGAAATTCACTACAGGCTGAGCTTGACAAGCCATTACAACTGCAACGAGAAAGAAAACAAATATTGAAATTTTCTTGCACTACTTTTCAAACCCTTTGATTTTAAAATTCAAAAATTTTTAAAATTCATTAAAAAATTACCTTTTCAATTCCAAATTGATACAATTTACAGAATAAGTATAGGAAAATAATAATAATGTTAAAACAGCCATTTCACTTCAGGGCAAAGAAAAGATTTCTGATAATCAGAATTTATTTTCCATTTTGTGATTCAACAGCTAAGCCAAAATGTGCATCAGCTACTCCACTTCTTTATGCTTCTAATTTTTACATTTTTGCCTTGAAGTACAGTCCAGTCTGATCCGATCTAGTCTGAAATGTAGATTGTGCCCAAGCTAAAGGATTGCATACCTTTGTAACAGAATAAAAATACCAGAGATATTCAAGGTTCTGCTTTGACTGACTGTAAACCAAGGGGTTCCTGATTACATCACGGTACTTTACAGAAATCCCCACTGTTCCGAGTGCTCGGTCCTGTGCTGGCCCTGCCAGGGCTGCAGGGAGGATCCCTGGCCGCTCCTCGGAGCATCTGCCAGCCGGTGTGTGCCCGGGGCCACTGCTGCTCTCCTGGCCCCGTTCTGTGCTTTCCCTTGGCTGGGCACAGGCACGAAACTCTTGCCATCCGTCCCCTCTCTCTGCTCTGCCACTCTGCAGTCTGGAAAGCGAGCGGGCTGTGCCTCTGGATATCAGCCACTGTCATGGAAATAATTGTGGGAGGGGTTCGGGGTGGGTGAAATGAGAGTTTTCCCTTTTGTCCTCCAGGAGTGGAATAGAAGCTCATTAGTTAATTCAGAAGAATAAACGTTTCAGCACTCAAAATGAGGGGGACCCATTACAAAGGTGTAGAAATCTATTTTGGGAGAAGGTATACATTATTGCCTGTATATTAAATGCTTTGCACATGCAGTGGTCTTCCACACAGGTTTCAGTTCATGTTTCAGACTAACAAAAGCCAGTGCCACTATGGAGATGAAGGGAACAAAAAGAGATGATAAGGTTGAAGGATGGCTCATTTTATGCTCTAAATGCCTGTTCCCAGCTCCACATACATCAAAAAGGGTGAAACGTCAAGACTGTAACTTAAATACATGGGAAGCACAAAGTTGAAACATACTGGTCAGAGCTGAGGAAGGGACTCCAGAAATCCATTATTTGCTTACTTTAAAAAATAACCTTTACAAAGGTTTGTCTACTACTTGTATTTTTTTCCTCTCCCAGCTTCTTTAGTTCAATACAGGAATAATTAATTGGGATTTTGATATTTGTTTTACACACAGACCTTTCTTCCTTCCCTTTAACCCCCCATAGTCTTAAATAGAAAGCTACTTTTACCTGTGTGCACCCTGCCATTATTTTGAGGGGGTCTTGTTTTTCTGTTGTAGTATCCAGATGGAAAGTGTGTGACTTCTATAATAAATAATACAAATGAGATGCTACCAAATGAAAAAACCCTGGAAACTGGGGAAAAAAAGACAGCTTGCAATATCCCCTGAAGTCACGAAGTTATGAAAAAAAATATTCTCCACAAATATATGAATTATAGATAGAGTTTGAATCTTTGCTGAAGTGGTTTTGGCTTTTCTTACCTCATCTCAAGATCTCACATTAATAACTGAAAATCTGTGTATAGTTAGGTGTGTAAATATATACCTGGATTAGAAGAATTATCATGAGGAGATGGAATTTTTCATATAATCTCATGCACATCTCACATTCCACTCCACATTCCACTCTTATGGAACTAGATACCATTTTTCTAAGAGGGCAGTTTTTCCCTCTCATTTTGTCTTACAATACAACCCTGAAATTTTCTACTTTTTTTTTTTTTTTCCAGTGGGACATCACCTGGGTTTGTGGAAAGGGAAATACGTCCCCTAACTTTTGTAGTGTGTAATATTTGCAATGCACTTTACTGATAACAACTAATTGATTACCTGTGATTTTGAGATTAAGTGGGAATTAATTTTTATCTGCAATGGATATGGGTAGTGGAGAAATAGGGAGCTGACTGAAGCTACACAATGATTCTATGATTCAAAAATGATTAAATTTACAGGGACTTTGTCTCTAGTGCTGTGAAACTTGTGCACATTCTAAACTTTAGGTATCTGTTTATGTCCTTGCCTGTTCAGTAGGCTATGAAATCCTGTACTGTGAGCAGAGTGTATCTCATCATACTCAATGTCTGCCATATTAAAAAAAAAAAAAAATATCACTTCTGAAAGAAAACCAAGGTAAACTCTTCAGAATTGTTGTACTGGGTATATTAGGAACAAATCCCCTCTGACAATGCTTCATTGTTTGACCTTGCTAAATTTTTTGCCTACAACTCAAAAATAGGTGCACTGTGAACTCCATTTTGGCCTTTCTCTCACAGAATTTCTCTGTGGATTTATCTGAATTCAGCTCAAAGTTTAGTTCTGAGTGGATTGTAACATAGATAAATGCAATCTAATGAAAAAGAGGTTGATCTTTAGTGATAAATTAGCAATGTATCTTGAAGTGGGTGAAGTGTTGCACATAAGTTAGTACATGATGCTTACTAGGAAAAAATTTAAATAACTTGTATACTACACAGTTAAATGATGTCCAGCTGGGTGTTTCTTCCCATGCTGGGTTAGTGCTGCATTTTGGTTTTTTAGCAGGTAAAATAAAAAAAACAGGTTATGAATTTAATTTAACTGAAATTGAATAAAGAAACAAAATATATATTTTAAAGTTCTAAACTACCAAAAAGACACGATTTTTATTAATAAGTGTGTTTGTGTTGTTCCAAGAAGGGAATTGAATTCGTAATTCTTAGTTCTGCTACCATATATCCTGAGATTTTGAAGGGAATTCTCCACTGGTTTCCTGCTATTTGTTTAGTGATATTACCATGTGCTTCAGAAGAGTGACAAACAAAGAAGGATTTTAATATTTGTATGACTTAGCCTTACTATGTGGTGTTTATCTCTTTAACTTAACCTCAAGATACTGAAAAATACTTGCTGTTGTGGCTGGAAGTCCTGCTGGGGCTCAGGGGTTGGTGGTAGGATATTATCTTGGCCACTTCCAAATGGCTGTTGACATAATGCGTATTAAAAAACATCTTTATGCACAAAACCAGATTAGGTGGTATGAGCAAGGATCCAGATGAAAGATCAGCAGGTGAAATATTAGTAAAAATTTGGTGGGGCGAGTTACTGTCCTCAGTTGAGTTACTTATTCTCTGGTTTTTTCTGGATAATTTGACATTTTTTAATATGAGAGCAGATATGGCAGGAGGTCTTGTTGTTCTTCAGTATGTGAGAAATTGCATAGCAGAACTCAATGTTTTCATGCAAAGGATTTTCACTGACAAGGTTCAAAAATTTTCTGTAACTGTGGCCTTTAAACTTGTCTTTGTCTAAGTCATCTACTCTGGGTAGTTACAGATGTAGAAATAACCAGGAGAGAAAACAGTTCAAATCCTTCTGTGGATTTTTCTTTTTATTTTAAAGTATAGTCTAACTTTGTATTTGAGAGGTTTGTGCATACTTGGAGGTTGGTCAGACTTCCAATGAGCTCCTGAAGTTTTGGTCATTCAGTTGTTGTTTTGCTTTCACTTATAATTCATATGAGAAGTCTAGACTAATTCTGTCTAAAATACATGTAATAATCCTGGGGGTAAAAATCAGTGTAAAATATTGTATCACACAGTTTCATGTATGTTTTCAGTGGTAAGAATCTTTCCTTTATATATGGAAATTTTTGGCTAAAATCAGAGGACATTCAGGTCTGCCAGTGAAGCAAGCATTCATTGTGTCCAGTTGTGTTCAGTTCCTAAAGCTGATTGAAATTCTTCAAAGTGATGAAGTGAACATAGAATTTTAGATATTTTGTAAAAACTCACTGAAATGTAATTTCAAATGTATTTCCTTATTTTGCTGCAAGTGTAAAACTTAGCAATGATTTATAATCATAAAATCATGATCAGCATTCATGAAAATTCACACAGACCTACTGAGTGATGATTTTATCCTGTTCTAAATTGCTTTCTCCCATAACTCGCCATTTGTTTCAGTTCCAAGTTAAATTACAATTAATATCCTCTGTCTGCCCTGAAGTATAGCATTTTTATGCCCCCAAGCAGCAGAATCCTGAATTTTGAATTCCAGCGGTGTTCAGGAGCAGGATTTCTGATTTACTGATGGTGTACCAACAGTACCAATTGTTTAATATGAGATTCGAAAACCTATTAAACTTGGCTTTTATTTTTTTAACAGCGTTCTAAACCTATAGCCACGTACAGACTATAAATATATACAGTACAGACTGTAAATAAATAATAAATAGAGACTGTAAATAAATAATACATCTTTTACTTAGTTAATGCAGTAAAAATGCCCAAATACATTTTTTTTTTTTTTTTTTTTTTTTTTTTTTTTTTTTTTTTCCCCTCAAACCCCCTGGTGCCTGGCTGCTCATAGCCCGTACCCTATTGGATTGTTTGATGCATAAGCATTACACTGGATGGCCTTGGGAGCAAAGGCAGCAGCTTCCCTCTTCCCCTGGGTGCTCCCCCCCTGAGGTCAGATAGTGCAGGCCTGAGGTTTTAACCAGCATGGCAAAGGGGTTTCTGTTTCTGGGAGCCTACAGATATTTTCACCAGTTTAGAAATAGTCAGAAACATCTATTTTTGCTTTTCCATGACTTTAAGTAGGTCTGAGGGTGCTCAGATTTTTTTTTATGAACAAATCTTGGGTTTTGTATATCAGCTTTAGTTTAATGGGGGCCATTGGTTGCAGTATTGCTGAAAAGGCAATGGTTTTTTAAGACTGATGCTCATAGCAGCACCAACATTTAAATAAGTGCAATCAGACGTGGTCATTGTTAAATTGTCTCTCTTGCTGTTGGTCTTCGAACAACATTTTGTATAAAAACTTAGTCTTTGCTACTGATACATGAACTTTTTAAAGGTGAAAACCAAAGAATCTATGAAAGACTTTCATACTAATCAAACTCTGATGAATCCTGAAAATTTGCAATCTGGTCTTTGAATTCTGCCTTTCAATATTTACATTCAACACCATCAGTGCCACTCACTAGTTGGCCAAATTAAGTTCATGAGTATGGATTGGGTCTGTAAGCTAAATGTGCAAGTAATTCTTTTGTGATAGAAACTGGTATTTAAAATCACCCAAGGAAAGACAAAGATTGTTTTTACTCTCACTTCATCTTTGATGACTTTGTATATCTCTGCTGAGTGTTTCTGCTTTTCCACAGTTTCAACAGGTCTTTACAATTTGCAGATTTAGTTAGAACAGCCTCTCTGGTCATAAATCCACAGACCACTACACAAGTTGTGATTGTAAGTAACCACAAAGGAGGGAAGACGCCTGTCTAGAAGTAGCTGTGTTTTAATACTCTGTTGGCATGCTGCCTATTGACTTGTGCTGCAAGCAGCTTGCCAGGAGTTGAAGGTGCTGATCCTTTGCTAATTTTTAGAAAAATTTTCCATACAACTCATCTCAAATTATTAGTAAAACAAGAAAAAAGTGTCAAGAATTAAGTAAGTCGTGAAAAATTGTGTGACATAAGCAAAGTTAGAAAACATTAAAACTGTTGAAAGAGAAGAAAAATGTTTTCTGGTGATTTACTAGAGAAGCATGAACAGATGTGGTAGTCCTAATGGCCTTCTGTAGAATATAAAAACTAAACCGCCTTTTGTTCTGACAATTTTTAAAGTATTGTTAACTGTGTTTAGGGATACCAAAAAGCAGATGAAAGAACTTCAAATGGAGGTGGTTTAGGGAACAATTCCAATACAACTGTGTGTCTCACCTTAAGGTAAAGGCACAGAAAGTAAAACTGATGCTCTCAGTATTCTGAGGAACTGAGGCTTCAATATCTGGTTACTGCTTTCTTTATCTGGAACTTCTGCTATGAAAGCCCTGATCATTAACCTTGTTTCAATTAAATAAAAATGACCACTTGAACTGAACGCAACTCAAAATGCATCTGCCAGCCCTTTTAACCAGGCAAGCACTTAATCACATTGCAACAACTTTGCTCTGAAAGATGCTGAGCTGCTTTGCTTATCAAGTCCATGGCTTGAATCTGGGAAACAAGAGGTGGTTTTGACACTACTTTCTCTGAAACCTTTCTTGAGTGCTCTACCTGATTCCACTTTGTGGAAAGGACAAATGGTTTTGGAAATCAAATCTATTCTTTCAGATTATTTAGTAGCTTAAATACAGCTTTTCTCAGACACCTCATTATGGACACTGGATTCCGTTTGTCTTTTTGAGAGCATCTGATGGTGGCAATATGCTACATCTTGTATTTCTCTTTCTTGGGTTTCATTTTCTCTTAGGTTCTCTAGATAAAGTGTCATTTTGTGAATAGACAGAGCAGCAGAAGCTAAGCACTGTTTGCTTTGGGAGTTTAGAATACATGCAGACTTGGACAATAGCTGGTAAGACTTTAATAACCATCTGGGGAAGTGTATTGCTCTGGAGTGTTCCCTGGACTTTGGTGACAAAATCCTCCAAGAGATGTGCTTCTGGAAGGCAGTTTGTGTCCAAAAATTATATTTACATAGCTCCAACTTGTCTCTAAGCCTGCTTCGAGCATGAATTATACCTCCCTATCCCTTCTTCCTCTTGCCTATCATCTCATTCCCCACTGACTTTTGCCTTTGGCAGCACGCCCTGACCAATAAGCCACTGACCTGTACAATCTCTTTTGCTTTAAAGGCCACCATCAAGACAGTCTGAACTAAAAAAAATTCGACTTCCTGAACTCTGAAGTACCAAAGAACAGAAACTCAATCACCTCTTTAACTTCTGTTGCTTTGTAAATGAAACTGAAAATTGTGGGGGTGTGTGATAATACCTTTCCTGTATAACTTATGAATTTCATGAGACTTACTGTGATGTGGACCTGCTGACTTCTTTATTCTTTTTTGGGTGTTTTTTTGGAATGAAGAGTTGATTTCACAAGGTTGACTTTCAGTCCATGGATTTTTCTGGCCAGAAAGTAGCCACACTTTCAGACATGAATTTCTGCTTTTGTGAGCATTGTTAACTTTGGCTTGAAAGTTATACCAGAATCATCCTTAGTTCAGACAGAGTTTAGTAAAAGTTTCATTAAGGGAAAAAGAAAAGAAAAAAAGAATGAAAGAAATAGACAGAAGAATGGCCTGGCTGGTGTCCTTATAATCATGCAGTGTCCATGGCTGGGAGCAGTGCTTCAGCCACAGTTTGGCAGCTGAACTCCAGAGCCTTGTTGGACTGAGGATGCCTTTGCTGCACTATAAAAGACCAGTCTTAATTTATTTCTTCATATTCCAAAGCAAATTCTTTGTCTTCAGTGGTGTCCCAGGAATATGTGCATTTGTTCCAAAACTATAGCCCTGACACACTTACCTAGTTAGGTGATAGCTTTGAATGGAGTCACACAAAACTGAAACAGAATAATTTTCAATTTTATTTATTTGAGACTGTATGATATCACTGTAGTTGTCCTTTCTATTCCACTGCTACAATAAAACTGTAGACAATACCCTACAGGAAATTTTTATACATAGTGAAAGAGCTTTTATTTTTAGAAGACTATAGTTCTCCGCTTGGTGGTCTGCCTGTTAAAAGCAAACAGTTTAGAACACAGTTCAAACCAAACATTGAATACTGGCTATGCCACTCTTGATTCAGGGGCAATTGGCTTCTGCAGTCTAATCTGCTACATTGCACAGGGAAAAATTGTTATCATGTTTTATGTATATATATTTTTAATAGTAATTCTGCTGAACATAATGGTAAATAAAACATTTCCTTACAGGGATTGAACAATACCTGGGTCTTAGCATAAAAGCAGTCTGCATGTCTTTTGCAAACAGTTAACAGTTTGTTATTTTTCACTATGGCTACAAATTTCTAAATTCCTGTGTCATGGTGCTTTAGATGATCTTTACATCTACAAATGTAAGAATTTGTAGACATAATGATACTATATTATGACAGAAATATTTGTTTAATATTTCCTATTTCTTCCATCTCAAAACGGAAATCCAAATCCAGAATTCCTAATCCCATTTCCATGTTTAGCTGTCTAGTCATTGACCGACAGTATATCATACATTCAGGATGAGCTTTTCTGTAGTACGAAATTATGGGTTTATGCAATGCCTTCCTCTAGAAAAGGAACCCCTTTGGAGGTTTAATCCAGTACTTTAAATAATCACTTAATAAAACATACTTTTGCTGTTCAAAATAACATAATTCAGGGTGTTTTTACAGCAGATCTGTGTTTCTGACAGTAATTTAGGGGAAGTCAAGACAAAATCCACGGGTGTATTTTATGGTACCTTTTTTTATTTCTCCTGGGTTTTTTCTGTTGCATATCACATGGTAATATAGGATTCCACCATTTCTTCTGTGACACCTACGGCATCCAGCCTCGTGCTTCCCCTGGGTGGTGTGCAAAGCAGCACAGTTCACTGGAAATTTTTTTTAAATGTTTGCTTATACCAGTGAGTTGTAGATCTAGGTCTGAAAAATGTCAGACTCTTTTGTGGAATTGATTGTGGTGAAAGGAGGTGAAGAGTACAGGAATTTGAACTTGAAAACACTTTGGATGTAGAATAGTTCATTGCAGGGCACAGCCCTCCCAGTGGAAGGCTGGAGTCCTGGACATTGCCATTTGGGGGTGCAAAATAATTCATAAACCTCCACTAGCAACAAGAGGAAAAAGGAAATTTTCCAATAATTTTTCCTCTTTTGTGACATTTTACTTTGTCATAATGTCCATACTTCAAGTTGTAGCAGTAAATGTTAAAAATATTTACATTGGAGCAATTCCAGTGGATGCCTTTGCTGTCCTGAATTTTGCTAAATCAAATACATGAATATTTAATATTCCTAAATGTTTCTACAAAGCCTATAGCCACTTTCAGGGTAAAATTCAATTGCCTCTGGCTCACACCGAAGAGAAGCTTCCTTTTGAAACAGCTATTCTTAGAAAACAGTGCTATAGAGCACAGAGCAGTGGAATTGCTATGCATAATGTTAGGGCAATTTCTTTTTGCCTTTAGGTGATATGACCAGCTGACATTTCAGCACAAGGATCCTTCAGAGCAATATAGAGAATTTGATGTGACAGTGTCTCTGAGTCAAGCGCTGAACTTAAAAAAGTATTCGTTATATATACAACATATATACTAGCCTCTCGTGTAATCAAAGAGTTTTCTCTGGCTTGTTTCCACATGTAATTGTCTCTTTTTTTGTCCTCATTTTTATTTTGACTGATGCATACTTAAATGATCACACTTCCCATGCACATACCACCCCCTCTGCCTGCACTTTGCAGGAGACGCCTCATGCGTTGCCATTTCTGCTTCCCCACCTCTCGTGTTTCAGCTGGATTGATTCTCTTGCCAGCAGTGTCAGCTGGGGCAATACTGTGAGTGCAGGAGAGCTAGCAGCTCCTTGCCTCTGAGAGGGTGATAGCAGGAAATGTCACAGCCTGTCCTCATCAGTTTGGATTAAAGCTGGATGGAATATTTGGCCAATGCATTAAAGACAAGGCAGAGCATGTATCAGCAAAGGAACTGGCAAATAAGTATTTATGAAGAAAAGAACTAGACAACCTGAGTTGACTCCCTCTAAATAAAAATAAGTTTCGTTTTGGTGTTTTTTGGGTTTTTTTTCCTTTTTTATTTTCTCTGAAAATGCTCTTCACCTAATATTCCTGAAAACAGATGATGGAAGGAAGTAATTTTTAGGATGTTGGATTTCAAAGTTTCTTCCAATGAGTTGAGACATTGAGGCACATCATTTCTCCACAATGAAATCTTACCCTATTGCTCGCTTGAGTTCAGGGTTTGTTATTTCCAAGTCTCTCTTTGGTTTATTTGAGAAACGTGATGGGTTCTTCTGCTTTCCCAGAGCCACAAACAGTTTTTCTGACTGGTGGAGGGCAGAAAAGATGCAAACCCATGAGAAGCATGGATTTCCTTCTTTGTGGTTTGGCAATCTTCATTCTGGTTAATGTTGCAGTATCTGGGTGAGAAAAGGCCCTTCAGTGGTTGCAGCTGGTTTCCCTTTCCTTCTCTGAACACCAGAATAGCACACAGGTGACTCCAAGGGACAGTCCCTGTAGGGGAACATACAACTGCTACAACCTTCTAGTCAGCTCCTGCTGGGTCACTGATTCACTTTGCTTACAGTGGTATCCATTTTTCATGTTAAATAATTTATGTGTTATTTTTGTGTTGCATTCTAACAAAGCCACTGCTCTTTGATCTCTAAGGTGAATGATGCTGCTGTTCATAGAAGCAGAAAGTCTGAAAGTCATAAATGATCACAAGGTGTAGCAATGCTCCACTGTACAGATGTTTTACAATAAACCAATGGGACACAGCATTCTGTAAATTTAATGGCACATCACTTAAAACATCATATAATTACAGGGTGTAAGTTGGAATAAAAATTACACCTTTGCAGGTTAAGTAAAGAATGGCTAATAAAATTGTAACAGACATACATTATACAGCATGGGGTTCATAATGAATAATTGGTAGGTTATTAGTGCTTAACAGATTAAGGGTACTTCCATTTATTACTATGTTCCACTAAGGATGAGCATTAATTTTTTTTCAAAGCAAATTCACTGGAAACAGACAGTTTCAAATTTATGCTTGTAATGATTGCTACATGGTCCATTAAGACCACCTCTAAGTGAGCTTAATTTGTAGCAGATAAATGTACATGTCTACATATTTTTCAACGTAGTTTATGGTGCATCCTGCACAGCTGTGCCCAACTGATTAAATCCTCACAAAATTTAAATAGGAAACCCATTACATAGACAGTATTATATCCATTTATCATACACACATTTTCAATTTAACTCTCTGAGTCTTTGTGCAGGATATTTTCACTGTTTCATTAAATATGTATAGCAAGGCCATTTTCTCTTCTAGTTTGTTTTGTGCTTTTGTTGTCTGGGTTTGTTTGGATCCTTCTTTTCACTTCTGTCATCAAATAATTAAGAACTTCAGCAAATTGAACATCATCTACAACAATTATCTCAGTAATGATCCCAGATGTGACAGTCACTTAAAATCCTAGATAAAGAGCGCTTACCTAGGGAAGACAAGCAGGACTATAAGCACTCTGTGTAGGGAAAACTGATTGGTATAATACCCTTCCTTCTCTGTCTGAATGGATACTGGACTCTGGATTTGTCTGGATAGATAAACTTGCTAGATGCTGATAAATATTTGGATTGCAGATGTTTCTTTCCTTTCTTCAGCATTTTCCATTAGTGACGTCTGGGCCTCTCCTGATTTTGTTAAAATCCTTTCTAGAATCCCATTCTGAACTGTTCAGCTTTATCTTGGCTTTAGGTACTTTCAGTATCATATAAAGAATAGTTTTCACTTATAGAAATAATATTAGAAGCATTTGTCCAGTTTTAGAGACAGTTTTACAGATCAAATTTAGCTGCTTTGAATTTTCTGCAATCCCTCTTATGGTCATGGACCATTGAGTATTTTAAAGCCGTTAACTTCACTTGCCCTGAGCCCTACGTAAAATAGATGTCATGAATTCTTTGTCAGTCAAATATTGCTCTATTGAACCAAATATTGGTTCAGAGCCACCGAATTTTCCCTGGATCTGGTAAAAGTCTTGTTCATCACATTCTGTGGGAGCCTCTGCAACAGGGCAGAGGTTTGTTAAGGTCAGTAGAGCCAGCACTGACAGAACACTGCAAAATAAGGGACAACTTTTGTTTAAGGTGTAGAACTAACTCTGTTTATCTGAGAATAACAATAGGGAAAGAAGATCTCAAAAGAACAAGAATAAATAATTCTTATTCATTCATGTCTGCATTTGCCTAATTAAATGCCAGAGACAGATTCTGTGCTCTTCTACAAACTGAACAAACAAACAGAGCCACAAGGAAGTGTTGACCTCCAAAATCTTCAAGAATTGACACTTTGTTATGAAAAGAAATGACTGTTTAAATACTGCATTTTTGGTAGGTGGCTCTGTTTACTTGATATGTATATAAAATCAAATCATATGGCCATTTTTAAGCAAACATGGATAATTTTGAGAGAAGGGTAAAAGGATTTGGTAATTTTGCTTTTCTCAGTGGTGCAAATAGTGACAATGACTTATTACCACCTTCTTTTTAGTCTATCTTTGAAGTCATTAAATGATTTTTTTTTCTCCCCAAAGCTGAGTGTCAGTCCTTGTTCCACAGAAACAACAAAACTGGTAGGCATATGAATTAGTTTCAAAACCTTGGAGATGACAGAAACTCTTTTATTTCCTTTTATTGTGAAATTTGTTACAGTATATTAGATTTTTGATTATGCATTAACAAAGGAAATGATTGATTTTTTTCTGATTAAGATGAAAATGCTAGTGTAACACTTTGCCTACTTGCATGATTTTTTCATAGGATTTTAATGTGGACTAGAGCTGGTCCTGATGTTTTTTAGAGCTTTTCACACATTCGCTCTGCTCAAGCCTCTTTTTTTGCCTTCTCATTTCACTTATTTTCCTTTTAAAAAGCCAAGTAATTTCTGGGAAGGAAATAAGATTCCCAAGTAAGAACACTCAGACAGTGCCCATCTGTTCTTCCAAACATCAGCTTCAGCATAAACACAAGGACAGACAGTAGAGCTACATCATCCTGGGAATGTAGTGGAGAATGAACTTCCCAAATCTTGGAGAGAGAGTGGAAATATAGATGTCCTTCATGTGAAAATGTGGGGTAAGAAGAAAACATTGTTAAAAATGCTGAGGAATTTTTTCATTATTGCAAATTCTCAGGTGCTCAGCAGCACCTACAATCAGTGCTGCTGCCTTGGGGTGGGGACTAAAACTACAAATGTCTCTTGTAAAATAGGAAAGTGCATCTCTGAATAAGTCTCTGAATGTGATACTACAGCCTTACTGTCTTAGAAGATTAGAGAAATGCTTAGGAACAGAGAAGTCAACCCATGGAAAAACATGTCCTAGTTATTCGTTTTTGTTCAAACATCACACAGATAAGGAAGCTGGCTGAGCTGGACAGCTCTTGAACAAGCCATAGGCGAGGTCACTTTGCAAAGGCTGCTGTGAGGACTTGAACATCAAGACCTGTGCCCACAGTTCATTCAGAGACAGCTGTCACAGAGTTCATTTCTTTCAGCAGGAATCAGTTGTGACCAGTAAAGTGCTTTCTCCATGGTCTGGATTATAGATTGGTTCCTCAAAATGTTAAAACAAGTTTGTCATCACAGGTGTGGGAATAATTTTGCAAATGTATATGGTATTATTTCTAGATTTCAGGGAGAGAATGTTTTAAAGGATGAAGAATTATAGGCAATAAGTTGCAGATAAAGTCTAAAAGAGGAAACCTATTAACCAGGAATATTAGTGGCTGGTACCACCAGTACCTGGTCATAGTTTTTTTCATGGAAGCACAAAGTTATATCTTTCAGTTGTATGTGTTTTTTTGGAGCCTTGTTTGTGATATCAAGGAATTGTTGTCTGTGAGACTCCAGTGTATATATACTCACTCAGTCTACATAAAAAAGGTATTTGTGCTTGTGATGAAACTGTTCTTTGCATGCTTAATGGATAAACATTTCAACAGAAGTGTTTATGCAAAAAGGCAAAACAGTGCAACTGTATGAACCTGAGGAGGTTTGTGTCACAATCTGTTATCTTGAAACCCAACCAAGACAAATTTACTTCAGGGGAGTCTGTTTTATTTTGCTGCTGGCAGCAGAATGATTAGTTGCAGAATAATCTTCTAGAGAGCTGGTTACTGATTAAAAAAAATTAGACTTCTCCCTGTGTCGTTCTTTCAGGGTAATCTTCCTCATGAGTTGATTTTTGGGGAATAGCTAAAGCATTAATACAATATTGTTAAATAATCGTTATACTTGAAATTATGAATGTAGCTAATTATAGGTATCTAAGAATCTGCCAGCCCTTCAGTCTAAGGTTAACTTTTTGAAATAAATAGATGTATGAAAAAGACAAACTAGCTGTCTATCAGAACAAAGAGGACTATATAATGATTTTTGGAATATTTCTAGAGCAACAGAAGAATAATGAGTAACTGGTTTACAAGCTGGAAAAGACCGTTAATTTACTGAGGATATTGAATGCAATAATATTTTAGGTCCAAATTACATAAAGTAATTGAATATTTCAATTCTTGGGTGCTCAGCTGAACTGTAGCCCCAATTCCATCTTAGCTTAACCTTTATAGTCTAAATAAATTTATCAAAGTATGGCCAATTCAGAATGCAGTTTAAGGTGAGACTGCAGCCCCAGCAGAGTCAGAGGTAGGACCATGCCTCAAAGCTGAGCTAAACAGCTCAAGCTAATTCAGTGAACAAGAAAAAATTTATGTGTCAATTTAAAAAAATATAGAAAATATTTTCTGTGTGAGAAAGGGACAAATGCAGTTAACAGTAGTTCTGAACAGTTTTTTTTCAATGGGGGTATTTTTTATCCTCTAAATGATAATCAATTAAAATATATTCATGACAGAATCTGACCTTTGTGAAAATACATTTTGTCCTCAGAAGCAGGAGGTTTGATAATCATATAGTTACTGCAGGACACATAAAATACCTGGCTTGTAAAGCACAATTAATCTTGTTTAATAAACTTTGCTTCAAATGAGTTGACTTGCAGTCAGATTGGAAAAGACTCCCAGATTTTAACTAAAAAGAAAAAAAAACCCTTCGCATTATAGAAATATGCAAATATTGCATCACTGCTCTAGAGGAATCTGTGATTAGGACTATTTAGGGTTCTGGTGGCTTTGTAGTGCTTTATGGTGTATGACAGTGTTTGGGGTTTGTATTATATTGCATTGACTGGAGGTGTCATGAGCTGTATTCTTTGGTCCCCCCATGTGTCCCATGACTTCTGATTATTCTATAGTTTTTCTTTTCCTTTCAAAGTATTTTGGTTTTAAACCATAACTAATACATTATGTGCCCAAACATTTCAAGCACTGCTCACATATGGGAAACACAAAATGTTTTCACATAACTCTGCAATGTGATATTAAACAGATTTAACACAAATGTAATAAAACCAAGTTCCTCTAAATTTAAGTCTCCTTAGAACATGAATTATTTTTATTTAGATTGAAAACTGAAAAACACCACCTTTTTTTCTGTACCGCTAAGCTGTTCTTCTCTGTTTGTTTCCAAATTCTTCTTTAGAAGCCTTTTTTTTTTTTTTTTTCCCCACTGAAACCTTAGTGATTGTCTCTCCTTTGATTTATTTCTTTCTGAATCATTGTCCCAGATCGTGTGTGCCTGCAAGGCTTAGTGAGCTGCTTGGAGTGGATCCCCCCTGTCTGCCTCTTTTAGGGGCTCTTTGCCATTGTGTGCCAACAGTTTTGCCCTCGGATTTAGCTGTGTGTAAAAAGTAAAATGCAGAAAGTGCTTTGGATATGCAGTGTGCATAAATACAGAGCATAAACATGGCTGAAGAAGGTGATCCATAACATCTCTCTGGCTGAGCAGGGAGCTGTCCAGCTGGGAGCAGTTTTGTGATGTTGGTGCACTCTGGAGTAGGTTTCTCTTTCTCTACAAGTTCTTGGGTCACAAAAAAATGCACGGAGCTGGTGAGTTGCTGTGCAAGAGAAAGCAGAAGGGAGAAGAATGAAGTGTTGGCTGGGTGGCAGTGGAAGGGAAATACAGGTCCTAAAAATGTAAATTATTTACGTTTGGACAAAAACCACCACTCAGTGTTAAAGGTCTGGTTCCCATATTGCCCTTTGAATTTATCAGTTTCCATTTCCTAATTTCCAGTGACTGTGAGCCGTGGAAGTTTATGGACTGACATGATGGCACTTATATACCCCATCAGCTTCCGGACACCTGCCAGCTGCTGGGTATTCTCAGTAACTAAATGGGTGCAGTGGAGCAGGGCAGAGGGGCTGGTTCTGCCTGTTCCATTGGTGCAGGCACACCCAGACACATCCAAACAAAAAATGTTCACTGCTGAAGTCCCTTGTGGCCAAAGCTTCTCAGGAGAAGCATATTCTTCCCAAGTTCCTTTTGGCAACATGAGCAATTTTTTTCTGCTATGTTTCGTGGCTCATCCTTTGAATCATCCTTTAAGGATATGCTCTGGGCTGAAATCCTGTTTGCACTGTTAACTTTTATTCTGTAATAACTCATTTAAAAACATCAGATGGTCTCTAAATAGGTGTTTTATTAATGTTTTGTTAAAAAATAATAAATTCTGCTCCTATTAAGTCAGGATTCTGCAGCCTCTGCAATGTAACCTTGACATTTCAAAACTCTTTTAAAGACCTTGCAGAGCCTTCCTGATAAATTGAAGAGTTTATTGTTTTATCAAAGGATACACTCAAAGGAACTGCTGATTTTTTTATTCAAGTGCTAATGTCTTAACCCTACTTGCACCTCAGATGTGAGTTCTGTATAAATGTATAATAAATATATAGTGTATATATTTATATTCTTCAGAAACAAAAATGGCTTGCAAAATCTAATTAGCATCTTTTTTTTCATTCTGCCTGATTAGTTTTAGTTACTTGATTTTGAATCCATTGTTTTCTCCATTAATTTTGTAGTGTAAATATTGAAGTGTAATGTAGTCGTGTGAATAAACAATCTGTGGAAGTGGGAGGTCACTGGTATTCCTTAGTCAGGATATTTCCTGTATGCAGTTGAGATGGCACTCAGGGTAGCGAAAAGTTAATGAAAGCACCCAAAATCTTATGAGAAGAGTTCAAATGAATTTGTGCTGGCACGTATGAACTTGTTTGCCCATGGACAGACTCCATTCTTCAGCTCAGTATTTATTTAATCCAGACAGAAGTCATTCTGCCTGTGGAACTCTGTGAGGAGGAGGCATTTTTCTCAATTCCCTTTTACCTAGGTATATGGCATTTCTATCTTTGCTACCAAACACAAATTTAGCTTGTTATAACACCCTCCTTGAGCAGTGATGGAGTCCCACTAAAATATATCTTCTGACTCAAAGTTTAACACTGTGCTTCTACTGCTGTAGCCAATATGTTGCTGTGAAAACTCTTGGTGAGTACTTATGCAGAATTATTGAAGGACTCGACCTTCTTCTGTGAAGTATTAGCAACATTATTGAGTTCTTTTTTAATAGTATTTTTGTTATCTCTGCCCTTGTAAGTCGCTTCTTCCCAATGTTATAGCTTATTAGTTTATACGTTATTTCCATTGCAATTATAGCCAGCAACAGGAAAGGTTTTTTACCTTTTTAGCACATTGTCACCATGCATCATTTTTAGATCCTCATTTCTCCTTATTAGAGGTTCTTTAAGCCCTCAGCTCTCACTGGATATCGAAGCATGCTTGTGATATAAAGTAGCCAAAGTTTATGGAAGGATGCTGTTGCTGTGGTGGCAGTCTGTGGTGTTTTATTGGGGTTTGTGTGTGTGATCTTTTAGGCTAGTTAAGTGTGAAATAAATATCAGACATCTGGTGCAGCCCCTGCTGGAATGACCTCATGGCTGTGCCAGAATATGTGAGGTCTCTGCCTGGTGCCCCTCACCTCCAGCATGATGCCATCTTCTCATGGAGTTTTCTTTCCTGCCATAGATCAAATAGGATAGGATGGAATGTGTGAGGTCAGTAGCCTTGATTGTCTGAGGAGAACTTGGGGATCTTTAAAAATCCCACAAACTATTGGAAAATAAAGTGAAGCAGATGAAAATTGTTGATGGGGCCCTGAGAAGATTATCCTAAAGAAAATAGTGTGATTTTCCTCATCTATATCAATTTTCATTTTGCTTATGTTCTGCTTGGTGGCTGTGTGACCTCTGTGTGTATTACCCAATCACATCATAATCACAATAATTGAAATAAGGTCAACTGGCCAGAGGATAAATCAGCCTATGCAAAGCATTGGCAAGAACCTGGTCCTTACAAGTGTTCATGTGGCTTCAATGTTCTTGGAGCTGATGTGGCATCATTTCTTTTAGTCTGAGAGAAGGGCATATGGATTAAAATTGTAAACTCAAACTTCAGGAGTCTATGGTCAGAATGTGTAGTTTCAGAGCCCTCTAGACAAATCTGTGATACAAATCTATGCTATTCAATCATATTTAGTTTTTTAAAAATGTGATAGTAGTTATTTATTAACATTTTAGGACATTTAAAATGTTTTGAAAATATTATACAATTAAAATATTAAAATAATTATAAAAGCTGATTATTGTCACTCTGAACCAATTTTTTCTGATTTCCCTGAAAAAAGTGTCTATAGGCTAGACTATATTTTTCTAACATTGTCAGTGGATTTCCTGGTATATAATTAAAAGCAAAATGTGGCCATTAAATTCCCCAAGAAGCCATAAAAATAGTGAACTCTGAAGAGTATGTATTTGGGGTATGAATAGTTGATTTTTCTTTTAAATTGAGTTTATAAGACTATTGTTAGTAGTGTCATTTCCTTTTTCACTGCATCCTTGAGAGTGGATGTTTGCAGATGCACTATTACAAGAGCTACTTATTGTAATATCCTTTCTGAGTAAAGGCAGGCAGGCTGTGCTAATTGCTTTACAGAGACTCTGCAATGTAATATAAAATGTCACTTCAGCCTTGTTCATAAAGACCTGAGTTTCCAAATGTTCAGTGCATTACAATAAGTTTTGGGTTGGGCTAAATTGCACTATTGATTTTTTTGTAATTAGGTTTTAATGAATTGTAGTCACTAAAGTTTACATTTGTCGAGGGACTTCACAGATTGGATTGTGATAATTTAATTCACTTTATTTATTTTTTTGTGTGTATCTAACAGTAGAGACTTCCTGGAAGTATTTTTAGGTATCAGTATTTTTGTTTTAGGTTCTTTAGAGTTCAGCATCTATTTTTCTCCAGTATAATATCAATAAAATATGTATTATTATAGGAATTTGGTTTGTCCAAGAGCTGTTGAAGTATTCCACATCTTAGAAATTTGTGTTTTCTTTCTCTTTGCTCCCCTGCATTTTTTGGATTAAATTACTTGACTGAAACTGGTCAATAAGGGTTTTGTTGGGCTTTTGTTCTTTTATGGTAGATTCTATTTGGAATAATCTTTATCACTGGGCACTGAAAAGCTGTTTTTCCTTGTTAATGCTTAATCAAATAGCATGGCAGCAGATAATCCCCTGTTCTGATTTAGTAACACACACTGTGTTCCAGGAGATTTTCCTATGTTGTTTTATTAAATTATGTGCTTTTGTAAGAGAAACACATGTTCTACACCAGTCCCAAAGTACTAATTTAATGATGCTTATACAGTTTCATTTATCCTTGAAGGGTCAGGATCTCTGCTGTAATTTTGTATTTATGATCCATTTCACCTTCCTAATGGAAAATTGCATCTTTTTTTCTGAAGTAGATAGTCAGAAAGTTCCTAAACAATTAGGAATCAGGAAATTAGAGATTCTGTACCTATGTGTGAGAGTTTCCTTTCTTTTCCCTGTGCTAATTTACTGGATTTTCTCATTCTGGACAGTGGTCGTGAATAACTTTTGCTGAGTGTAGTCATGGGTCAGGAAGGTTTTCCTGTGGGTGAGGTGAGGCTGGATGGGTCAGTGATCCCTTCAGGGCAGGACAGGACAGCATCACCTCTGCTCTGGGCAGCCCCTGCTCTTTGTCAGGGGAGTGCTCAGCACTTCACTGCACTTGACTGGACCTTCTCTCTCTTAATGCAGTTACAGCTCATCCCAAACAGATTAAACACCGATTAACTCGTTCTTCCAGCTGCACCAGCATCTCTCTGCTAAGAAGTAGCATTTTTCAGCCATCCATGTGTCCTGTTTGCCAGCTCCAAGTAGAGGTGCTGCTCTGAGTCTGCCCAGGCCCAGGAGCAGCCTCGCAGTGTTAGGGATAAACCAAAGCTAAAACATCCCAGAGGGATGTGGCACATTAGCTTGATTTAGCTCTGTAGCTTTTGGGTTGGAATTTTGGGTGTAAAAGTGATTTGCCATACAGAGAAATCGATGTACAAGTGGCTGGATAGAGAGACCTTCATGATTTCTTTGATGATGACCTATTCTGTGACACTGAGTAAATAAGTCACTGAATCTTGCTGTGCTTTTGTTCTTCCTATATACCTTTATTCTACATTTTATATTCAATCTGCAATATTTCAAACTGTCAGACCAAAAAAGCAAACCTTTCTTAAAAAAAATAATATTCTAAATTGTGTTTTATTCTGTATGATTTGCACTTGCTTAGGTAAGAATAAGTCAAATTAGACTCAAAAGCATTCACAATAACTCTAGATTGCTGAATTTTACAGTTTAATTTCAATAAACATGTTCATCTAGAGGATTGTTACCTTTCAAACTAAATATTCTACATACCTTCAGTTTCTCTTTAGACTTAGCCACCCCCTGGTGAATTTATGCTGCTCTCCTTAGCTGGGAATCTGTTATGTCTTCCACAACTATTTGGGCATAAGAACCTGAATTAGGCAATTAAAAAAGACACAGAGCTTTTACAACTGTGCCTAAATACTACTATTAAATTTGTGCACGGCCATTTCCACCTAGAAAAACGCATTTTGCACGTGTGGCTGTGCAGTATAAAGCCAACAATTTAGGTTTATGGTCTGAGTGCACCTGCATTGTAAACCTTTATTTTAAAATTTGGTCATGCACAACTTTGCTTTTTAATTAAGTTTTCTTTTTTCTATTTGATAAAAATTTGCGTATGCATGTATTTGCATATTTTGTGTCCATTTTTAGAAAGTGTGACTGTAAATTGAATGTACAGAATGGTAGGGAGCAGTTTGGCTATATCCAAGGATGTAATTTATGTAAATAAAAACAAGGATAAGTGTCCCAAAGTGGAACTTGGGTCTGGCTAAAATGTGGAAAATTCCTTTTCCTTTTTGGCTAAGGAAGAAAAGAAATTTCAGATCATAAGAATGTGTTTTTTGTGCTTCCTCATGTTTTCCTGTGGAAAACCTTTTCTTTAAATTACAACTAATCTTGTTATAACTATCAGAGTGTTTAATACTGATGTTAATTTCCTCTCTGGCTAGGAAATAGTTTGCCGGTAATATTGGTTGCGATCATGGCATAACAGGCACTTGTAAAAAATACCAATAGACTTTTTATTTGTTGAGAATTAGCAGCTGTTTACAAGGAGTGCTGGTAGCAGTGAATTTTGTTCTTTAGAGCATTTTAGCACAATGTTAGTGAGGGTATTTATGAGTCTCTGGGGCAGGACATGGAGACAAAAGCAGACATTTCCAGATGAGCAGCTTCCTTCATCTTTCCTCTTTGAAATATATCTTTTTTTTTTTTATAAATTTTCTTTACAGATTCCTTTCCCTGTGACAGCCTCCTTCAGTTTAAATCCATGCAGTCTAGCAGGACAATTAGCTAGAGTGAATGGGCTATTTAGAGGAGGGGAAAGAAAATTACAGATAAGCAACTCATTCTGCTCAGTTGCTGAATGAATTTCCAAACAGGCTAATCTTGAGTTTGTGTACATATAACTTTTAACCTCCTGAAAACTATAAAAGTCTGGAGTCTTCCAGCGAAGGGAAACATGTTAGAATGATATGGAAGGAAGGATAAAAGTGACAGGAAAACAATGCAACAACAAAAAAAGTATGAAGAAAACTGTAATTTCCTAGCAAATAAAATCTAGAAATCATAGAATTAAAAAAGTTTTAAATAAACAAAGTTTACTTGCATCATTACTTTCTGTTCCTATCTCAATACAGAAAAGTATTTTTCTTTATAGCAATTCTTTATTTTCTTTATAGCAAATTTCCAAGTGTTTAATCCGTTTTAAAATACCCTGAATAACAGTGTTTCACAAGGACGCTTAGAAGACTATTACATGGTCAGATACATCTAATTATCAGTATTTCCTTTCCAAATCCAGCCTTTGCACTGTTGCATCCTATTATTCCTACCCTTTGAGCCACATTAAATAGGTTTTTCTCCTTTCCTTGGGATGTTTGGGCTTAAGACACTTAAGGATACCTATCATTGATCCCTTAGCCTGGATAAGAAGAGAAAAAAACATCTCCAAAAGTAGAAGATGCAGAGATACATCATTTTTAAACTGGATATAGTTTTCCTACATTGCACTGCCATGTTTTTGAATAGTATGTGGTATTAAAGTATGCACAGTTTTTCTCCTTAATTCTTGAGTTTAAGTGGTTTTTTTTTTTAAATTTGATCTTTTCAATTAACTTGTGTTACAATGGTTGGATCAGGCTGGGGATTTTCAAAATGTAAAAGTTGGCCTGCTTTGTAGGTTAAATATCCTCTTAACTGCTTGATCCAGTGTCTCCAGGGGACCAGGTCCATCTCATTTCCAAGCAGCAGATGCTGAAATGGTTTTCTGTGAGAAGCGCTGCAGTTATTTACAGTACATACACACTGCTTTGTTGAGGGTATAATTATTTACTACCATCAGTGATTTTTCTTTTTTCTCTTCTACCTTCTAGTTATCAATGTTGCTGTTTGTCTTGGAGCTGCAGTTTTCTGTGAAAGAAAGCCTGGTTTAGTCAAGATGAGTGGCCAAAACCATACTAGATTGCCAGCATTCTTGAGGTAAGAAGGTTTCTTTTATCTTGACACTTGCTGATGCTCTTGTCTGTTTGTGTGTTTATATTATACTCCATGGTGAATTGTCCTTGAAGTCCTCTCCTGTTTGAGGACAGGTTCTGCAACTGAAGGCAAGCAGCTTCTGCATCACACACGTGTGCAGGGATTCCACCTCCCTGTCACAGTAAATGTTCATGTGTGAATCAAGAGATTTTCAAAATGACCTCTGCAGGCTGCCCAGAGATCTTGTGGAGTCTCCATCCCTGGATATATTCAAAAGCCAACCAGACGCAGTCCTGACTAACGTGGTCTACACCACCCTGCCCAAGCAGGGAGGTTGGACCAGAGAACCTTCAGTGATATTTTCCAACCTCACTCATTTTCTGATTCTGTCTTTCAGTAAGAAAGAAACAGTTTCCTTTTTGATAATGATATTCTTATTCTTATTATAAATTTTGCCTACTTTTAAAGAATAATTTCCCACAGTGTTTAGAAAATGCAGTCTGAGGGAGTTCTGGGCCCCTCAGTTTAGGAAGGACGTTGAGATGCTTGAACGTGTCCAGAGAAGGGCAACAAAGCTGGTGAAGGGACTGGAAAACAAGCCATATGAAGAACGACTGAGGGAGCTGGGGTTGTTTAGCCCAGAGAAAAGGAGACTCAGAGGTGACCTTATCACTCTCTACAACTTCCTCAAGGGTAATTGTAGACAACTGGGGGTTGATCTCTTTCTCCAGGCAGCAACTGACAGAACGAGAGGACACAGTTTTAAGCTGCATCAAGGGAAATATAGGTTGGATATTAGGAAGAAGTTTTTCACAGAAAGAATGATTAAATATTGGAATAGTTTGCCCAGGGAGGTGGTGGAGTCACCATCCCTGGATGTGTTTAAAAGGAAACTGGATGTGGTACTTGATACCATGATCTAGTTGAGGTGTTAGGGCTGGGTTGGACTCGATCTTGAAGGTCTCTTCCAACCTACACTTCTGTGATTCTGTATAAATATTATTGGCATTATATCTGCAAACATAAAGCAATTTAGTAATTACTGTCCTAGCATGGTTTATGTTTAATATATTAATTATATTTGCATACATTAGGTGTATACATGGAGACCTCAAAGTCATTGCTGTCAGATTTCATGAATCTGTGAGTCAGGTAAACATCTGCAGGCAGTACAAAAAGTATGCTTAGTCAGGTGATTCATCAGGACCAGGCTAAAACTGCTTCTCACAACCCTTCCCTGCTAATTGAGCCAGGACATAAAATGGCATCTGCAAATGTTTGACTCTTGATCCCAAACCAAGGAATCATTGTCAGTCTGTTTGCAGAGCATACCTCAAATGTGCTATGTTAAAAAAGCAGTAGAGCAGACAATTGAATACAACTTTCTTAAATACTAGAGGTAGGGCCGACTGATTAAAGTCTATATTAAACTTATCATTGGTAAATCCAGCTTTATCCTCAGTAAGAGATATATGGTTGTTGCAGAAAACAATGTTATCCAAACAGTAAAAATCAGTGTCTGTCCAAGGTCATCTGCAAAAGATTTCTCTTTCCACATTGATTGGTTTTTGTCTTGATAAAATTAATGGTGATTATTAATGATTTTCATAATCTCTACTGTAAGGCAGACCTTAAGTTCTATGAAGATAAGGAAGTTTGTAAAAGTAAATGATTTCAGATATCTTCACCTGTACTTAAGCACATTCCCCCTTTTTTTTAAATTTTTCTCAAGCTGCTTGTACCCCAACCACTCTTTGCTGTTTGCCAGTTACCTCCATGGGTAGTGCCACCGAGAATTAAAAACCTGCTCCAGAGTTGCAAGAGGCCACAGAGGTCTGAGCAGGGAAAACACAGTGGCTTTTTTTCATTTAAATCAAAACCTGAAATACTCCAATGCTAAAAACTGAACATTTATCAGGAGGAAAGTTTTGCCTAAGCAAATTACATTTCTACTAACAAACATGTTCTAGAAGCTGCATATTAACTGTAGGAAAGATTGGTGCAGGCAAATAACTTGAACATTATATTGGGTGAAAGTTGCTCATGTTTTGGTGGATCCTTAGACAAACTAATGTGAACTGCTTGTATAGGCTTGCTGGGCTTCATCCAGTAGACAGCAATCTCTAGACAGTATATTCATAACATAATTAAAACATCCATTTCAGGGATCCCCCAGCAAGTCCCAACAGGCAATATCATTATCACTCAAACTAACTTCACTGCTTAATAAGTTTTATGTGATGAGCTCATGGTCATGGTCATGTCTAATTGGCTGAGCATTTCACATGAAAATGGGTTTGAACTTCCTTGTAGAATGTAATTATGACAAACATTAAACCTGTAATGTTAATCAGGCAGTAAACTAAAGAGAAGGGTTTAAAGACTCATTTTTAGATACAGAAGACAGATGATAGAGAAAGCATCTGTTTTTGCAAGTCATATTCCTTGGATGTGGATATGACTGCTGCAGCTATTTTCTATTCTAATGAGGTTTCTGAATTATAAAATATATCTGTTTTTCCTGTTTCCTTGATTGGCAGAGATGGTCAGCATCCTTCCTCTTGTCTTCTCATCATCTATCTCTTCTTGTTTATCAAATTTTGTAGAACTACACTTCTAGCACTTCCTTGCTTCTCTATAAGAGATTGAAAGAGAAATTCAAGTGAGTCTGTAGATAAGTAGTCAAGTCATCTAGTTTGTCTTCTTTACACTGACTTTTGTTCATCAGTTGAGTTGCTGCTTCAAAGACAAGACATTCTAATTAGATCCAGAGAACATCAACCAGGAGTAAGGTACTGACCTTCAATTTTAATGAAGTATTATGGGAGTCTTAGTCTTAAACACTTAATTTGCCATTGTTGTGGCAAACAAACAAACTAGGGCAATAAATGGTTCATCTGGATCAGCATTTTAGGAAGTTTCTTTTTGAGAAAGAAAAATTCAGGAACACTCTTGAAAAAAGAGAGAAATTCCCAGAACATTTCAACAGTAACTGTATCTATCATTAATAGATATTATTTCTTAAAACTGGAAACACTTCTATCTCATTCCAGCTAGATGGGGCTCTACATGAAGTACGGGAGCTGTTTGTGTTTTCTTTCCATAAAACCAGTTAAATATTAAATGTTATTAATTGATCTTAGTTCTGAAGCTGACATTTTCCTCTCCTGTTTCCCATAGTATCTGCAAAGTGAAAAGCACTGCCAGTATTAATGAAGAGAAGCCAGTTGATGTAATCTTTTGGGATTTCAGTAAAGCTTTCGATACTGTAGCTCTCTTAGAGTATCCTTCAGGACAAAATATCCCACATTCAGCTGGATAAGCACATGGTGTGAGCACATTGCAGAAAAGGTTGTGGTGAATGAGGGCATGAGGCCAGCACTGCCAGGGAGGGATTGTCCCCCTCTGCTCAGCCCTGGGGAGCTTTTGGGGCCACAGTAGAGAAAGACATTGAGCTGTTATAGAGTGTCCAAAGGAGGCCATGAGGATGGTGATGGGTCATGAGGAGAAGCCATGAGAGGAGCAGCTGAGGGTGCTTGGTGTGTTCAGGAGACTGAGGGTGTCACAGCACAGCTGGTCTGTAGCTGGACAAGATAAATCTGGCTACAGCATAAACACAATTTGGCTAGCCTGGCTCATGCTAAAAGATGTAGAACAAGTCCCTGGGTGAGCAATGTAGGAGAGATTTGAACTCAAATGGGGACCTCAGCCAGTCATGTTCAATCCAGAATGCAGATGTATCACTAGCTGAAGAGCTGGGCAGTGTCAAGACCCTGCCAATCAGCTGTCCAAGCCCAGGAAATTTGAACCCCCTATATAAGAGTGTTCTGAACAATAAGACACACTATTTATCTCATGATCATCAGTAAACTGAGTTGTGATTCTGTCTCCAAACTAGGACTGCACGTGATGTGAGGGGACACCTCAGTGCAGTTACAACCTTCTGTGATGGGAACAGAGGGGGAGGCATTGATCTCTGCTCTGTGAGAGCAGTCACAGGACCCCAGGGAATGGCATCAAACTGCCTCGGGGAGCTTTGGGTTGGATATCAGGAAAAGGTTCCTCACCGAGGGTGTTTGGGCACTGGTCAGGCTCCCCAGGATAGTGGCCACAGCAGCAGCCTGACAGGGCTCAAGAAGCATTTGGACAACACTCTCAGGCACATGGGATTGCTGGGGTGTCCTGTGAGGGAACAGGAGTTGAACTTCAAAGATCTTTGTGAGTCCCTTCCAACTTGAGAGGTTCTATGAATATCTATGTGTCCTGTGGTATTCTGTGACTAAATGCAGGATATCTTAATTATATATACTGAAACTTATGCTTATATTTTTTTTTGAGAAATCTAAATCTAGTGAATGAGAAAGTGACTTTTTTGTGTGTGTAAAAAATCTGTACTCTCCTTTTTCTGACTTTGTGGTGTTGTTTATTTCAAACTGCTGTTTGGAAAAACTCTGTTTTAAATGTCCAAAATTCACACAAAGGGAAAAAAAATGCAAGTTTAGACCTTTACTGAAATCAGTGTGTGTGACCTTTGGCTTTATCCATAGCTCATCAATCTATTTTTGGGGTGCATTGGTTTACTGTATCCCAAATAAAGATGTTATTATATGTCAGAGAAATTGCCCTCCAGAAATACCCAATTCTTTCCATTCCCTTTAGAGTGATTTTAGGCAACTACCTAGATACAGATGTCTGTGCAGATTCAGACACTTAGCAGACAAGTGGAAATTCCCCTTTCATGCTACCCTTCCCATGTTTATCTCTTGACTTCAAGGACTGAGCTCTAATCTTTTATCCTCAATTACTGCATGAAGGAAAACATGATTTTCATTTGCTTCCCTCTTCTATTTTAAAAAAGAAAACAATGTTTTTTAGGGAAATCTGGAGTTGGTTTGTTAGTGCTCAATTACACGTTGTTTAGATGAGGGTAAATATTAGGATTTCAGACTTCAGCACAAGAATAATAGATTTTTTTTCTTTCTTTAAAGAAAATAGCCTCTTTGCTTTACTGCCAAGCATTGACTCTTTCAGTATGTTCAAGCCTAGAAGGCTGAAAACAACGAGACAGATGTGATTCACATAGGGCTCACCAGCATGGTGCTTCAGTGTTCTGGCTTGTTGGAAAGCTTCCAGGGGATTTAGGAAACGAACATACTGAAGAAACGCAAACTGTTATTTTGCCAATTAGTTGGAAAGATGTGGTTTTTCAGCATGATTCAAATTGGGTTTGTTAATTTTTGTTTTCATCAAAATTTCCCCATACAGAACAAAATATTTAGTCAAAATATTTAGACCTGTCATCTGTTATAGTTAAAATGGTTATGTATCAATCCAAAGAATTTTAGAATACTATGTTTATTAAGGGGCTTACGTGTCTCCTAGGTGATTGTAGGAACAAAGTAGCAGGATACTGCATCACAACAGGGTGAATCCATTATTACTTTAGGAATGTAGTTGTTGGAGACTAGTTTGTGTTTTGTACATGGAGTTCATTTGACTATATTAAACCTGTAAATCCTTATCACAAAACTATATGTAATAAGTTCTTCTTTTCTGGACCACGATTACTAACATACTGGCTTTGTGAGGTGGTGAAAAAGACTATTGGAAAATACTCTTCAGTGATGCTGTTCTCCTTGCCCGGTGTCCCAAGGAGCTGGTGTCACTGAAACACAGACCAACATGGAAGTATTTTTAAAAAGTGTAGTTAAGTCATCTTGGTTGATGTAAGATTAAGACATATTAAAGTGTTATCAATATTTAGATGAATCTATTACAGATGCAAAAAAATTCAGATCAAAATCAGGAGTGGTTTTACAGGGAGGATCTTCCAGGCTTTCCACATTGTAATAAAATATGATACAAACCAGCATGGTGTCAATAAATCTACAGGATAAAGGTCAGGTTTACATTGATGGACAGAGCCAGCAAATGCATTTGTTCCTGCAATGTCTGTGTTTTAAATGCCACCCTCTGATGAACCTGGTGCAGAAATACACTTCTGGGTTTGATGAGATGTCAGTTTTGTTCAGTGCTGATCAAATAAGATGAATGAAAGTGAAACAAGAGCAAAAATATTACTTCTGTCATTTATTTTTTATGCATTACAGGAAGTGGGTCAGTCAGTGAGATTTCTCTTAAACAAATAGCAATCACTGCACAATATCACCCATTGATCTATTTCACAGCAGGCAATGGCCTTTTTGTCAGAAAGGACACACAATTCAAATACCACAGAAAACGTAGAAATGCCCATGACAGGTTTGAAAAGTGTCTTCCCCTCCTTTTACTTGCCAAGCCATTCTCCACGAATCAATCTTGACTGTAGAGGCAGGACATTGCAAAAAATATCCACGTCTATAGGGAAGGCAGATAGTCTTACAAAAAAAAAAGTGTAATGTAAATATTGTCTAAGGTAAAGGAAATCGACATTTAGCAAAAAAAAGAATTTGTTTTCTATGATACATTAAAAAAAAAGAAGACCCAACAAATTGCAATTGCATGAGTTATTTTGTGTAACTGTAGCAATTTCAAGGCCCAATACTTAGTATGACTGATGTATCCTATCATTAATTCATCTTCAGAAAATGTTATCAAATGTGAGAGTCTATATATCCCACAGGACTGTAAATATTTGTTCAAAGAGAATAATTTGTGGATAGACTTCTGAAAATGGGATACTTCCCTTTACACTTAATTTGCTTGTGAAATTATTTTAAATCATTTAAGTGCAATATCCAGCTTTGAATGACTCCAAGCAACTTTAATGTGTCTGAAATGAGGCAACTAAATTCCAATATCACCATCTAAATAAATCAATGACTTGAGTTCCTAAGAATTTATAACCTGCATGGAGGTAAATGTTATTTTCAGTTTATCATCTGTGTGTCAGCACTGCTGAAAGGCAAGACAAGAAATTCTCTAATAGTATTTTACAGCCAAATGTGGAAGGTCTCTTTTATAGGAGTTATTTATTCAAATAACTGAATTATTTCACTTTGCTTGACACATTGCCTTGGTTGGCCATAAAATTCATAGATTATACCTTCTTCTGAAGACGTGTATTTTAATGCTGTTGCACCCATAAGCAGAATTGTTTTGATTTAATTCTAAAGACTTTTGTCTGTTGCTTTGGTATATTTATGGGGGGCAAATAATAAAACATGTAAAACATAATGATTGTCTGGAATAATGTTCTGAAATAACTAACGAATCAAAATACTGAGAGCTTCTCACATCCCGCTGAAATGTGGGTTTACAGATAGCCTGCAATCTTCACTTGATCATTTTTCTTTTTAGAGGCAAAAATAACCCTCACTTTCCTCTTCAAAAGAGGGGAGGAGGATAACAGCACTAAAGAAAGGAAAAGAGGGTTATAGAAGCAAGTTGAAATGAGGAGAAAGAAACCTACATTTCTGTGGCTGATTTCTTCCTGCTCTGTCCACTTGTTGAAGTATATACAGATATTTAACTATTTACTATTCAATATAAAAAGCCTGCAGTCCTTAACCATGGTAACCATTCTATCACTTGCTATTTAATATACCTGCCTTATTCTTGCAATTTCCAGCAAGGCAATTAAAAGCATATGTTCATGTCTTCAATAGTATGATTATACAGTATAAGGTTTTCAGGAAAAAAAATCCAGATGTAAAGCATTTTACACTCTCAATAGTTCCGCAGCTTTTCAGAATCTTTTTAAAGCTTGAAGCATTCATAACAAGAGAAAATCTGAGAATGACCCTCATTGTGGCAAATCTTGAGCCCATGAGAATGCCTTTTTTTCCTCTTTCTCTCCACTCTAAGAACGTTGCATCATTTTTATTACATCTTAATCAATAAAAATTAAATAATATTGATATTTGAGGATTTAAACAAAACCAAGAGTCTTTTAAAGATCGGATAGAGATCTCCGAGATACATACCAGATATTCTAATGTGAAATCCTTCCTGGGGAAGGAAGATAGTTACATTTCCCTCACTAAATCCCTGTTTTTATGTCAGATCTGTGAGATTGTTGCTCTCCCTAAAGCACCTTCCTTACCATCATTACCTTATATAATTGACCTTTTAACAGTGAGGGGGAACAGAGAGGGTGTGTTCAGGGAACTTGGTATATCCACAAGTGAGGCTTTTGGCTCTGTCTTCTTTTACCTTTGCAGAGACAGTGGCTGAGAGTGCTGCAGTAACAATAGACTTGGATGCTGTCTTTGGGACATATTAATAGTTTTGAATATTTTGAAGACAGACAACATTTGATAAGCATGCAGTGGGAAATCCCCTGGATTTCTTCTTGGAGTGGCAAATAACTTAGCTCACCTTTGCTGACTAAGCAGTTGTTTTTATATATGGTTTCCAGTAGTACCTTATAAATGACTTTAATTTACAGTGCATTACGTGCCTATGCCTCTAAATCCCCATGCAATAATTTGTATCCTTTCCCTTGATAGTTTAATTGTTTGTAATTTTTTTAATCCTAAACTCATCATAATCCAATCCAACAACTTCTTTCCATTGCTTTTGAATAATAAATCTTTAGGCTTTTCCTATTCCAATTATCATAGGTACTTATTTTACAACTCTTTTTAATGTGGGTAACACAAACAGTATTATTCTTATACTTCCTTGGGGAAAAAATGGACCACAAAAATGTATTTCTTTACATTAATACAAAATAGAACATCTAATTAGATTTGCTATTGTAGCTGACAAATGATCTCCATGTACTATAAATGGGGCACATATATCATGGCTGTTTGCACTTTAGTTGGAGCTTTACGGTGCCTTAATGCTGTACAAACACCTGTGTAAAAAAAGGGTTTAGTTGAAAATAATAGAGTTTCATCTTACTCAAATCTTTACATGGGATTTTAGTATTCAAAACTCTGCAATATGATCCCTGGATTTTAGATTCATGAGAGAATATTTGTGTAAAGAAAACTTTCTGGAAAAACCCCAAAGAAACACGTCTAAATAAATCTGTCCTAATGTCCCTCCAGTTTGTTCCTGATGGACCACTGAGCACATGAAACAGGATCTGAACCTTCCTTACCTGTCAATGAGATAGCAAAAATAACTTTAGGGAGACAATCTCAGTGGTTTATGGTGCAGTGAGGTTTGCATTTGGATATTGGTATTTCCTACTTGTCAATTGCAAGAGATGTGTTGAAGTGAAAAGTCAGAAAAGGATTAAAAACTCTACAATGGTCATGTTTTAAGAAGAAACTTTCTCTTCACAATGTCATTACAGAACTCACAGTAAAGCATTTTGCATAATGGTCATGGAACTTCAAATATATTTATAATATAATAAAATATATTTGAAGGATAAGTCAATCCTGCTGATTTGTTAATGGAATTTTTTTTACATCTAATTTTCCACACCTGGCTCTAATGTAATTTCCTATTGCTTCAAAAATGAAAAATTAAATGTAAAAGTTGCTTTGCCCTCACTACTTGATGAAAGGAAGTTTTTTTTTTTTAATTAGAATATTCACTAACATATATTAAATGCTTTCTAGCTGTTAGTGGGATAGGAATTTTTTGAGAAATCTGCCTTTTTTGAGAAGAATTATAAAAATTCTGTAAATATGCATCCAACTGCAGGCCAACTTTGTTATAGTCTTTGAAACCTTGTGCAATGGACCTACTGTTTAGCACAGTTGCTAAATACCAGATATATTAAGCTCATACCACATTTTAAATCTTCTATTAAAATCTTCACAAAGCTATAAAATGAAATTAATGAAACAAATTAATGGGCATAATTCAGTCCATTAAATTTGCCCTTTTACCCTGTGTAAATAGGAGTTTGCCAATTTTTATGGCAGTAGTTTCTAAACCTTTATGGGTGGATGTAACCTTTTTGTAATAGTTGACATTTTATGTATTCAACTGTTTCACCCTTCTTTCTTTTATTGCTGTAGTGACTTTTTCCCATGTTCAAGTTATCATTGGAATATTAAATTTCTTTCTGAATTACCTTGCTATCTTCAAAGCATGTAATTCTGAGTGCAGAAAGTTCTTCCTTTATCAGTGCAAGCAGAAATGGAGCAGAAGTTCATCAGCACACTAAAGTTAAGAGCATGTGAGCAGACATCCTAATAAACATGGAAGGTTTAAATGAGGGAGATAGTTTTTTTGTAGGATGTTCATAGTCCCTTAGAGGCAGGTTTTGTTCCATTTTTTCCCTCCCTAAGCAAAGCCTGGCATCCAGAAATTAATGTAAGGCCTTTCAGTTATCTAAATACTTGGCATTTTTCTTTTTTCCCATATTTAGATTCAGGTTTTAGGATGTGAGAATGGTAGGCCTATTATGATCACCAATAAGTGGCAACTTCTGTGACCTTGGCTTTTGTATATTTCAGACAGTAAAAAATTCAAAAGTAATTATGGGAAAATTTGATTCATCATTTATAGTCCCTACATGCCCAGTCATCATAAATAAGCAGGGAGAGGAAAGACAAATATGCAGAAGGTCAATTAAAACATCACCATGTCAGTTAGAATAAAATATCATCATAAAGAATTCTATTAAAGAGAAGTTTTAGGATAGAACTGTTTCCTAAATTTCTGGTAAGATAGTTTTCTGACTTTTTGCTTCTATTCTTTTGGTGTCCCAGGTCTTAGGTAATGTTTCCTTATGTGCTGTTTTATTTGTTCTTACTTTCTAAATAAAATCTTCTGATTCTGAATAAATGGATATAAGTCATGAGTGATAATTGAAAATTGACAAGAAGTTGGACATTTTACCAGTCATCTACCCTCCCTTTGATTTTTGGATGGCTTTACTCATTATCCTTCAAAAAAAGAACACAGGATCTTACTGGCTGGTATGGAAATAATCATTGAGACAATTTTTCCACATTCCTACGGCTCTTTGCATTCCTCACATAAGTACCGATGCACCTAGGCATATATGCCTGCAGGATTGGTTCTTGCCGAGATGTAGCAAAAAGGGGAAAATTTCTATTCAGGTAAGATTTATCTTTTCTCTGCTGATATCACATCACTTTAAACTAGGTTAGTGACCCTGGGAATAGGAAAGGGAAGTTCGGTTTGTGTCTGTTTTCTCTTCTGAGTCTGCTGAAAGTGCTCTCCTAGCAATGTGGGTATTCTCTCTGGTCAGTTCATCAGAAGTAGCTGAGTCAGATATCATAAAATAACTAACCCACATGCACTTGCTAAAAGCTCAGGCACATCATACTTATTGTTTAATTTCTTTAATAGCTACAGGTTTATTGTAGCAATAAAATATGCTGTAGCTGTAGCATGTCAATTCAAAAACACTGTTCCTTCTTTGTTAAGAGACTGTTCAGAGATTATCAAAGTACCACTCAAGACATTAGATGATTCTGTGTTAGTGGAAACACTGAGAGTTTTCATCTAGAGCTGCAGAATTTATCCTGGAGAAATTTGTGGATCAGAGAGCTGAATGTATGTATCTACATTTTAATTAAAAGTTAAGAAGTTAGAGTCCTGGCTCCACTGAAATTTCACTGAATTACTACTGGAATAGATACAGCTGATGTCAATAGTCATTTTCAAACTCTGCTGAATCTGAAGGAGGGCAAGAGATTAGTGTGAAGTGAGAAGTTACAAATGTAACCCTCATGGGCATAGCTGAGAATATTTGCGCTGCAGGAGTGGATCACAAAAGAAATGGTTCTCAGGCAAAGTGTTTATGATTACTGAGGACAGAAATGGAGCCCAAAGAAGATGCTAAATAAAAAAAAATAATTTGAAAGTGGTCATACAAAATCAAGAGAGCAAGTCAGAATAGAAGATGGCACCAGAGAGAGTAGTCGCTCAGGGGAGATGTTTGGGAAGAATCTTATTGATGGGAGATTTTGCACTGCCAACTAAGGTTATTAAATCAGAAACTAGAGAAATCCTGAGAGGAGAAAAGCATGTGATTGATGTGAATAAAAATATTTTGAAGGAAATAAAGCATTGAATAATATTGATTTTGCAGGGGAAATAAACCATATGCATGGAAAGCTGAAGTAACATCTCCCACTAAAGGGGCCAAAAATACATATTTCAAAAGTGAATTATATGCTAAAAGAACTTAAAATTTATGAAGGTACAGGGAAGAAAAGTGGACAGTGACCTTCCAGTTGGATGAGACAGACACAGTACAAAGGAAAAGTGGCCAGAGGAGTGTAGGAACTACCTAACCATTCTGTAGTGTTGCATGTCAGCTCATTAAACACTGGCAAGGATTTAAAAGAAAACAGTCAATAGAGAAGATAAGGCATGAAAACCTCATAAATGAGTGGAGAGAAAATTGTGTGACTGGGATTTATAACTGAGAATATGAGTGACTCTCTTGCTGCTCTCAGAGATGTTGTGGTGAGAATGATTGAGAATGAATATATAAAGATGATGTTGAAGATTAAACCAACACCAGAAAAAGATGTTAAAGGGTAGTTTAATGATCTCAATCAGAAGCCAATAATAGATTTTCAGGAGTAATGCTTGAGTGATTTGTTTAATAGATGAGTGGTGGTTTGGAAAATATTTTAAGATTAAAATTCTGAGAATGATTTGGTTTTCCTTAGCATTAATAATTCATCTGTAACATAGTTACTTCTCTTTCAATAGTGCTTAAGTAATTTGTCCTTTAAATCCTTTGTTAGCCCTGCCCAAACACCACTTTAATCTCATTTCTTGCCCTAAATCTCACTTCATCTTTTCCCTCTTTTTCTTCCCACAACTGCACAACTCTGTACCCTTCTTTCCACCCTCATATTGCCTATTAACTCTGCAGCATTTTGATTTCATCAAGCACTTGATCTTCTCAGCCCACTGCCATTTCCTGTTTCCTTGGGATTCACTGGGCAACACCAAAGAGAAATGGAAGGTAAAGGTGTCAGGGGTGCAGCTGAGCTTTGAGTGGTGTGGTCCTTCTCCTACATGGATGAGTTTCTCTTAAGGACTCTCTTACAGAAAAGTCTAATAAAGGTTGAAAGGCAGTGATCCCCAGGAGTTTGTTGTGCTGCACTAAATTTTGGGGCACAGTTTCAGTGCTGACATGTTTCCCTAGAGAACACTATGGCCACCCCAGATGGTGATACTTGTCTGTCTGGTACCTTCCACAAATCTGTTTCTTCGTTATGTTCTGTGTTTCTGCTCAAAATGCTGAGTTTTCCACAGCATGTTTGGCCAGAAAATTCTTGCTTTTTGAGATTTTTCCAAAGCCTGCATTTTGAGCTGTGCTGTGGAATCAGCTGAACATATGTTCCCCAGCTGAAGCTCTATGTGGCAGGGCCGTGTGGGACTGTACAAGAGGGAACAGACAGAGCTTGTGGCAGAGCTCATTCCAGGTGAGGGCAGGAAAGTGTCTGAGCCCAGCTCTTGCCCAGGAACCACATCCTGAGAGGTGCAGAGCAGCTCCCTGTGCACTCTGAGCTTTGACTTTGTTGTGTAGGTTCATGCCTACCCTGAGTGTGCTCAGCAGCCCACTCTGTTCTGCCAGTCCTGACACACAGGTGCCTTTTCCTCGTGCTACACATTGGAATGGAGACCTTACAGTTCTGCACAACAGAGCAGTGGAGTTACCAGAACAGAGCTGTCTGAGCCTCCAGCTGGCCCTGGAGAGCCACTGTCCCATTAAGGGAGGAGCAAGGATGACTCTCCATACTTTGATCCTTTTTGCTTGATAGAATTTTAAAATTACTTATGCTTCTTCTCATCTAATTTTCCCAGTTGCTCATATTGCATTATTTGATGACTTTTTGAATTTATTCTGTGATTATAGCTCCTTTCCATTGAAATACACTCTATTCCTTTAATAGGGTATTCCGTATTTTATGAAAAATGCTAACAAGATATATTTTCCATGTGCTGTTATTTTTATTAAAATCAGTTTACTAATCATACTAATCATGGGCCACACAGGGACCGCAAAGAAAATGACAAAAGGCAGCAAAATGGGAATTTATGCTATGAATGTATCATCTGCTATAATTAGGAGATACTACACAAGCTAAAGTTTTGAATTTTTGGGATTTGTTGTTGTTTTAACTTTTTGTTTGTTTGGTTGGTTGGTTTTTTTTGTTTGTTTTTTTTTTGTTTGTTTGTTTGTTTGTTTGTTTACAGTAGAACTGAAATATCATAAAGAATAATTTCCTACAATATTTCAGTCCCACTCCAAAAAATGGAGTATTTTATAATTTATCTTATAAATTCAATGGACCTTGTGATTCCATCTTCTCTTTTTAGGCACATTTTACCTGACTTCTACTAATAACTCACATTTCCTTCTACTTCTTTATAAAAACTTGTCTTAACCAGACTCTGCAGCCCTGGGCCCATAAATACTGAGAACTTTTTAGAAGGCTAGTTCCTTCATTTCTCCCATGTCATAATTGCTTTGCTCATTAAGAGATGGCTGCATTAAATTTATATTTGTATTTTTTTACATCTTATATTCGAAAACATGAATGTATAATGTCTCCCTGGAACTCTGCACCATTATGATGAAAGATACAAGTGGAGTCTGAGACAGACATGTTTAATTAGTGAGAAAACTTGACATTTTCAGTGTTTAGATTAGACAGGGAAAAAGCCAAGAGCAAAGAAGTTGTTTGGGGTGATTTTTTTAGATTGCTGACAGAAAATAATTGTTTTAACACAAATTAAAATGAAACTTTTCAATTTTTGTAGTGTATCAAAGGCCATTAGAGTTAAGATTCAATGCTTAATCATAAATCTAAATATTCCAATTCCTACCTAAGTAGGAGGAAATACTATATCATTTTTGCATGATAACCACTCAAATTCTGTAAGTGGCAGTTGAAAAGCTATGTCTTCAGTAATAAAAATATCACTTGGCAGATCATTAGGGTTGATGGTCAAGTTTTGGGTTCAACTGCTGGGGTAATTTTTTTCTCAACTGGCAGTGGAATTTTCAATGTCTGGAAGTCAGTTATTCTTTGATGAAGAATGAGTGATTCAGTAGAAAGAAGCAGGAACAGTTCAATTTCACACAGCCTTCTAATTCAGGGTTAGAGGATGAAACAGCAGAACCTACAGAATCTGAGAGCTGGGGCCCTTAGGATTTAGCTAGGGCCAACTTTCTCATCTGTGAAGTTGTGTTTTTCATTATATCTGACATTTTTTGAGGGTGAGTTTTGTTACAGATTATTAGCCTATGGCACTGGGCTGGGAAGATGAGACTTCACTGAGATACAGAACACATAAAAAAAGAGTGAACAATTGAAATTACAGAGTTATTGTTATCTTGTTGTCAAGGTAGCTTGAGGTAGGTTTTGCACTGAGAGGAATTCAGTTTGCTTTTATGTGTGATACTATGAAATGAATTCAGCGCCCAGTATGCCCCAACACTAATTATAAAACTCTAAAAACAAGGAATAAACCCAAACCAACTCTTTCCAGCTTTCTTGCACTGTTTAACTCTTCTCATGCATCTCTGAAACCACTGTATTGATTTACACAATTGAGGGCTTTAAATGTGATTGATTACCTGTATCCTCTTCTGTCCTGGGTTATGTATATTCATGGAAGGAACAGAAAAGATAACTTTGAATCAGAGCTTTACCTCAGGGATGTATTTAGGATGTTTAGGAGTAAATCCTGGATTCACTGCCATTAGCTTAGAGGGGAATATGCCCATGTCAGCAAGGAACTAATAACTTGCTGGGTAGCTGCTGTGCACCTAATCAGGTAAGAAACATATCACAGTCATCAAATATTAACAGTTTATTAAATAAAGAAGAAGAAAGGAAATTTCAAGGAGAATTTAGGGAGAACCTTCTGGGAAGCCTGGAGACATCTTTGTTCAGCTTTCCTTGGTACATGCAGGGGACTAAGCCAGTGAGCAGATGCTCTCTGGAGAACCTCTACAGTCAACAGACAGAAATTATCAAAATTGGCAAATAATGTTTGGAAAAAAAAAATTAGAACGTACTCCAGCTTGCATATTCAAGGTATCGTGTTTAGGCAGGATGACAAGATAGGAGTGAATGGCTGGGTAGAAGTTTGCATTTTTAAAAGATCTGTAAGAGGAAGGAAGCAATCTAAGTTCATTGTCAATGAGAATTGGACAAGCAGTTTTGGATTTAATCTAAAATAAGAAAAATTAAGATTAGTTGATAGGAAAAAAACTTTTAAAGGTAATGATAGCAATGCATTGGAATAGATTGCCTGGAGAGATTTTGGAATCCTTGTAATTGGAAGTTTTTCTAGACAAATATCTGTCAAGATTAATATGTTTGATCTTGCCTTGGAACAGAGGATGGATGAAATGACCTCTTGAGGTCCCTTCCAGCCGTTTATGAATCTATAAAATAATGTTTCAGCTCCCAGGGGAGAAAAGAACTATCCAAGCACAGAGAATCTGCTACAAATGACCTTTGATATTTTTATTGACAAAAATTCAGAAGTGATCTCAGTATATAGCCAGTAATGAAATAAAATTATTCAAACTAACATTAATCTCTAGTTTCTTCAATCAGAAGCTTATATGAACACTTCTTAAGGTTAAATCTCTATCCCCTGTCACTTAAGACTTCTTGTAGGAAATAAAATTGGGATTCTGTTTGCAGAGTGAAGATCTTAATTTGAAAAGTTAAATAACATTTGTTGTCCCACTGCTGTGGAAATTCTCCTGTTCTCTCCAAGGCAAGGTTGTCAAGAAAGTGCACTGATAAACTTGACTCACTCTGGAAAGTAGCCTTGTGCAGAACATCATATGGCTTATCTGTGAAAAGATCAGTGTCCTCACTTTCTGTCTTCAGAGACAGCTGGAATTTAACTTTAAAAAGAGATTGCTTATAAAGCTCTGCTCGCTAAGAAAGCTGATTTCTTTCTGAAATTCTCTAGACCAGTGATTTCCAACCTTTTTCAGTTTTAAAAATTCCTTAGAAGGCACTGACTATAGACTAGTGATGGTAAGGTTATAAATCAAAAGTCTGGTGGTAAGAGATCTGCAGCAATGATGGGAAGAAACCCCAGCCTGAGCTCACAGGTATCTGCAGGGACAGACCAAAGCCCCCTACTGCACATCTGCAGTGTGACAGAGGCAAGAATGTCAATAACTCACCACAGGAAAAGGGCAAGATCTTCTGACAACAGCCTTAAAGACCCCTTTTTATTTACCTTGTAGATGTGTCTTCTATAGGGAATATCATTAAAACGTAAGAGAAAATAATAAAAGTGAACAGTTTCTGTAGAAAACCAAGATATTTCAAATTGGAACAGACCCCTGGGTAATCCCTGCTTCAGCTTCCTCCTCAAAGCAGTGTTAACCCTGACAGACCAGGTTTCCAGGGCTTTATCCACAGGTGTCTCCAGAATTCCAGGGACAGGAGATTGCACAACCCCTCTGGGCCAACTCTTCCACCACTTGACTTTCTCTTGTTTTTGTGGGTCTTTGCCATCTTTAGACCCCCTTTAGCCTTTCAAGGGTGAGGTAATATTTTTTCCCTGCAATTACCTTGTCTGTGGACCAGCAAGGCCAGTTCTCAGTGTACTTAGGAATCATTAATCTTTTTTAACAAAGCACAATGTTTAGTTGCCTTTGAGTATTTGCAAACCTTTGGTGAAAGCTGTATTTATATTAATTGAGATGTTTCTCACACAAAGATATTTCACTCTTGCATAAAAAAAACCAACAAAAAAAAGTCCTATCCCTTTTTACATCTGAAATATTCAAAACTGAAAAAATATTAGCCCAAGGCTAATTTAATAAGAAGATGCAAGTACAATTATCTCTTACTGAATTAAAGAACATTGAGATTATCAAAAAGATTGATCTACTATGTTGAAAAAAGCCTTATAGATTCATTCCATTGAAAAGACTTGTGTAATTGATTTCATTGCTTTCAAAAAAGTTGGTTCTGGAAATACAATTAGGTATCAGGATGCAGAAAAAAAAATAACTTATTTTGAATCATCAAAATAAAAAACAACAAAGAATTGAGTACACTCCCCATACATGTGAAAACTTTTTCTAAACAACTAAATTAATTCATCTTTACCAGGAAGCAACAGAGATAAACAGTTCTTGTATCTTCAAAGAAGAGAACTTTTCAATAACTAATATTCTTGAAAGAAAATTGATTATAATTCTTTTTCAAATAGTATAATATAATTTTGGAGAATATTCCTTTTCCTGAGTAATTTGCATAAATATTAAATTAAAGCAAATTAATAAGAAAATCTCTCTTAAATTCTACTCCAGTATTCTTATCAGTCAATAGTTTAAATGAAGATGCAATGAATAAACACATGCAAATCATACACAAGCTGCAAAACAGTTACAGAACGGGGGAGGGAAGTGGAGCAGGCTGCAGGAACTGCAGTGTAAGTGCAAGATGATGCCAGGTGCTCAAGTCTGCTCTGAATATTATTGTTACAGCTATATAGTAACACAGAAAAGCACAAAACACACACAAAAGGAGGTTTGCTGTTTAAGAACCAAGCCTGAACAATTGCAGGACATTACAGTTCACCTGGTGGGGCTGAGGACAAGCTCCTCATTTGTCCAAGGATAAGGATTTCTCACTGAAGATGATTGAGGCTCTTAACTGCAGGCACACAGGGCCTGATGAGTGACTTCTCTGAACTTCTCACTTTGGTTTATAAATATTTTCAGGTTTGGAAGAATTCTTCTAATGTTTTTGTAAATTACTTGATTGAGCTTATGTCTTCTAATAACAGTGGGAGACGCGTCCTGTTTGCTGCCAACTCAGCACTGACAGTGTGTTCTCTGCTGCACAAATGGTAAAGGACTTTTGTCCTTATTTATTCATTGGCAACAGTTTGAAGCAAAACTGTAACCGCCCCCCTTGGGACACTTGACAGGGTTTTTCCATCACATAAAACATGTTCTGAAAGCAGCAAAATGTTTGCTTGCCAGCTGAAACAGATGTAATATGCTGCTTTCAATTTGTTTTGCCCTAATTCTTAAGCCATGTAAAATTTGTTACCTTTGATAGCACTCTCAGCCAGCTCTTTAAGAATATCTTAGAATAGGGTTTAATGTGTTCATTTTTCCTGTGCTACTACTTCAGTTTATATCCTCTCTAATACAGATGAGCTTTTAAATTATTTATGATGGGCAATGTTGCTTAGAAGAATATGAATCAAATTGGTAGATTTTGATAAATAAAATGATCATTTTTCTGTCTCTTAGGAATCACATGAATGCATGTTGTCTTGCCTATTTTAACAAAGAGGAAAGGGAGGTTAAATTACTTTCCTACAGAGATTTTGTGAGCCTGTTGAGGTGCACTCACATATGCCATTAACTTTCTCACAACAAAATAAGGCATTTGGAAGAATATTCCGTGCCCTTAAAAATTAAATCTCCTTTGATCTGGGTTCTAGTAACAACTTGCACAACAATATCAACTAGAAGAGGAGAGTCTGCTAGAATGCACTCAATTTATGCTTATATTTTCCTCTCTGTTATTTTTGTCTATGTCCTCAGGCTGAGTGGGAGAAAATGGCCAGTTTTCAGAAGCTCTGAGGGCTTTTTCCATTTGATAAACAGACAAATCAATGGGGCAGCACTCTTACATCTTGCAGTCTTTGGCTCTACACAATAACAGTTTTTAATTTCTCTCTAAATAACTTTTGAGATAACAAATGTGTGTGTTTATGTGTCCCCACTTTTTTTTTTTCCTTCTTCTCTAAAAATCTGGGGAGATTTATTTGTAGGATATAATAGTATAAATAAGTACCAAATATAATGGTATCAATGAATATCAAGCAGCATTAGGAGGCAGCAGCTCAATTAGGCTGCAGATTAGAATTGCAAAATCAACAACTAATTCCATAATTAACACAAAAAAGAAGTTCAAGGAGCAAGGAGTCTTTATTTCTTCTCTTTGCCTTGAAATGAACTGTTGCTCCAGTTATTCATGATTAGACAAAAGAATGCCAGAACACCCCTCATTCAGGACCTCTGTTCATCTGCCAGAAGCTGACACATGTAGGGTTAGGATTTCCTCCTCTGTGACATTTCTGGGCGTGTAGGACACAGGAGATAAGCATGAGCTCAGACAGCTTTTGCAATCAAACCCCGTAGCTTGATGAATGCCTGGCATTTGGGGCTATTGATCAGTGACACAAGAACAAGGAGAAAAGGCAGTAAGATACATTGTTGTCAAAGCTATTCAGAGGTTTCAATTTTCCTCCTGATAGTGCTATTTAAGCAGAAAATTTATACAATGAAATGGAGAAAATGCTTGTGAAGGTATAGCTTATTAAAAAGAAATTTTTTTAAAAAATTATGCTCCTGGGTTGCTCTAAGAAAAATGTTTTTAAAACTTTTAAAATGCCAACAACCCCAAATGTCAATACTCATCCAGGCTGAAGAAAAAGTCTCTTTTTGACATATTTTGCTACCTGCGTATAGGAACACAAGAATACTTGTTAGAGGGAGTAAATATTACAGTCATTTGCCATAAATCCTGAAATGTTGTTTGCAAAGTTAACCTATAGCTGCTGAGACTCTCAGTATTAATTAGTGTACACTGAGATTTGCATCTGGAGCAGTTATTTGTCACTTATTGTTATACACATAGTAGATAGTTTTCCTCTTTTAAAAAAAGATTACCCTGTAGCATATATTTACAGTAAAATTTCTACTTATGCTGCTAAGTATGTCTGCTTCCTGGGAAAAATATCTTTAGGTATTTAAGTTGTATGATTATTATTTTCTTGTCATTCCTAGGCAAATCCTAGGAAAGGGGAGAGAGGAACAAAATGTGGGACATTTTATGTGCTTTTTTTTATACTTCCCTGCTTTTTTTCTGACATAGATGAGATCAACCAAACTGAATAAAACATCTTTCAGCAGCATCTAACACTGATATTTTCTTCTCTATTTATCAAAGTTGAAACCTTTTATGCAGCTGTGTGTGCAACAAGTAATGTTTATTATAGAACAGTTATGTATTAGAGTAGCACTTCATATTAATGAATATTTCACCTGCTGTGCCTTAGACCTGCATAGGTGTGACAATATATTTATAACTGTTTAAATGTTCACAATTTGGGATTTTCTTCTCTGTCTGTCAGTAACACCTGTAATTAACTAAGAGAGGTTAAGTGCTTCTTATAACTTTGGGAGAATAAGCATTCTAAGCTTTGCATAAAACATAGTAATGAATCTTGATATTGAAATATCCCTTGGAGAAGATCAGATTTTTGCTTAGTTTGGAAAAGGAAATAATGAAGAAATGGTTTTGTGTTTTGTAGTGACTGCAAAAAAACCCTGCTAAAATAATTATACACATCTTTTGCACACTCTGGAATTTTGGTACTTCCCAGCTAAAATTAGAATTGGTTTTGGTTTTTGTTTGTTTGAGAGAGTTGTATACTAAGCAATAATTAAGATTAAGTAACTCAGAAACTCAGAATATGAGAGAGACAGACATGAGAGAATGAGATACCATTTTTTCTAATTCTTAATTGTAGCCCATTCTTTGATTGATGACACATAAGAAATTAGAACCTCACAGGGTATAATTTCCAAACACCTAAGAGGTTATGCATTTATTTGATTTAAAATGAAGTCTCTTCAGTTGGTTTATTTGCCATGACAAAGAATGTTCTTTCCTCTTTACTCCAGAACAGGTGATATAAAAACCTTTAAATACAATGGTGTGCTTTGGGTTTGAAATATTGTACCTTCCTGAATATACAAACACACACATGAAACCATGGCAGTGACAAATGCACAGCCTTGGACTTCCTTGAAGCCCAGAAAAGGGGAAAAAATACTTATTGAATAAAAAGATTACAGGGTTAGTGTGAGCTACACATGGGAACTAACTTCTGAAAAAGGAATGTTACACTCATTCTGTGAGTGTAACAGAAAAGGAATGTTACATAGTTCTGTGTTCCTTTGTAACCTAAAGGAATGAATTTTGGTTCAGTGTAAGTACATTTGCAGTTGAAAATATACTAGGGTATAAAGCTCTGTGCAGCTTCCATTTGAAATAAATCATATAATGTGCTAAAGTTGTTCAAATTATACACTGAACATAAAATGAGGCTAAGTCCTAATGCTTACTGCAATCCATAAATGATTCTGTGTAAGTATTTCACCACATAATTGAGGATAAATTTAGTCCTACACGTGTGCATACCAAGTATATACATCCAGCATGACTTTAGTGTATACATTAGGTGTACATCTTAATTAATGAGGGAAATATTGCAATCACACTCATTTTGAGCAGTACCTTAACTTTTCCCCATGCTTTTCTGTCCTTCCATTAGTTTGAACATGTTCTTGTTAGCAGACTGTGTTTGCCACAGTGCTGCTTTTTGTGTCAAAGCCAAGGGGTGCCTGTGCTCAAGGCAAGACTCTCAATTCACAGTGTTCTGGAACTTCACCTTTATCCTTTCTGATTTGCAGAAAAGATTCAGATGAGAAATGAATGTAACTGCTGACTGAATGTAGATCTGCTAGTTGTGGAGAATAGCTTTCTTGTGTCCTGCTTTATGAATCTTAATGCAAATTGAAATGAAGTTTTCAATTCTAAAATGTATCATAGATTTTTAAATTGATTTCCTAGTTCATTTGTCCTGTAACAAAACTTACATAGAACTAAGCATTTTTCCACATATTTATTCACTGGGGAAAATAATTTCTCTGTGTTTTCTATGTATATCATAGACTCGTGGAATGACTTGGGTTGGAAGGGACCTTAAAGCTCATCTGGTTCCAACCCTCTGCTGTTGGCAGGGACACTTTCCACTCACACAGGTTACTCAAGACCCCTCCACCCCAGTCTTGAGCACTTCCAGGGATCCAGGGTCAGCCACAGCTGCTCTGGGCACCCTGTGCCTCCCCACCCTCCCAGGGTTTCTGTGGGGGTGTTCTCTAGGAAGCTTTTTCAAAATGCAGTAACTCAGCATCTCACTTCTACACAGCCAGTGTTGCCTCCTGCGCTCCCTGTGGAGCATATGGCTCCTGCAACAATATTGACTCTGTGTCTACAAATCACACAACCAAGGCTGAACTGTGAAGAACTGCAGATGATGAAAAACTAGAATTCCCATTTTGCAATTCAGCCTATGTCCCATTTTCTCTTTTTATTTTGCCCTGCTTGAATAATTAATGTGGGACTATTTAGGAGATCTCTATGAAAGCATATTCAACATAATACAATTACAGAAAAATTATTATTCAAATAGCATATATTTTCTATTAAAAAACATTGGCAACGTTGTGCTGATCTCAACTTATTGGTCATGAGAATGGGCTGGTGGACATTACCTTCTTCTGGGGATTTTGGGAGGAGGGGGATTGAATTTTTAATGTTTTAATCAAATAATATGAAATTTCTCCAGTTTTCTGGAATATTGTTGTTGTTTCATTCTGAAGATCCAAAGTGATATGGCGATTAATAATTTTGAGGCTGAATATTATTTTGCCATTAACAGCAATTTATTGGCTTGAGTGTGAGCAGACTTGTATTCTCATGTGCAAGGGGCACTGCTGACAGCAGGGCAGATTCAGAGCCCACAACACACAAAGATACCTTCTGGAGCAAAGCATATAAATGGTTGTTATGAGAGCTGAGCTATAAAAAGGCTGAGTGAAATATGGCATCACTAAAATGCATAGCAAAACCCAGTGTGATTTCCATGCTGCCAGAATTTCATTCTAATTCAGCAGAAGTTTCTAGAATGAGAGAAAAGGTCAGACACACAAACATGCATAGAGGATGAATATAATAGATTTTAGTCAAAACTTACTTTTATTGACCTGATATTTCCTAAATTTTAACATGGCCATGACAGTTACCCTCAGAACGTCTTGTTTGAAATAAGATTTAGAAAGTGTTGATGCCTTTCTATAACTAATCAGAAATAATTGATGAATCTGTGGAAAATTAAACTGCAAAGTGTAAGACAAATTTGGAAGGTTTCTAAATGAATGCCTAAATATGGAGGCAATACTGTTACTTGAAGAGCAGCAGTTCTGATCTTCTGACATCAAGACAAACAAGAAAACCCCTTAAATATACATTGCTGCCAGTCATTTTACCAGTTGGTTCTTCTAGCACACATCGTGAGATAGATTACTCAAAGAACAGGAAGCTGCTGGATTAATTACATCTAACATTTACTTTTTGTAAATGTGTTAATGTGTTTTAAGAGTTCAGTAGTGTAAACCTGATGATACTCAGAATGTTACTGTTGGCTTAGTATCATCGGTCCCTTTCCAATCAAAGAGAGAAAAATAGAAAATAAGAGCTAATCTTTTGCTTTATAATATAAATTATTGTTATAGGAGATACTGAAGTGCTTCTTAAATGTTGACTTCTAATTCTTTTGGTATATACAAATACCTAACAATATTAAAATCATCCTAAAAAGCATGATTTGGGAGTAGAATTAAATACCTTCACCATTGGAGGCACAGTTTGGGAGTAGAATAAAATACCTTCACCATTGGAGGCACTTCAAAATTTCTAGGCACTTGTCAGAAAGTTATGGGACCATTCAAAGTCTTTGTATCTTTACTGGGCTAATTGAGATGCACACAGAGGTTGTGTTGATTCCAGTGGGATTTGCCATCTCATCCTGTGTTATTGCTGACACCAAAGTTAAAGAGACATAAGCTCTTCAAAGCAGACAAGACTTTGCTCATGTGGTTCTTACCATTTATTTGGTGTGAATCTTCTGATCATAAACCTAAGTGTTCCCATCAGGCACACATTGATAAGTGAGTCTAAAATGATTCTTGCAAACAATTGCAAGAGCATGTCAGTGACTTCCTTGCCCACAGGAAAGTCAAAGTCAAATTGTTCCTTAGATGGAATCCAACAGAGCTGAAGGAATTGAAATGTTCAGAGTGAGATCTGCAAATCCCCATTTCATTTTCATGAGTATTATGAAGATTCCTTTGACCCTTGCTGAGCTATTTCCTGAGAGTGCTTTATCCTGCAGAACACTTTGTGGGTCTCACCTGCTCTGACGTTCAGAGCACTCTGGAAGGAACAATCCTTCAGAAGACTGGGGCTGTTTTGTAGATGTATCTTACTGAACACTTGCCTTGCTGCCACAAGGAACACCACTGTGCCATAATTATTACCCTTTTCTAGAAATGTTTATCCTGTCTGCTTATAATTTCAGTTTATATAAAGGTAAGGGGAAAATATGTAAGCAAACGTGAGCTAGCATTTCTGAAAATTATTGAATTCTTAAAATTCATCCCAATGTTTTACTTAACAGGCAACTGCCAACCTTCTTGTCTCTTCCTTGAGCTTTGCTTGCTGAAGTCTTTCCAGGGTCAGTGTGAGATCTTCCTACACGAAGATTTCTTTTTTGTATGTGAAAGAAGAGGGGCCTCTTCTTAGTACTTTTCTTGCTAATTTTATGATAATTACCACAAGCACGGGAAAAAAAAAAAAAAAAAAAAAAAAAAAAAAAAAAAAAAAAGAAGTAAAATGATGGATTTCTAAATGTACATCTTCCAGTAAAGTGGAGATAGCAGTGATGATTGTGAGAACAGAGATGGGAAAAACACTCACCAGATTCAAAAGAAAGAAAACACACAAATGAGTCACTTCATTCTAGACTTGCGTCAAGCAACACAGGAGGTACTGAATCTCTTTCTCTCTTCCTCTTCTTTTAAATTTTTTTCCCTAAAGTCATTATAAAACACAACTGATGACTACTGGCAATTTTTATTCCACATGCTGGTTTCCCAATAAGGCTCAGATTTAGCTTTCTGAAACTTATATTTTTATGGCATAAAATATTGCCACTGTTTCCTACTTACAAAATAGAAAAACATGCCAGGATTTCAAAGCATTTAATCAGCTGGAACAGAGTAATAATAGGCTCTGTTTGCTAAAATCTTCTTAGATGCAAACACGAGTGATACAAATAAAGTCACTTCCAACGTCTCTTTGTCCAATATAATCTTCACTTTTATTTGATCACAAGTGCCATAGTTTCTGAGATACAACCAAAATTTAGAAATAAAGATACTCTAGAATCTACCCTCTTCTGACCTTCCCAGTGTTTATATTGCTAAATTAAATTTCTGAAGAGTTTTCTGGGAGGAGTGACAAGAGCCATATGGAGAGAAAGGCAAGCTGCAGAGGAAATCCTGCACTTAGTTCTGAGCTAAAGTGTTTTCACCTCCAAAGAGCTCCTACAAAGTTTGATTTTTCCAGCAAGTAAGAGGTGTATCCCTCAGATCCTCACTTCTCAAGAAACAACATTTTATTGCTACAGTTGTATTCTTTTTTTTCATCTATAATTTTAAAGATAGGCAGAATTTCCCTCTCTTGCTGTCATCACCTGAATATTTAGTACAGAGCTTCTTATATATATAGTGTCCTGAATATATCTTTGAATTCCTAAATTGTGCTGTTCTTTCATTATTAACACTTATCTACACTTATTTACAGCTTCAAATTATAACGTTTATTATGAAAGACTGCAAACAGTAAGGGCTCTCTACAGAAGATGATATAAACACTGCTGCAAAAATCCTCTTCAGGCTCCATAACATTGTAGTACTTCACGTCTCTTGAACATGGATTGGAAGTAGGTGTCAGGCTTTTTTAATCTCATTTCTTTCAATTTGCTTTGATCACAAAAAAAAAATCAACAGAGGAGGGTCTCTGCAGGGGCAAGTTTTGGTGAAGACTGAGGTAACATAGAGAACTGGGCTTTGCAAGTTGATTTCACACTCAATGATTTGTGTACAGGGACTTCAGGACTCCTGTGCTGCTACAAAATCAAACTTGTTTTTGCTGAGATTTTCATGTATTGACAGTATTTCTAAGATATTTGGATAAAGAATTCAAACAGGACATTGTTTATGGTTTCTTAGCCACATACGAGGTGCTGATGGTTCTGTCCACATCCTTGAGCTTTAACACTTGTATTACCCTTTTTCTCTCAAAATGCCTTGGTTTTTGGTTATGTTAGCCATGCTGAGTTACCAACAGAGGTCTCATTTCCTAGACAAGAAAACTAATGCAACAGGGCATGCTTAGTCTGACGCCACAAATTCTGTAACAGGGCAGCTCTACTGAAGATTAAACACAGTGATAGCTTGTTAACCTTAAGAAAGTGATGTCAATTCTGAGAGGACAAAATAAACTTGGCTTTTGTTAGGATTAGGAAAAATTCAATAGGAGGCAGGGCCAAATCAAGCTGTGTGAACTGCAAGCTCTGCTGAGATTCAGAGAAGGATTTGCTGGGTGATTACTGAGGTGAATTGCCCTTCATTCTGTTACCAGTGCAGTCCATAATGACCTGTGGATGCTCTGTCTGGATGGGTAGAACAAATTCATATGGCATCTTGCAACATCTCAAAAGACAGAAACCTTCCAAGCTGCCTTGCAGAAGGTGAAATCAAAAAGACAGAAGTATGGAAGAGTTTGAGCTGGTTTCTTTTCTTTGCTAACCAAAGATGACATCAGCATCAGGACTTTAAAGCAGTTTGTTCAGTGGTGACTATACCCTGTGCAGTACCTGAGAGGGAGGTTTGCATTTCATGCTCCTCCATGCTCACAGCAGCAGTAAGAGACCATAATCTGTTAAGGTTAAACTCTTTTTTATTGCTTTCCTTTCACAATCATATGATTTTTTTTGTAGTAATTAAGGTCTTTTGAAAAAAAATCATAAACATTAGCATATTGCTAATTTAGAAAGCAGCTCCTAAATAAATGCCTGTCATGCAGTGCACATGTTCCACTGTGCACTTTGTTTATGTTGATACTGCTGTTTCCATTTTTATTTCAGCTGAGTAAGAGAAGTCTACCCCAAAACTTGCTTTCTAATCAGGTGGATGGAAAGGATATTTAGGCACATAAATTGCAGAACTGATTAAGGTGGATTTGCAGCAATCCAACTTCAACCCCTAGGGATTTTATTGTGTGAATCTCCTGGCAATTGTACATATAAAAACCTACAGAGCTGGGTAGCTACTCACGGGCAGAGAGAGAGAATTTTCATTTACCCCCATTGGTTCATTTATAGGGAATTTATTGAATCTAGGGATTTCAGAAATGATTTTGGAGTTTATGATTTTGGAGTTTATGTTTTTAAAGCTAATCAGGGGATATTGATGTTGAATTCTCTTTTAAATCCATTTACTTTTTTTTGAAAAACCTCATATTGAGCAACTTTTAAATAAATAAATTAATAAATTAATAACTTCAAAATTAAATAAATAGCTAGAGCAAAACAACCACTCAAAAATTTCTGTGGAAGTCCTTTTTAGTAACTTATGTTTCCTACGTAAATAGATGGAGTACTGCTATGACAAACCACTGGTGACTTGCTATAGCTAGAAGTAATCTTACTTCTCAGAACCCTGTATTGTCATACTTTATTGGTAATTTCTCAGTGTAGGTTAATACTTTAAGACAGACATTGCTAACATTAAAGCTAATATTATTTCAAAGATCCCTAGTTGCTTGATAACAGTCTGTGACCTTGCTGACCTCTGTGATAAATAAGACTCCTGAGCATTTCTTTCAATTTCATGTATTGAAAGGTAGAATCTCAAGTTAAATAGGGCAAAATTATTAATAAATTCTTTCAGAAATGTTAAAAGTAATAGAATCAAAGTAAATTCCAGAAACAGTTGGGCTCTACTATTGGAATAAAGGTCTGCATAATAATGTGCAAGCTTAGGGCAAACCTGTGTGCATATCCTTTGTTGGACAGACTCAGAATGGGCCTTGAATTCTCCCCTGTGATTATTTTGATTTAACAGCAAAAAATTATGCCAATTCTAAAGCAATTTCTTACATTCAATTCTTTTAATTCCTAAATAAAACAGATTGTCAGGTTTTCTTAGTGATATTACCATTGCTAACACAGATCTTGATGCTTATTGAAGAGACTTCTTTTTAGTTATGCCTTTATGTCTAAAAGCATGCAGGTTTTATTAAATGTAAAATACTGAAAGGAACACAGAATTCATATTACATAGCATGTCCTGCTGTGGCCTTGCTTTGCCAAAGAAATGTAGCAAAAATGTGCTGGTAATATCCTTTGTCTTCATTATAAGGATCTGTGTTACTACATTCTTTCTGATGTAAGGCCATTTACCTTGACTCCCAACTACATTTAATCTCATTACATTCACTGTCATTATAGCAACATCTTTATTCCACTTGAAAGACTTTAAAGCTCTGGAGGATGATATTACAGTAAGGGCAGAATATGCTTTATTGAATAGGGTCCTGTGTAAATTCCAGATATGATCACGCCATCCATTTTTATGAGCCAGTTCACATGATTCTGGGTTAATGTAGCAACTGTGATTCTTGCAGTTAAATATAGGGATGGGAAATCAGACCATGAATAAGCATCTTAAATATTTTGATATTGAGAGGGCCAAAAAAAAAGGATGTATTAAGAGATCTTAATATAGATCTTTCTTAAAAAATAACTTTTTCTCCAAAGACTTCCACAAAATGAAAATACATATAAATACCAATGCTGATGTTAGAAATAGAAGTAAATTAATTCTGAGACAGGGAATGACATCACTGTAACTTATCCTTAGTCTAGAACTCAGTATTGCAAGGATCATTTTGGGTTTTGTAATATTTATAACAAAATCTACAGGGCTGAGTTGAATAAACCTTACCCACTGAAAAAAATCTAATTTAGACTTCTTTTCAGGGAATCAACATTACATTGGAAACTTTCACTGATAAAATTCTTTAGAAAAATAAAAAAGCCAGAGGGGCAGTATTGGGATTTCCAAGTCTTGTACAGCTCATGAACAGCCCATGAGGCTGTTAAAGGTGACCCCAGTGCCAAGTGGCAGCAGGACTCCCAGTAAGGTGGTGGAACATAACAAACCACTGTCTCTGCTTCTCTCTGTCCAGCTCTCTAAGGCCTGTAAAGTAGATTTCTGAAAATATGTCTTTGTTCTGGATTCTCTCTTTCACCCTCTGTGTTCTTGCAGGTGGATGTACCGAGTAGCAAGAACAAGGTGCATGGGATCAGATAAACTTCTTTCCTCATATCTTCTTCTGGATAGTAAAATAAATAGCAATGTGAAATTATTTTGTGAAAAACCAGTCAGAACTTCTTGGTGCATGTCTGAATAAAGCATTCTTGAAGTACTCAGCATGACCATGCTGATAAAATAGACTTACCAAATGACTGAAGAGCAAATTATTGCTTCTTGCCTTTGGTCAGTGATAATGTTGTATGATCTTGTCATTTGTTATGGTAGATTTTATTAGGTGTGTTATTATAGGCTGCCCATAAAATTTTATGTACTAGTAGGAAATAAAATTATACTTTATCAGATTATTTCTCTGCCTCTAACTATTCTGGATGGGTGAAAACAGAGATTTGCAAGGTGTAGAACTTCCTAATGAATACAGATGTAGAGGAAGATGATGTTAAAGATGATTCTGTCAGCTCTTTAGTCTTTGAAGCTACAGCATCCAGTGCTAATCCAGGGACTGACCCAAGGGAAGGGTAACATTAAAACCCACTAGTTTTATAAAGATAACTTCTAAAGATTTGATTTTCCCTGGAGAGTGGCTACATAATGTAAATACTGGGTATGTCTGAGGACAGTATATGAAGAATATCTTTCCTATTTTTTTTTTTCAGGGGCAAGATTTCTGCTAGATTAGTTTAAGTAAATATCCGTGTTGCTAATTGGTTCAGATAATTTAGGTAAATGGTGGTTTTTGAAGATTACTTACTGTGCAAGATTAGTCATATGAATAGAAATAATTGCCTATCTAGCCATCTCACTAACCTCTGCTATTCTCTCCTTTTCATCTCACTTTACAAAGCAACTTCATCAGGCCATAATAAGCGTTACTCAAACAGAGCCTGTAAGCCTTGCTTTGAAGGGGCATATAAATGATGAAAGGGGAGAGAAGACAGGCAGGAAATAGAACTCAGTGAGGTTACTGATTCTTGCAGATTTTTCTTCCAAACTGTTATTCAGTAAAAAGGTTTCCCTTTCCCTCCTGTCACAGAACCAGACTTGTGTGCTAGCTGTTCCTGGCTAATCCATGGCACGGTCCCTTCATCATTTCTATTGAACTAGGGAGACATAAGATCAGGCTGACACAAGGCTTCCTCACAAAAAGATGCATTGGTTTTTCCCCTGAACATGGTTCTCATTACGGAGGAACACAATCTAATTTCCACCTATACAATGGATGGGTCCCACAGTTCACAAAAATATATGGAGGGAAAAGGTGTCTTACAAAGCTATCACTTCCTCTTTCGTTTCTCAGTGTTTACCCCCAAATGACTTCAACAAAATGCCATTTGTATTTTCTTTTCATATGTAATTTTGTACAGGCTTCTCTAGGAGTGATATTTGTACCAGGGTGCAGAGTCAAAGATTTTTACACAACTGAATTCCTGGTGCAGTGTTGGGCTCTCTGGGATCTTCTCCCAAAGATGACTCCCTTTTACAATTCATTTTGATTGTCCTGAAAAATCTTTTCTGAATCATTGTTTTGAGCAGTGTTTATATGTTCTAGTGTTAGATTTCCTATTTCCTAGTTATTTCATTAAATAGTTTTGCTCCATAATTAAGCGATGACTTTGTTACTTTTCTCCATTCTGATCAACCAGGAAAACAATTTTTTTGTCTTGTATTCTCACTCAGATTCTGCTTTTATCTAAAAATGAAGAGACTTGATCTTGTTTTTTTCTCTCCTGTATTATTCAGATCTAGTTTAATATTGAGAGATACCAGGTAATCCCTGTTTAGCAAGTTTTGTGCTTTGGAAATGCTACTTTCATCACTCTACTGGCTATCAAATAGTCACAGGTTGGCTGCTTTTGCCACTGGCTCTCCAACATGCTGGGAACTGTTCCTGGTTTTGTAGTTCTAAAACTCATGCAGCTAAAACCAAAAGGTTGATACAATTTGCCCTTTTGAGAAGGGAAAATCTAAAAATGGCAGCTGTACAAACCTGTAGAATTGTAGCAACAGTTAAATCTACAGAAAATGTGACCTAACATTTTTTCTCAGACTTAATGTGAATTTCTTTATGTAAAAATTGGAAAAAAGGAAGCACGCAAGGCATTCCTAGTAGACATGCTTTGACCAACCCCAAGTGTTTTAAATTATTCCCAAATTCATAATTCTGAAGGAGCATTTTTGTTTGAAATTAAAAAAAAAAAAAAAAAAAAAAAAAAAAAAAAAAAAGTGGATAAAACAAGAGAACGTGTTTGTAAAATTGGAATCCAAATTACTTGCTGACACAGAATTGTTATACTACTCCTCTCAACTGGATTTGATTTCAGCAATCTGAGTGATTTTACAAAACTGATCATTTGCTTTGATTCTGTGAATACATTCCCCTTGAATCAAGACAAAATCAATAGGAGAAAACAATTGATGCGAGGCTGAAAAACCATTTTCCTATGCTCTAAAACTGTAGCTCTCCATGGACAATTGGGGGCATATTCTACAATCAGCTTATAAGATGTCTCAAAGAGAAAGGTGCAGAAAAAGCTTATGAGGGTCTCTCAGTGGAACATGTCTGTATGTGGTGTTGGGGATGACTCTGATTCACTTTGTCCTTCAGCACCTTGTCATCAATTTCCCTCCCTTGAGCTGCCTGCTGGAAACAGTTGTCTATTTGCTATTGATACATGTGAGTTAATCAGCACCATTAATCTGCATTCCAGGTATCTGGAAAGTGCATCTCCTACTACCAATAACATTTCTCCCTACCCCTGGAAACCTTTGGACAGGTACTTGTATGATCCTCTCTATCATTACTGTTGGATTTCCTTGATTATAACAAATTATCTTGTTTAGGAAATGTTTGGGGTTTCTGTGGAAAAGCACTGCTTAACTCCACTGACTCCATTGGGTTTAATCTGATCTAAATGATTTCCCAGAATTTCCACAGACACATCTGGATCCTCACAGTACAGTGTTCTAAACAATTTAAAAGCTTTCAGTAAAGTCTCAGCAGATGCTGCAACCTTAGCAATTGTGGTGCTGGTACAAATCCTTCTCTAAGCATCACAACCTCAGCAGTGAAACCTCAGTATGGCAAAGAGGTTATTCTTCTCAGAAATGGCACCTAAGGAAAAGATTTTCCAAAATTGCAGCTAGCAGCATCTTTTGGGCACAGCTACCAGAGGAATATTTTGAAGATAAGATTTATTAAGCATTAAAGGAAACTAAGTCCATATAGACCTTTGCTAATTATGCTTGGTCATCCCACTGTGCTATAGAGAATACATATTTCTTGGTACTCTTCATATATCTCGTGGGGGAAATATGTCATGATTATGGTTGTTAGCACTGATGCCAATAGCTGTATTCTTTTACCTACTTTTTGACTTCAGATATTCTGAAGAGTAAGCAAAGAATTCATCAGTCTTTGAAGTCCTTAAAAAATTTCCATTGGAAATCCATTTTGTGCCCTGAAACACAATGGCAATTAAGAAAATTATTCACTTTTTTGAAAAACCATCTAGTATTACCAAATTAGATTTTCCCCAAAATCCATTTTCATCCTTTAACTCTTCACTTTATGGTTGTTGTCCCCAAATAAAGGACATAGAGGAAAATTTCTAGCCTAAGGGGAAATGACTGTAGTACAAAAACAGGGACGAGTTTGTTTCCTTATCCTGTTTCCTCGCCTTTTGAAATTTACTAATCTCTCATAGAAGCTTAACAGAGTGACTGGCAGAATGCAGCACTTTGTACAGTCAGCATGAACAAGAATGTTAAAGTTATCAGGAAAGACATTACATACAACAAATAAGGAACAAAGCACAGAAAGAGTAAATTTCTTCTTTTTAATGCTTATGTTTTATCAACTTCTTGGGATTCATTCCCACATGATTTAATATTATAATTTCCAAAATATGTGATGCATTTTTCATGATGTATCTTTCTTGCTTTCTTTGCCTGCCTAGCCATTTTGTCTCTGCTCAGCTCTGTACTGAGTTACCTTCACTCCTCTAGCAGGTGGCTGTGACCTGAGCCAGCTCCTGCCCTGTCTGCAGTGGGGCTGGAACTTCCCATTACTCCAGAAAGTTCCCTCTGCTGCCTGTGCAGTCCCAGGAGGAAGAGTCATAGCCTTGACAGTGATGTGGGGTGCCATGGCTTGTATGCCAAAGAGCAGCAAGCAGGTTTTTCTGGTTTGTGCTGAATCCCAGGCTTATTGGAGAAGTCTAGAGAAGGTGGAGATACACTGTGCCATCACTCAGGAAGGATTTAGAAGTCTCTGTGGTGATACTTCCCTGACCTAATCCCTGACAGTGTGTCCTAAAGGCAAAGGTGTGTAAAAATTTGGAACTGGCTGAAAGGATGAATTTCTTAAGACTGTCTTGAATACCAGAACTTATATTCCTAATAATCTGCCAAAGCTTGTGCAGAAGGATCTTCAAAGTTTTCACCAGAAATCTCCACCCAAAAGAAACTGCATGGCTAAAATTCTCAATCCTCCAGACATACACTCTGCCTTATTTCTTCTGAAAATAGAATAAAAAGATTTATACAGGATCTTAAAAAAATACTTTTCCTTTGTTTTTGTTCCTACCTCAATCTCTTACCACTTGCAGAAATCTGCTTCTGCTGTTATTGCTTGCAGAGGTCACGTGCTGCTTTTAATTACAACCTTATTCCCTTCTGAGGCCTGTGCAAGCATTACCCAGAGCAACATCAAAGCCTCTGCATTTAGGCTGAGACAAAAGCTAATCTTCCGTCGCAGAGTTTACTGTACTGGATTTATTAACACCTTCACAGTCTTCAGTGGTACTTTTGAATTCTTTGGGTTGAAATAATCCTCAGTGAGGTCAAGGAAAATGAATTCTCGACCTGCTGTCTAATTCTGCAACAGGCAGAATTCTAATTCTCTGGTATAAGATGAAACTACAGAGAGGTGTATCTGCATCAGACAAAAGTAGTGGTTGTAAATAATGATGGGCACGATAATTATCCATTAATGATGAGTAGTGAATAAATCTGGAATAGACTCCAAAGAAAGGATCCCAAGGACAAAGAGTTGAGTCAGCGAAAAGATTTTCCTGTGTTTTGTACAGGATAAATCTGAAGGATAAATCTGGGATTTTTAGTGAGAGTGCTCCAAATTGTTACCTCTTTGTTTCAGAATGCAGCTTACTTTTATGTTATATTTCATTAACTCTGTGAAATACGTGTAGAAGTGCCAAGAAATTGATTCCTTCTGCCACATTTATGTGTTGTCATTGATCTAAGTAGGAAACACATAAAGTGCCATTGATCTAAATGGGGGTCAGGTTGAAACATCCAAGGGAAGAATATGGTATTTGAGTTCTGTAGGAGGGAAATACCCACCAGATTAATTCATTCACATTCACATTTACTTTTCTAAGTGAGTTGCAAACTGTTCTTGTGTATTCTGAGAATTGAGACTTGTCTATCTCAACAGCGAGGGAGCAGAGGCAAGAGAGTCTAGTGTTTGTTGCTGTAGTGAGCATTAAATTAGCAAGAGCCAACATAATATTAACCTCATTTAATTGCAGCCTTCTTGTCTGTTTGTTCTGCTGTATATATTTAGTTGCACGGTCTCTGGGTGCTGTGGTGTTTCCAGTGTGATCACAACTTAATGACTGTGCATTTCATTTTCTGGCATTGGTGATGAATTTTCATCAGCCTTTAGTAAAGAATAATTGGATTGTTTCAAAACATTAAAGCAAATACTTAAAATTGTTCTGTTGTCTCCATACATACTCTTTCAGGCATGATAAGAGGTTAGATTCAGACTACAGATAACTTGCACAATAGCATATCATTTATGTGTATTACCAAATCCAGGACTGATCAGAGAAGACAATGGAGAGGGCACAGATCAAAATGCAAATGGAAATCAAGGAGTCTGATGAATGGGAAAATGAGTGACTCAGCAAGTAGCACTCTACCAATACCCAGATGATATCAGAGAGTACTTTATAGATGAAAGTGGTTAAAATTAGATGGAATGCAAATTTAAGGTACTCAAAACCACAGGTAGGGAATTCCCTGAGTTTTTAACATATTCCAAACTAAGTGCTATGTGTAGACAACGCGTGGCAATAAACCAGCTCTTAAACCCTGATCAGATGGCTATGTAATGCAATTCTGTCTGAACCAATTCATCCTGCAGACTTATTTATTTCCACTTTCAATTGTATAGTACTGCTGTACAAAATTAAATCACTGCTGTATTGTGTCTAGAAGAGGGGATAATTTACTTGTGACTGAAAGAATATAGTGCTATCATAGCTTGTTTTTATTTTTTGTGAGAGTTTTATGAAGTAAAATCTGTATCAGAATCAGGTTTGGCAGAGCCATGACTTTCTGAAAGCATATTTTGCAAATGTAAGGTGTAGAATTACTGTGGGAAGTGATACACACCTAAAATTAATTGCTGTGTAGCAAAGCATGTTATGCTACTTGGCTGATCTTTAAACAAAAGTTAGCATTTCAAAAACACTTAGAGAAACCATTAGCTTTCTTGCAGTGCATTCCAGTTCAATAACTTTAATGGAGAGAAGTGATACCTTCACATTAAAATTCTAACAAGGAAAATATTTTCTAGACATCTCTGACTCCTTTAGTTTGGTTTTCTTCACTGAGTTGGGTTAATTTAAGGGAAGAGGTGTCCATCACTCATATACAATATCCCAACCTAAAAAAGGCCTGATTTAGATCTTTCCAGAGGTCTCACAGCCTGGGGGTGTTAGCAGGAGATGACTGGAAAACAGCTTCTGTTGTATAATACATCATGTTTTTGAAAGTCACAAACCAGCACAAGATTTGGTTCTGCATATGCATTAGTGATTGTTATTGTCTCAGTGGGTAATTATCCTGGCAGTGTTCATTTAACTGCTTACTTCTTGGAGTTACATGGTCCTGGTGCAGAGTGCACAGTTGGCAGAGGGGCTGCAGCAGCAAGCAGGGGTTAATTGACTTTTATTGAAGCAGTTTATAGCTTGCTCTTGTCTTCATCCTTAAGCACTACTGATCCACTGTAAACTAAGATCTATTGGGACAATATTTTTAAAGATGTTTCGTTTTCCACTAAACCGTATTTTATTTGTGTTGTTTCATTTTCTTCCCCCAAGATATCTAACGATAAAAAGGGTAAGGTCATTTTTATTGAGTCTCTTTTTCTTAAGGTGAAACTATTAAATTTTCTGGCACATTAAAGGGCAGATGTTGCCTTTTTTTTTCCACAGAAATTTACATACACTTCAGTTTGTAGAACAGAAATTGTAGTGATTCACTAGGTAGCTACATTTGTTTAGCTTACATAAAGTGTTGTAAAGAGATCTATGAGGGAAAGTATTATCCTTTTAAACGGTTTTTAAAATATCAAATTTTATTTCAGTTAATTCTAATGGTTTGCTAGTAGTGTTTTACTACTATCACTGTTCAGTGTGTTTGAGCACCATGAAAGATGTAAATGAAAGTTTTATGTAATGTACTTTTTAGACTTCAGAGGATTTTATGGGTTATTATTCATAACATCTGCCACTTATGGAAAAAAAGCCTTAAAATGCTCTTTAATATACATTTTATGAATGAGATGCAATTTTATATTAAATAAGATTTGTTTTCTTTTATAAGTTGTGTTTGTGGAAAAGATCTGTTTTCTCTATAACCCCTTAGGTCTGAGGCTTATAGCTTGGGTATTAAAATTTTCCTTATAAGGAATTTTGATAGTTCTCAGCATATAATATATATGTCTTTTGTAAAAGATGTAAGACTGGAAAAAGAATGCCAAATAGGCATTTTAATATTAATGAATGCTTACTGGTAATTAAAATGGATTAGGTAGATGTAGATCCTTCCCATTTTCCTGCTGTATAAAAATGATTTTTATAAAATCATTTCTTAAGAAACAAAGCTTTGCTAGAATTTGAGATAGCCACAAGAGAGATATCTTGGAAAGTATTCTAAAGCCAGATATTTCAAGCTTAAGTCCTCTTTTATTTTTGACTACAGGAAACCCCCATTGTTCTGTTTTGTGCTTGACATTGAACTGGGCAGGTGTGTCCACATAAGGTGCAACAGGGAGGATTTGCATGCTGGCTTGCTGAAGTGACAGAATTGTGCAAAATAGCTGCAGTGGTCTGGCAAGCTTCAGGAAGCAGGTGGATCTGAGGTACCTGTCTCCAAAATTACAATGCTGAAAATGCCTGCTTGCCTTCTGCCTAACCTGGGAGGAAAACACAGATTTTTCCCTACGGTGTTATTCACCAGGCTCCTCCTTTGTTCATCATGACATGCCTAGAATTTCCCCAGTCTTGATGGATCTGAGTGGTGTAGCCTATAAATGGGCAAAATTGGGATTCAATTTTATTGAATCCCAATTTTTGACTATGGTGTATGATGAATAGGCAAATTTGTATATGCGCATTGGGTGATATAAATTTACACACTAAAAAAGATGCTGATTCTGATTTTTACCAAATACAGAAAACAAATGAACAATAGTTCTTTTTAGGAGGTTTAGAAAGTCCTGCTTATGTCAAATGTCCTTGTCAGTCATCTGGATGATACAGGTAAATAGGCAGTAGGCCAAATTGCAGATGATGCCTAATAGGGGTGGGATATAACAAAATGCCTTTGCATCAGTGCAGAAGATCTTCAAAAACTTCAGAATCTGGCTGACGTAAACCCAATAAATACAAAGAAAGTGAAGCACAAAGTTTTGTGTAGATATAGATCAGGAATCTGTTGGCCAAGAGACAGCCAGCCCCACTGGAAAGGATTTGAGTGAGGCAAGACGGACAAGAGCCACCAGTGCCCCTTAGTAGGGATAACACGAATCCCAAATTTGGCTCCATTATGTGTCTGCTCCCTTCTGCTGTGGCTGCTCCTCAAACACTGCACCCAGATCAGGTCCTCCAGATGTAGAGGGAGCTTGAAAAACTGCAGTGGATCCAGTGGAGGGTGGCACAGACCATGAGGGACTCAAAGCAGCAGCCCTCAGGTTGAGAGAGGTGCACTTGTTTAATCTGGCAAAGATTCTAATAGCTGCCTACAGCCACTTGAAGAGCAATTGCAAAGATGATGGAGTCAATCTCTTCTCCATGGATTACATAAAAAGGGACAATTTTCATGAATTGCAGCTTGGGATATTTGAATCACACATAGAAACGATGGGAGTGTTCTTTCTATACCCCCATATCCCACAATCATTTCTTTTAATGTCTTCAACACCTCAACCAGTTTCAGTTGTCTTTAGCACAGAATGAGTTTCAACCAGCTGAAATTTCCATAGTAAGTTACTCAGCTCCTCAGCTATCTCCTGTGACATCACTCTATTTAAGTCTCATATGGGAGTATTCAGGTTTTCTTTTTTTGCATCATGGAGTGAATTAGACATAAGATATCAGCTTGGAATTCCCTGGGAGAGGAATTTCAGGCAGTTTTCCTAATAGATTTTAAACAGATTTAGGCAAAGAGAGGTTTAGTTTATGACTTAATAGCACATGCAGAGCATCTGCAGTGACCTAGCAGACATTAACAGCCCTGTCTGAAGCATTTAAGTCAGTTGGGGCAATGATTACCTGATTAAAAATTCTCAGTAGCTTTTTTACATAATAGACTATCATATTCAATCAAGTAAACCATACAAGAGTGTTTAGATTTGTAATTCAGGATGAGAAGAACTATTTTTCCTAGAATAGAGTGGAGTTATGTGAGAAATAAAGCACTGATAGAATTGCCGGAATAATTTACCATTGTATGACATGAAAGTGGCTTAAATCTCTGCTGGCAGATGAGCACACAGAGTAATGGTTCAAAGTGATCATTACTACTTAATCATGACACGTTCTGCTGGAAGAGCTGGTTATAATTCTTCAAAATGAGACATTTATATTTCCTCAACTCTTTCTCTTCTTCCTCTCAATGGCATATATCAAATGACAAGGTTCATATTGAAATGAAATTTGTTCAAATCAGTTAGTGAATTGGTAGAAGAATGACCATAAAGTAGTTATTTAAACTTTACTCAAATAATGAAAAGCATTTCAAATAGCAGTTATCACTGTTATCATCACTACCTTGAAAATCAATGGTAAATAATACACTTCTTGTTTTTATTCTAATCATTTATATTTTATTTATATGTTCCAGATGCAGTCAGGTAGCAGTCCCCAACACAGTTCCATATCCAAATTCTAATGTTTGGTTTTGTTACATTACATTTGTATTGTTTTCTTTTTGCCCATAAGATGTAGAACACAATTGTTGCTATTTTTAGTTTACCAAATTAACCTTCTTCAGCAAAAACCTGCAAAAGGAGTCCCTGGAAAGTGTATGAAACATTTTTTTAAACATTTGTGCTTAATATATGAGAGGTAGTTTGAAAAACATAATAATAATCCATAAATTATCCATAAATTATAAAAACAAATTTTTAAATTACTAATAGTTTGGCTGCCAGTTGATTCATGCCCAAAGGGCAGTAGAAAAGCAATACTTTCCAGGTGTTCTGAGTATATGCCTACTATATTATGCTTAATATATCTTCCTGGAATTATTTTGAATGGTGTGTTCAAAATGTTTTTGTTTTAATAGTGGAAGTCATTATTTGACCAAGCCTATTGCCTGGATTACTCAGTAGTACCCCATTATTGAATCCCAAGGTTTGATGAAGATGTTTAAGATAATTGTACTCCATTAGACTCCTCAGAGCTGTATCTCTTGTTATGTGTTCCTAAAGAACCAGCACTGACTTACAAAGCCCTAAAATTATTTTTGGACTTTTCTAGGTAATGAAAGTTATTGAGCCATTTTCAGTTAATGAAAAGCACTGAATGATGAATCATTAGGATATTTAAATGTGAAATCTATATTTATATTTTATAATATTTATATGTGAAACTCCAGAGCTACTCAGTGTTTTAAATTTAATTAATTTGGTTCTTGGTATTGATTAGTAAAGGTGATTTGCAAGAGAATTGTTGAATGGATGGATCACTCGGTATTTTGATCATAATGGACATTGTCTTGTATTAAAAAGAGAGGGATGGTACTTAATGACAACTTCCAAAATAACTTTTGCCATGGAATTTTCTGTTGGTTCATTGATCATTTTGTGACAGGGGCTGTTTGAAATTCTATTTTTCACAACAGGTCTTCCACTGTAACAGGACTGAGCAACATCATTTGAGAGGACACAAGTTGTTATTTTAAAGTCTACATGTAAGAAGGAAACAGTGAATACAAGGTTTTTAATGATCACAGATTTTTTTTTAGTTTGTCCTATATTAGAATTAAGTTAGAATTAATTAATCAATTCAAAGATTTAGATGAACTAGAAAAAAAAAGATTATTTTGTGCTTTTCTAAAAGCTGCAGAGGAAAAGATTTAGAATGGTGGAACAGAGAAAGACAATTACTCTGGCAATATCAGTCTATGATGAGACTATGCACAAGGGACAGAGGTATACTCAGCATGAGTTAAGGGTTACTAGAAATAAGCCTTTAGTGTGAAATTCAGTCCTGCACTAAGTACCAACACAGACATTTCACATGAACCAATTAAGGACCATTTAAGACTGTTTCATTAAGTGTCTCTTAAATGTAAAACTTGACTAGGTCCCATCAGTCAAATATTCACTTAAAGGTGACCAATAAAGATAGTAGGAAAGATTTTCTTTTAAATTACCTTCTGACCAGGAAAAATCTTGCTGAGAAGCTTAAAACCAATCCATAGTAACAGAAGGTTAAGAGGTGTTCTGTGCTTTCACAAGTCCCTAGCTTATTTGTAATTAGGAGATGCACTGAATTTTGCCCTGCAAGGCTGCAATTCCTCATAGAACAGCTTGTGAATTAGTAAGAAAGAGTACTAATTGTTTGTGTGATCATTAATTAGCCATCCTGCCTTTCCATATCATCATTTAACTCCATTAAGCTTAATGTTTGTACATATACTGTATTAATGATCTTGCATACAGCTAGCAGTGGAATACATAGTGATTAGTGAAGCAATAATCACATACAGCATTATAAATTTCATCAGTAGTAATGCTAGTTCCATAAATTAGCAGCATTATAATAGAAACTGGATCACAACTGGAGATGTATTTTTAGAGATTATAAATTATTACTAGACAAAATTATTTCCAGAGGAACAAACCCCAGGAAAATAATGCTGTGTCTTTTTGGGGTACTCTTTAACAAAGAAGCAGGGAAAAAAAAATAAATCAAAACATCCCCCTCCCCAAAAACCCAAACCCACTAAATACAGCAAAAAAAAAAAGAGCCAAAAAAAGCTGAGTTTCCAGTCAGAACATAACAACAACTAGAATTCTGAAAGTTCAGATTTATTTTATTCTCCTTTCATGACATCCTGATGATATGACAGTGATCATTTTCTGGAGCAGTGTTTCTATTTTTCATGAGTTACTCAAAATTTTGGTCAAGACAACTGATGTATAGACTGACTGTGAACGCTCCTATAAAGGTGACAGAGCCTGTGAGATGTACAGTAAGATTTACATGCAGACCCTCTCAAAGATTATAAAGATTCAGAAGTTATAAAATGACACTCCTCTGGATCATTTACCACTTCAAACCATGGAGATTCTTATCCTAAAATGTTTTCTTTTATGAAAGAGTAGGAAGTAGCAGGAACAGAACACAGTGGTGGGGGTATATTCTGCTTTTTGCAGCTCAGTGCAATAAATGCATCATGATATTAAGGACTAATGAATTCAGAACAAATCAAAGAAATTTTTTAATGTAGAAAATAATTAGCCCATGGAAATTTCTATGACAGATAACCTGTCTGTGTGCAGTGGGGCTGGGTAATGTGTTTGCTAATGCTATTTGTGGCTGCGATAATGCAGATGATCAAATCTCCTGTTTCAGAGAAATATGATGGAAAGGGAACACTCCTTTCTTTTTCTTCCTGTCCTTTCTAATTCATATAGATATTTTATGGGTGTATAAAGTAGTCTCATAAAGTATGAGAGGAGCTGTAGAACAGAAGATGGACCCATTATGACAAATTCTCTATTACTTGCTCTGTGAATACCCAGTCCAGAAAACCCATTGTTGCCAAACTGCAGAAAATATTTTGATTGTAAGAGTTAGTATGGACAAGCAAAGCTGATAAATGTTAGGGCTAAAATAAAACTATGGAGCAGAACTAAGTGACCCAATAACAGTATCTTACAACTTTGTTATTTATGACACCTGATTTATACTGCTGTAGTTCCCACTGATTTCAATGGTTCTTTGTGATTTACACTACTAAAAATGAGAGTGAGATCAATTCTTGCACAAAGAAAGGTATTTTCGCAGAGATTTTTAGGTCTCAGTGCTGTGTTGCACAGGTTTAAGCACTGTTTTCTCTTTTGTCACTTTTTGGTCAAGACATATTCTCTGTAAAAGGTTTGGGAAGAGTTCTGTCACATTAATACTTTCTAGCTGAAGACATCATTTGCCAGAGCCTATATTCAGTGTCACACTCTTTAGAAGAATTGCTCTTGGCAACACAGCCTAATGGTATTACAAATCCTGTCACAATATCAATAGTGAAGTGGGAAGAGAGAAATATTAGGATGGTGCTCCATAGTCATACAGCTTTGCAAAGAATAATCTGACTCTTCTCTTGCTCATACCAATGAAATGTCAATCTCAACCATCCTGATTTTTAGTCTGTTTGAGAGACCACTGGAATCAATCTTCACCTGTCCAAGGGGAACAAAGACTTCCAATTTAAGTGCTCCACAGTGCTCTAAATAAGAAACTAGAATTTGGTGTGTAAATGGATCAGTAGCATCATTGTTATTTCCAATTTACCAAAGAATTAAATTTCCTTAGCAAAATGTTCTTTTGGATAAACTGTAAAGCAAGGTCATATAATCCAGCAGACTCCATGTGGAATTTTGTACATCTAGTACAATTTTTCAAAAAACCACTTAAGAAAACATCAAAGCAGTGTTTGACATGACAAATTTCAGTTTGAAATTTGACCGTTTCAAACTGACTGTAGTCTGTCACAATGCCCCACCAGACAATTGGATAAGTCACGACAGAATAAAGTATTTATTTGGTTCTTTCTGCAGATTTCTGAACTCTAACTAAGAGAATTTCCAAGACAGCAATATTGTAGAAAGTTTACAGAATTTCTTGCAATTGTTTGAATGCATTCAGAGGGTGTGTATACCATTACAGATGAAAACCTCATGGTCTTAAGTAAAACTGAATGTATTCAATATAACAAACTTGATTATCCATGTCAGAAGAATTTTTAGTGATTTCAATGTATTTTTTTTATATAATTAATTTGACTTTAATTTTAAGTCTTAGAAAAAGTGCAAGGTTTTGTAAGAATAATTGCCTGTTATTATCCACTCTGATGCCACTTTGATAGGTCAAGAATTTCTGTGCATTGCTGGTATTGCAGAAAGTCAGTAGGAACAAGCAAGAATATCTAAAAGGGAAGAAACTTTAATGTATTCAAACCATTCAGTTGTTTCCAATTTTTAAAATCAATTTAAGTAAACTGTTTTAAATGTTTACCAGGGAAAAAAGTAAAAGCATTGATGGACTCAACCCTTACAAAACTGCTGTATTGTACAGGTGCAATTAGTTTTCCTTCTGTAAAACCATCAGAAAAGTTAGTGGCTCCCTAAAGTATATTTAAATATTCTTTGATGAATTTTCTTGTGTCATGCTTGATTGTGCATGTGTCACACAACTCCAAAGAATGTGTACAGTGGGAGCAATCACTTCTCCTATATAACTGTAATATGGTTTCATATATAACATGAATAATTTACATACATTGGATCTAAGCAGGGACAACCATATTTAATGCAGTCCTTCAGTGAAAAGATTCTTGTCAGTCATCTACTCCTGGGCACATTGTTATCTATAAAGCCAGAATCCAGTCTGCATGTAAGGCAAATACTGTGTCTTTTCTTAGTGTACTGTGCACAAGTGAATCAGAAGATTCAAAACAATTCAAGTATTTTTGTATTTTTAAACACCCTAATTTTTATGTGCCCATCAACAGTCCCTAAGTCAGGAAGCAAATAGAGTCTTGTATCGAATGCAGAGAATGTTCCTGCCAAGGCTGGACAGCATTCCTGGCAGTGAGAGTTACTCATTACAGTTCACCTGGTGTCACTGCTACTGACTCAAAAGTGTCCCTTCTCCTTAGAGCCTTCACACGATTTTCACTGTTTTGTCTCACTTCCTTCCCCTCCCCCATGTGTTAGGTCAGCATTGCAAGCCTGGTTAGGAGCACACAGAACGGGCATTTCTGCATCCTCTTGATCTGGAAAAGAAAGGAATTTTACCTGTTCATTAAAGGGTATACAAAGGAAAATCAATAATCTTCGCCAGTTACTATTTTTTGTTTGATCTGTGGCCTGTGTGTATGGGAATGATAATTACTGCTTGCTTTTACACCAGAGTTGGGATTCTGGCATCCTTGGGATTTGCTCTCCAGACTGGAGCGGGCACAGGCCATATCCCCCAGGCTGCATTCTCTGCTGTTCTCTGTGGTGTTTTTCAGTGTCTCTTCCATCCCACCATTATTCCTGTGCTCTTTCCTGTCTTCAGTCCAGTCTCATCTTGTTCAGCTGTCCAGGATCCACAGGCTTCTCTTGCAGCATCCCACTGACCACTCACCCTCTCTCTCCTGTGTTTTACTGCCCAGTTCCAGTTCCTCTCAATTCTGAAGACAATTCTGTCTTCAGTGTCTTGGCAATAACTTCTCCCAGTATCTCTCTGGAATCAAATGGGACAGCTTTTATTCTGTTTATCTTTTATTCTGAACTTTCAGAAATGTTTTTACATTGTTTTCCTGATGTTTTCTAAAATCAGCCTGAGAATCTTGGAAATTTCCTAGAGGTTTTCAATCTAAATACATCCTTTTTTATAAAGCTATGAGCAATTGAGCATATGACTTTATAACTGTAATACTCACAAACCTTAACAGAAGACAACCTTTTAGCCTTGCCTTTTCAGCTGTGCCAAATTACACTTTTGACTCATTGTGCCTTGTTATGCTGTTAATTGACAATATCTGATTTCACTGAAATAGCCAGCTCTTGCTATCATGGAAATTAGTGACAATATCACTGCTAGCTATTTTTTGCTGTGTTTTAAAAACATTCAAATAGATCATTGATATCAACATATAGGTGTTGGACCTCTAAGTTTAAATAAAGTCTGCTAGAAAAAGAGAATGTGTGACTGGAGGACTGAGCAGAAATAGCACTTTTTATTACTACAAATACATGTTTTTTCTTTAAAAAGAGGGCGGAAGAAGTAAGTTCCTTGGTGCTAATTCTATTTTTAATTAATTTTTAGGGCCGTTTAACATAACTAGAAAGTTTGAAGATTGAAGTTTCATGTTGACACTGTACATTACGATTTAATGACCTAGACTTATTTACACATAAATGAGTTTTTTAATGGTCTAATTAACAAAATGCATCAGTTTGCCTCTTTAAATTAAGTGACTCTAAGGTAGTATCTTTTAGTAATTTCAAATGTTTAATAAAAGATTAAAGACTCCCTTTATTTTAAGTGAGTACTTTGCTAACAAACTCTTACATTGTAACACACTACTGCTGCTTCAAAATATTGGACTTTACAGTCAGACTAAATTTTAAAACAGAATCAATTATTTTAATTTAAAATTTTGAGGAATTTTATACTTTGAGTAGAAAAAAAATTAAACTAAAGTTTAATTAAACTCCTGTATGAGTTTATTCCTGGCTCCCAGGAACAGCTCCTTTTAGAAGACAGTTCTATTTTCCCATTGAAGTGCAAAAGGTCCAGTGAGTGAAATGAGAAGTGTGTCTTTTCAGCACTAAGAATGTTCTGTTTGTCTCACCTGCTCAGTCCGACTTAATCCAGGGTGGATTAAGCCCAGTTCTAGGAGTTTGGTTTTATTAGGAGATTTAATTATGACATACTTTTGATTTTTAAGCATTCTTTCCAGCTGTGTTATCCAGAAATCAACTTAGATCAAAAAGAGACAATGTTTAAATTTTCTGCATTTTATTATCTCTTGTGTGGAGGCTTACAACTACCTTGTAGAGATAAATTCTACCCCTTTTTAAAGAGCAGGAAGCTGGGATATAGAATGAATCAGGACTTGCCCAAGATCACAGAGAAAACTGAGCAATAGAGCTCTTCATTCTTAGCTAATTCTTAATATTGTGACGCAGGCCAACATTTCTGATGTGCAATAGTAACTTAAATAAGGGGCAAACTTCAGGTACCAGAGGACCCCCACTGGCTTCCATGGGGCTGCTTGTATGAATGAAGTTGAGCATTCAGGGAAGGTATTTGCAGGATTAAGGCTCTACATATGGCAGAGAATTGAGCTTTAGCTATACTTTAAATAGATTCCCAATCCTTTGTGCTTCCTATTGTCCTGTGCTGTCTCTCACTCTGAAATAGGGCATATCAGACAGCCAGGAGAACTGAGCAGACGACTGGAAGGGAGAAGGCTGTCTCCTATGAATTAAAAAATCTAGAGGCTGACCCCCAAATCATTCGCTTCAGTTTCAATAACTTCCATGGCTTTGATATCAGTGCTGTGATTCTATTTTGGTTTGTCTTCTGGTTTTTGAACTCCTGGGGTTGGCTACACTGACATCATCTCTAAATTTGGTGGGGAGAGAAAAAGGCAAGCATTGTTAGGGTGAAGGAGCTGGCACAGCAGCAGCTGCTGATTTGCTCAGTCAACACAGTCTATTTTATCACACGGCTTGAGATCGAAGGTTTCTCAACTATATTTTTAGCACCTTAAGTAAAAGCTTGTTTGTTTTTTGACTGAGGTGATTATACCCTTGATGAGCTGCTACTGCTTGTTCTGCAAAATAATAAAGACTGTTAATCTTATGATAGACTCAGGGGTAAAAACAAGCATCACTCAAACCTCTATTATATTACATTCATATTCAGAATGTCCAAAAAAGAGACCTGCATCTTTGAAATCTTTATTATCTCTTCTTTATTGTGTATTGCATTGCTTCCAGAAGACAAGAAATAAGTTACCAGAGTCTCCTGTTAGTGCTGGGGAGCTATGCAATTTAAGTAAATAACAACAGAGAACATCAGCAACATCAGACCAGGGGGATATGTCTGTTTACGAGCTGTACCTCAGGAATATTTTTAGTCTGTATTCCTTAGAGAAAGGATTTGCAGGAAGAAACTCAATATGTTCAGGGGGTTCACTGTCACCTAAATAGCCCCTGCACTGGAGACCATGGAGTGCTGTAGACCATAATTAATCATTCAGCCTCCTGTCGGTGGTAGGTCAGTGATGTGGTGACAGAGCAGTGACCCTGGGCAGCTCATGAGGCTGTCCCAGTGACTGCTCTGGGCAGCTCTGCAGGGAGCCTGGGGCAGCAGGGCTGTGGCTGTGCCCACACGGCACCGCAGGCACAGCGACAGCACCGGGCTCTGCCCGGGCTCATCCCCCCCATGGGAGCACTGGGGCCATCCTGCAGCTCTGCCTGCAGTGCCAGGGGATTTGGAAATATCACTACAATTCTGCTTTGTGTTATGCACCTGGTGAAACAGGAACAGAGAGGGGAAATCCTGGCTCCCAGTAGAGTTCTCACGTTACTTCAGTTGGTTCAGGATTATACCCCTCGATGCTTTTACTGGCTTGGGGTTTCCCACCTCCATATGGATTCATCCCACAGCTGGGATCATCACATCCTATTCATTGCAATTTTTATTCTTCCTCCAAGTTGTTTTGCAACTGTTATAAATGGAAGAATAAAAGATAAATCTCTGGCAATGTCTTGTCTGTTTAGATAGAAAGGTCTTTAGGAACAAGGACTGCCTTTTACTGTCTGTTGCTATAGTGCCTAGCACAATAGGGGCCTGGGTCTTCATTGGAATCAATGCAGGATCCTCATTGTAGGAACAAATGTTCCTGAGGAGATAGAAAAATACAAGAGCTACTCTGTAACTCAGTCATGTGCCATAATGGCATGAAATAATTTGACATCAGACTGGTCCCATTCTGTGTGGGACTGCAAAAACTTCTCCAGTACTAAAAATAATCCTTCATAAGGCACTGATGTTCTTGCAGTAGCACAGGTGATTTTTAGAGACCCCTAGAGCTCCCAGTCCCATATACACATCCCATACTTTAACCTGGGACTAAATTTGGTGAAAAGCAGCTACCCAGGGGATGAAATGCAGGTAATTTTTAACAGTACAAGAGCTGCAAGACAGAATATGAGCTAAAAAAAATGTGCTCTGTTAATATGAGGTGGATTTAAATAGGTAAGAAATTATCTGCCAGGATGGAATTTGGCAAGAAGACCAAACTTAATTCTCTCATGTCATCCAAAATGTGTCATGTCCATCTGAATAATGTCCTCCCAAATGGAAATAGGCAGAAACTTTCCAGTAAGCACTACTTCATTAGAAAATGCTGAGCTACTGAGATCAAAAATATATCACAGGAAATTCTATGGGTCTCTGAGCTTTTCTCTTGGATTTTGTATGGCCTTTCTCCAACTCCAGGGCACTGAGCAGGCTTCCCGAAGCTTAGCTAGGAACTGAACCTAGAAACTCTCTTATCTTCCAGCTATCTTTGCTAGAGTTGGAAACCCTGAATTTCTGAGATTACTGACCCAAGTTTGGCTTCTGCTGCTTTGATCCCATTCTTCAAAAATTTGGATACCTTAATTCCTACTCCAAGCCCCAGCCAGTGGAGGTGGACACTTGGAAGCCCCAGGAAAGCTTCCCCAGTAGAGGTTCATTCTTTTGTTCCTCCAGCAGTGGTCACTGTAAATTCTAAGATTGCTAGTTAAAGTGAATGTCCATATTTCTGAGGTTCCTATTCTGTTGGTAGGTGAGAAACAAGCAATCCCAAGAACCCTGAGGCCCTCAGTTCTGCTGCTTTCATAAGGGCTCCTGTTTCCAGGTTCATCCAAGATTTTTACAGTTGGCTCCATTAGTTTTAGACAAAATAATCAGCAATAAAACTATCTATGTTTTTCCAATGTAAAATCTTCAAAATTTTAATTCCATTGAAAAATTTGAGACTCTACTATTTCATTTTCAATCAAAACAAAAACATGGAGAAGAAATCTTGAACTTGGATGAAAGCATCTGCTAGCATTGTCTGGGGAATTACTCAGTGCCTGCTCCTTGGATTACTCCACACGCTCCATGCTGAGTTGGTAGCATCACTCCAAACCTGCCTGCCTGGGGGTTTGCCATCTGGGGTTGAGTGAGTCATTCTCAGCCTGTGAGATGTGGCATATCCAGACTGGAAGGTTGATAACGTTTGGCACCTAATTCTTGGTGTTGTATTGTTTACACTAGAGCCATTAAATGTTCTATAACCTTCAGATGTGGTTTTTCAACCATGACTTTTGCAGTGTCAGGCTCTGTTGAAGCACATGAACAGTATGTTCAGTCATGGTGTGTGCAGAGTTCAAAGCTTTGTGACTGTTACACAAAACCTCCCTGTGCTTTCAGAGCTATAATCCTTCCTCTTGACAGAATCATTAAAAATAGCTGTGGATGTTAAACATGCTCCCAGCAACCCAAAACAACAACATTTCATTGCATCAGAGTTAATAGCTGTGCAAGGGCAGAGCACTACTGCCTAGTGCTGTGTGGCAAAGTGCTTGCAGGATCAGGATTGGAGAGAGCTTTGGCCAGGATTGGATTGGGAGGATTGGAAGCTGTCAATACCCAGAATCAGAAATTTTGGAAAAGGATAGTAAAGACCTTATTCAAGGCAATGCAATGGAATTTTCTCACCAAGCTGTTTTGCCAAAATTATATTAATAAACAGTTAATCTGGGAATTATTCCAGCAGATCATGCACAGAGACATCAAAAAACAAATGGTGCTGGCATCGTTTTATGTATAACGAGTGAGATGTCAGCACTGTGCAGTGATTTCAGCACACTGGTGCCTAACAAGAGAGGAAAGGTGCATGCTGGAGGAAAGAGCAAGAAGAAAGAAAAGTTTCAGACAGTATTTGTTTAAAGAAAGAAATCCATCATATGGCTTTTTTAAATGAGGATAAAACTACTCTCTCCAGCTGCATACAAATGGGAGAGCAGCTCACATATTAAAATGGATCTGGGACTTTCAAGTACTTCACTCAATATGCAGAAAATTATACTGGATGTTGACAGCTTTTCTCCACAGAGAAGACAGCTGTGGGGGTCCTTTTATTAGACAGCATAAAAAAAATCCTAAAGTGAAGTTTTGCCAAGTAAATAGGCAACTATTCGATAAAACAATCAAGTACTGTTTTTATTTTGCTGTTCAGTGTGGAGTTTGTTACATTTCCTGCAAATAATACAGAAAACAAATCCCTTTTTAGGACTGTGGGAAGTACTCAAAAATGACAAATGGTGATTGGTACACAAATGTGCTGAGCTGGTAATGTCTGTGTTCTCCAGAGCCTGTGAATCATCTGACAGTGCCAGTGTGATGTTAAAGTAGATAAAAATATTTTCCTTTTCCACTCTGGAACAGAACCAGGGAACCTTCCTGATAATTAGAGATGATGCTTTGTGAAACCACAAATCCTGCCCATTGTCAAAATCTCTGTCCAGTTCCATGTGTGAACTCTGCATATTCCGTGTGTGAACTATACATGTCACCCTTATTCTCGCACAGAGAGAGCCAAGTCTTGGATCCAGGCTCTCAGAAGGAAGTGCTAGATCCCAGCTCCCCTGAAACTGCCTCACCCTCATCTCTCCATGGCTGGGATCAGTGTAGCCCTAAAGGCAAACTCACTGGGTTTAGATGCACAGTAATGGCTGTGGAAGTCCTTTTGCTCAGGAATGGCTTCCTGCATGTCCCTGTCAGCTGATGGTGAAAAAGCTCATCCTAAAGTAGTTCTTCAGGGATTCTTTGAGTCTTCTGCAAGAACATAGGGAAAGCTGTTTAGAAAAAAAATAGTTTATACTGTTGAAAGTGGATGGTTATATCTTTCACAAAATATTTATGATCCTTGTATGAGCACCTGGGACACAAAACAGTTAATATGCAAACAACAGAGCTAACTGGGATATTACAGAACATCAGCAAACATATATGATATAAATTTGACAATAGAGATAAAAATCAGCCTGGCAGCTCTTAATTTCCATTTCCACTCAAAAGGCAACTTCCCAGAAACAGCTGCACTATTCCCATGCTTTACCTCTCTCAGATTCAAGAAGGGCCTTTGCATTTCAGGGAAGGAATGTTTCCTCCCTGAAACTTCATATATTAGCTCTCTTGGGTTTTCCTCTCTTAATTGCTTTCAATCAGAGCAGAGGTTTCTTTGTTGTTTGTCTTTTTGTGTTTGCTTGCAGAGCTACAATTAAACACCAATTACAATTTGGATAGGTGACAATGTAATTCCATTCCTGTTTAACTGTCTTTTTCAAGTCTTGATAACATGTGTTTTAATCATAATGACTGTTATCACATAGAAAGCCAAATGCATCAAATACGGATGCTATTTTTCAGTTTAAAATTATTGCAATTTAAGAAAAGTAGAAGGACTGATGAAATTGATACACTGAGAGAGTTTTGTAAATCTCTGTAAAGGCATAGGAATGCTTCGCATTGTGCTTTATTAGATTTGTCTGCAGTTAGTTCTTGTTTAAAAATCCTTACACAGGTTCAAAAATTCATCCCATTTTATGTCTTTATAATGTGTACTTTGTTCTTCATTTTCTATAGTGGTAGAAATGAAAGGCTAAAATCATCTCCATGGCTTGTGGTTTCCCAGGTTATTGCACTGGCTCATCCTTCAGCTTTTTGCCACAAAGAACCTTTGAAGCTTGCCCAGTTCTCTCTAACTGATTTTGTACCTGACCTCCACTAGCACTTAATTGAGGGATATTTGCTAACTTAAATAGTCAGAATTGCATTTTCTGTTAAATTTTTCTTAACCTCCTTTCCCATGTCTACACAAGGCCCAGATCCTCACCCATAGCACAGCAAGGTGCATAATACAGCTGCTCTTCCCTGAGTCATCTTCCTCTATTCCTCTCCTGTATCCACAGAGCTGATCAAGGTAAGACAATTTATTGCCACTTCATTGACTTGTGCTACATTCCCACTGGGATTTCAGTGCCACCTGGGGCTTCTCAGTGCTAGAATGACATAAATGTTTCATAAAGTAAATTTAGAGAAGGAAGGGAGGCAGGTAGGAGTCAGGTTGCTCAGAAATGTTGAATAATGGGACTGGAAGGAATACTGCAGGTCCCTGTAAGCCGGAATTCCACGTTGATGTCTCTATTCTGTCATTACACAAGGCACTCCACAGTTGTTAGTTCTGGTGGGCGTTGCACAGTAAAGATGCATTAGAGTAATTATATGGTAATGACAGAAGATCATGAGTTAAAGATGCTGTGAATTCTGTATACACATCTGAAATTGTTTGGAGCTGATGTGGGAGGTGTATCCACACAGAATTTGATAGCACTGATATTGTAATTAAAGCTGAGGAGAGAGATGAGGTTTGTACTTATTTCTTACTGCTACCTGAGAATATTAATTAGCTCATGGAGCCACCTGACCTTAGCAATAATCAGCTCTGTTACATAGAGCAGAAGGGAAAATGTGAACTGCCCTCTAAATATTTATTAAGAAAGCTGAGATGAAAAGAGACTGATTGTGGTAGAGGATGGAAGAAAACAAGTTTCCTCCTCTGTGGAAGATCAGAATCTTTGCAGTTTCCTCTGCTTTGTGGAGGACAAGGACAATTCTGTCACCACAGAGGTGACAGAAATACTCCTGGTTTGGCACACAAATGAGTAAGAGAATGTCAGGTCTGCAGAGATTTCTCTGAGACTTTCTATATTCCTGCTTGCCTTCCTACCTGCATGAGCTGTATGGAGAAGTGACTCCAGAAGGCCAAAAATGAAAGCCTAAGCTCAAGAGTATCCCCATGTCTGGACACCACAAATGTTAGGTTTTTTGAGGGTTTCACATCACCCTCAGAGAGAAAGGAATTGATTATTTCATAATTTGTGAGATGAGATGAAAAGCTACATTGGGAAACCCTGAATTTTTGTATTGGGAAAAGTCCTGAGAGTTAGACTAAATAAAACTAAAATTCTAGTCCCACATCTTAGGCTGCCTGGCAAAGTAATCCTTTTCTCCATTCCCACTAGTACTGTAGTGTGGGCTTTGGGAGTACCCTGAAAATTTAGATCAGGGAGAAATTTGAATGCCTGGTTTTAACACGTAGCAAGTAAAAGCCATGGAGAAAAGGGAGATTATATGTGCAGTGTAACTAGGTAGCTCTGTTTCTTTCCCTGCTAGGACCTGGTCTTGTTTGCTGCAGTCAGGAGCAGCCTTCCTAATGGTTTCCTGCTAAGGCTCATTATTGAGTTCATATTTTTGTCCTTCTCACATCTCCCTCATCTCCTATCACAGTTCCCTCCCCAGTCATGAGGATTCGATCACCTGTGATACACAGACTTTGGAGTCTGTGTGGAGGGACAGGCTGTGTTAAAAACGAGGTGTGTTCTTAATCTCCTCGGGTGGACTGGAAAGTAATTCTCCAAAGAGGTGGAAGAGCACGACGCTGCTGTGCCCTGGTGTCTGGCTGCTGCCCTGCTGGAGATCCATGAGCAACAACAGCACGGCAAGTCCTCTTTCTTCTTTCCTGACAGCTCCACAGTACCTGTATCTTAATCAGTCAGTGTCAGACAGTGTCACAGGCTCCGAGCGCTGCTCGAAGCAAAGCACAGCACAAATGCCTCCCTGCTGCTGGTAGCTTAGGTTACCATTACCAGGCTGAGCTGCCTGATGTAACACTCCTGTGCTCCAGACAGGCTGAAACCCTCACAAGTGTTGGCACCAGCACGTGTTCAGGCCAAGACACCTCTAGCTCTGGGCATTCCTGTGCTCCTGTGACTCTGTCAGAGGCACCACAGCTACACTGCTGGTGACAGCACAGACGGGGAGCAGAGGTGCTGGAGAGGGGGATGATGAAAGGAAAAATGGTTGCTTGGGTCACTGATGTCATTTTAGTCATACATGTTATAGGGAAGGATAGATTTATGCATATTTTATACGAAGACATTGCATGCCTCTTGGGCTATCTGATTTGTAACTTCTGACTGGCATGGTTTTAATCAGAAAGGGTGGAGGGGAAGCCTACCTAAAATGAAACGGTGACATAAGATTTTTAGCAGAAACAATCAAATAGCTGACTAGAGAGAATAATTGTAGCTCCATCAAAGTTAGAGTGGTTTACTGTTTCCAGCAGTGAGCCTGGCATCAAAGGGAATCCTAAACCTGAAATCCTTGGAAAGAAGTGGGTTATCAGCAGATACAAATTGATTCATGTGGAGAACAAAGACAACATTTTGTGAGTGGGACAGCCTGGCTTTTCCCAACTCACTGGCAGCTTTCCCTTCCTGGAGCATGGAGTGATTAAGCTTGGCCTTTCACCATGTTAACACATTTTCCTCAAGGCCCTGTACCTTCAAGGTTGGAATAAATAAAGCTTTATTTTTTTCAAGTATTATATAAATTGCATCTGTTCAGAGGGTCCTGCTGGGAAAGTTTTCAAGTCCCATAAGTGAGTTAAAGCTGTGGTGTTAACACAGGGATCTGGTGAACTGTGTTCACCCGTGAGCATTGAATGAACACTCACAGCAGCTTTAGTAAAAATGTGATGTTTAAATGTTTTGCAGAATAAGAGGCACCAATGATAAACTTCAGCAACTGGAGTTTCTGTTTGTTGGCTCCCGTTTTATGTGTCCTGCTGATACTGTATAGGCCTTTGTTGTGTGTGGAAAAGAAACAATGACTTGGAGCTACCCTACTAGTAACAGCACAGAAGGGAGGCAGAGCTGCTGCCACAGAGCTGATGAAAAGAAAAGGTTGTTGTGGTGGCTGATATAATCCTAGTTGCGCATGTTACAGGGAATGAAGAAAGTAAAGTTCAGTAAGTGTGGAAATGCAGAGTGATGACAGCTTTACACTGGGTATTCCAGCTTGGCTGGGTCAGTCTTCAAACAGAGGATCTTATGTGCAGAGCAGGGTGTTTGGGGTCTCAGATTTATTGTTGAGGGTATTCCTCCTGTCCCACTTTTAAAACAAAAGCATTTCCCCTCCCTTGGCTAGGATGTGCCTCAGTGTAGAGATGTGTCCTCCACAGCTCAGTCCAGCACTCAGGCAGATGTACCTGTGCCTTCCTGTTGGATGACACAATAGCAATTCCAGGATCCTCCTGCAAAACACAAACATAAATGCATGCAGAAATCAGTGGCACATTTTTTTTAACAAGAACAAGGCCATCCACCCATTTGAGCTCTGCAGGACTGAGACCTTGTTTAGAAACAAGATGTTCAGTAAAAGCAGTATGTTGAATTTTCATTTTTTAAGTCCTATAGAGGTTGTAAATATTTTGGAAGTTAGAAAGAATACAGAAATGCTCAAGTACTGCATATTCAGAGGTCTCAGATTTAGTACAATGTTTTATGAGGCTACCTCATAATTCATTTCAGCTGCCCACAATAGTAAGAAGACAGTGGTATTTCTGGGGCTGATTGCAGAGGTCACAACCTTGTGCACACAATATATTGAACAATTCCATCATTCCTGCCTTCAAAGTGAATTTAGACTGACATAGCAGAATAGAAAAAAAATGCTTAATAAACTAAGGGTTTTATTGCACACACACAGTCTCATAGGTATGCATTCAGCAGAGTGAGGATGACTCTATAATAGGTGCACTAAAAAAAGCCATCTGTTTGTATTAATATCTCCTTTCACCACACAGAGTAAAAAAGACTTTTTCAGTTATTTTACTCTCTATCCTCACCACCTTTACATTTGTTTGACTATAGCATTACCTTAGTAGAGAAACCTTGTTATGGAAAGTGCTAAATATGAAATTTAAGAGAATGAATCTTTTATGGGCAGGAGCAGAGGCAGTGCACTGAGCCAAGCAAGGGAGTCAGGAGACTGTGCCCTGGCAGGAGTGGCCTGTGCCTGTCCTCTGGTGAGGAGAGGAACTTTCCACTGTGCTGCCCCTCCAGCCTCCTCCAGAACAACCAAAGCAGGAGTTTCCAGGGGCCTGCTCATCAGCCCAGATGCTGAATCAGCCCAAGAATATTAAACTACAGCAGAAAAATGGATCACACCAGGGGATTTTCTCCTTGAACAGAACTTTGCACTGTTTTGATTAGAGATGGAAATTTCTGAGGTATTCTAGACTTCTTTAAGAGGTCTTTTTTAATTCCACTAATTTAATTCCACTTTTAAATTAGTGGAATTAAAAATGGAAGTCATGGTCACCTTAGGCATAACCATCAGTTAACTCTTAGATGTGATAAGATTTATAAGGAAAATCTATCAGACTTTCACCACTATGAAAAGATCCATGGCAAAACTATTTGATAAAACATTCCCAGTCTTTAGCACCCTCCCATTCACAGTACCAGTTATTAAAAAGAGCTTTAGTTTCCCTAATTTCAAGATGAGCAGCTGAACTCCAGGAGGCTTAGACCAATTCCTCCAAGATATAAGAGTGCCTCAAAATGTTTGAGAGCCAGGTTCCACTGACCCTCTAGAGGTCAGAATGAAGGATGGGAAAGCAAAACCTTAAATCCAAGGCCTTCCTGCCTTAAATGTTAATCATAAACACAGCACCATCCTTGTGCTATAAAGAAGTTCCTCACCATAAATAATTCCACATTAGCAACACTTGCAGCTAATTGCTTTTCCTTTGCAGTCTCATGCAGTTGTTATGTTGTACAGCCACTGTGACCCTACTTTTCAGCCATATGTTGTCAGTCGTATTTTTGCCTCTTGTTGCATTGCTGTCAGACTCTAAGCTGTTTATGAGTCCCTGAAATGTGAAATTTTAGTCTTATTTAGTTTTCAGCTAACCCTGTTGCTTAGATGCAAGAAAATCACATTTACTATACAGAGAGATTTATTTAAAACCCAATTGTGAGTTACACTGAGGAATCTTCAGCAAACCATGACAATAAATAATGAGAGGATGTTTGCCTGGAGGACTTCCCTAATGAGGTTTGGTCTTAGGCAGGCATTCTGTTTAGAAGTCAAATACTTTGTTCCTTGAGATTTTCATGTTTCTCCCTATCTAGCAGGGCTTTCTGTGAGGTTTTGTTAATATTGACCTTGAGGTCACTCATGATTACACACAATGCAAAAAGACACCAGGAATCTATCTAGGGGGAAAATAATTCTATATACAATTCCAATGTCTAATATTTATTTATTTTAAACAAAAAAAAAAAAAAATCTTATCAAGATAGCAGATTTTGGAAGTAGGCATAGACTGATATGCTTAAAATGAGACTATAGATAGCTATGAGTTAGAAAATATTATTGTGGCCCACATTTGTTCAGAGGAGGATTTCTGCTCTGAGGTGCACCTTGCTGCACTGTAAGTTTTCTGTATGTTCTCTTCTCAAATGGATTTTCCTAAATGAACTCTCTCCCTTCTGTACTGTGGCATTTGAATTAGTTCACCCTCCAAAAGCCACTTTCTTTTGCCAGTGCCAGCCTTGCTGGCCACTCCCTCTGTGACACAGAGTGTCTATGGTGACATGGGATTGTGGCAGGAATGTGGGGGAATACTTCACCACTTCAAACCTTCATCTGTCTGTAAGGTACACAGATACACAGTTTTCCAGAATGGTGTTTTGGACACTCTGTTATAAGGAGTGATAGGAAACAGCAGTGGAGGTTTTGCAAATACACAAGTGATGTGTACATGATGCATGTAAAGGAAGAAAATCTGCAGGGAATGTTGTAACAGCTTTTTATATTTGAGGGAGATGGGTGCAGTTCTACTGATGGTCAGTGAAACCCCTGGTATTCTCCATCACAAGCCTGTAGGAATTTCACACCTGTTAAATGTGTTCTAGTATTTCCTTGTAGGTTTACTGCATGCCTGTTAAAGAGAGAGAGGAGCACTTTTTTACTTGGACACTAAGAGACACGAATGTACTTACCCAGAAACCCAGGGTCCTGAGTGGGTTCATTGTGCATGGAAAGTCATTTACTGGATGTCTCCTGGATTCTTCAGAGTAAATGGACATCCAGGTAGTGGGATAGGTAAGTCATCAGACTTAAGGATTCCCCTGTGGACAAATCTCCACCAATCTTTAAACGTTCTCAGAATGCATGTGTGGCAGACCACAATTATCAGGAAGTAATACATATGGCAAATGGTTCTAGTTGGATCTTTCAAGCTGAAATTCTAAATAAATATCCAGAATGAAGTCATCCTCCCTAGGTATATTATCTTTGCTCATTAATAGTTCATTCTCATACTGGAAAGAACTCTACTTTAAGTAGAGCAAAAGGGAAAAATACTATTGTCATACTCCTAAATTAATAAAGCAGCCCAATCATTTACTTAGAGCAATAAGCAGCACATCCTCAGGTTGAGGAGATGAACAATGGAAAAATCTATCCTTTTGCCTCAGCTGCACATCTGGTAGCCCTTAGGCAGAAGGCAGGTTTGAAAGGCATCTAACCAGGAGCTGCACACAGTGTCTGTTTCTTCAGGTAGAGCAAAGTTCAGCAGCCAAGTTAAAAAAAATGCAGGGCTCCTTTCCTCTCTGCCTCCAGCAATATCTGCTTGTGTGACAAAGTGAAAGCTCAGTAGTTCTACACTTCAAATACCAGTTTGATGTCTGATTTATAATCAAAGTGCTCAGTAACTCTATGCTTTGCACTTACCCAACTGTTTTAATCTTTCATGGTGCAAGCAACTTGATAATGTAATAAACAAAAGATTGACAGAGGATGTTGCAAGCTTAACATATCCCTCCAGTTCCTCTACTGAGGAGTGATGGATACTTCAAGTGAAGAATTCTGCTTGTGGCTTCATTGTTTTTGAGGCATCTTTCTAGATGAATTTTTCCAATGGTAACATCATTACAAAGTAGAAATGCAATCTCTCCAAGGGCTAACTGGGAAGCCCAGTCTAATATATGGGGCTATAATGCAGTAATGAATCCTATAGGCAAACCAGGACTTTTTGAGAATGGTTTCATAAGGTGAAGAGAGGGAGAAAATGTTGGATTGAGTTAGGTCAGAGTGCTATGTTTAGCCACCTTATAATTTGGGATGTTACAAACCAAGGTCTCTCCAAAAGGCAGAGCCTAAACTCTGAAATGAGAAACCCTTAAACTCTCAAAATGTGAGCTCTCTCTATGTTACATTTTTCAAAATGAAAAGACATTGCTGAGAACACTGGTGTTGAGGTATCTCTGATATTCAAATCTTGAACTGGATTCAAATTTTACCTCTCAGTGGCAGCTGCAGTATATTCTGTTTCCATTCCTTCTGGATTGTTGCAGGGTGCATAATTCCCCAGTTACATGGTGAAAGAGGCTGGGGGAATTTTATGGCTACATCAGAAGAAAGTCCCTTCCAGTTACACTGCACCTACATCAGACTCTCTGATGAGCAACAAATAATGCTTAAGATATCTGGGCCAGAGGAAAGTAGTGGAAATTCAGGCTGATATCATCCCCTCTGAGATGGCTTATTGGGAATTTTTATATGCAAAACTAGAAAAAAATCTGGCCCATCAGAAAATAAAACTCAGTGCTTGCTACCAGGATGGGGAATAAGTGAAAAAAATAAATCATGGTCAAAAGGTGTATTTCATTTTCAGCATGAGAGAGAGGAAATAGTTGTCTGAGTCAGCAGAAGTCTATATAAAGTTTTGAAAATTAGAGCCCCTTGCAAGACATACTATTTCTTTCATCTTAGGAAAACAATTGCAATCAGTTATGTTGTAATTATTATATTGGCTTCAAACTATTTGGAATATTACTTTGTGTTAATAACACAGCTTACGCTCATAGAAGATAAAAACCCAGTTTGCCTAGTTTGGAAAAAAAGAAGTGCCTTGTTCAGGTCAGAGTAAACCCATTATTCATATATGTAACTAACCATAGTGGCAGTTCAGAACAATGAAATTATCATATAGGGGGTTTTTTTGGTCTTTGTGGTCAAATTAATAGGGAAAAAATCAGTTTTCAATTTACTATTAATTGACTCCTTGTAAGTACTAAAATTTTTGTCTGTCTGAAATCAGAGCATTTCTACTGTCCTCAAATAAAGAGATTATAACAGGATTCAGTGCCCTGCAATAAACCCTAAAGCAAACCCACCACAATTGTACTTGGCAACTGTACCAAACTACTTCCCAGCAAAGCTGTAGGCTGAGAAAAGCCCACTATTTACCAAAATTATACTGAATGAGCATCAGGGCTCAAGTCCTTGAATGAAATGTGTATAGTGTGAAAATTATTTTCTTTTCAGAAGATTTGATAAAATTGACATTGTGTTTTCCTTTAAAAAAATTAAATCAGGGGTCACAGAAAGAAAAAGAAAAATCTCTGAGTAATGGATAGAAGTGGAGAAGGTAGAAAGCAGAAATTACTCTAAGTTTGTAACTAAACTGTAACCACTTCCAAAAAGCCTTTTGAGTGACCAATGTCAAAATGAGCAATGAGACAAGGAAGAATTACAGGTGTTAGTGAGCCACGATGTCACCTACAGGTCACAGGGGTCTGCCCAGCTTCCCTCAGCACCCTCTGATGCACCAAAGAAAGGAAGGGGAAAGAAAGTGGGTCCCCCTGGGGAACCCACTGGCCATCAGCTGCCTGAACGGGCCTCAGAGCTGCTTTTAATCTTGTTCAAGTTGCTATGATTTCCTTCCTTTTTATGCAATAAATGTTACACTGCTAGGAACAGTATGTGTCCCCTTCTGGTATTGCAGCAGTCATTATTAGGAAACAGCACATTTTTTATTTATACATATACACACTGTATAGAAAATTATATATTATTACTTATAAATTCATTATAATTCTAATATTTGTATTTATATATTTTTTACTCCTATAAACTATATCTTTATATACAGATTATATATATACCTTTATATATTTTTTTACGTTACTTACATTAATACTTTATCTACTGGCTGTGTTCTATGTGTATAGTATATAAATCGCTTTATAGAGTAGGTAGATATTATGTATGTATCAAATTATATTATGCATATTCTCATTTTATATGGTTAGTATATGTACAAAATGATAACAGGAAGGCTTACAGGCCCTTTCCAACCTATTTGGGTGGGTGGGGAGAGTAGGATAGGTGTTAGGAATACTTTTCTAAGTTGGTGGGGGTTTTTTTGTTTGTTTGTTTGTTTTTGTTTGGTTTTTTTTTTTTTTTTTTTTTTTTTTTTTAATTGAGTCAGTAACAGTAGCTGTCCCTGTGCCCCAGGCCCAGGCTGGTGCTAGGAATGGGTGTTGGGATCAGGAGGGAAAAGGCTTTGAGGCTGCAAGAGCTGCAGCAGCAGCCACCTCCGAGCATCAAACTCGTGCTGCGGGCGGGGTCCCGGTGGGTGGGCGGGAGATGGGGCTGCCCTGGGGCTTTCCAGAGCTCGGCCTTGCCCGGGAGCCGCAGGGACACACAGTGCCTTGGGTGGGCTCCACTGGGGCTGCCAGGGGCTTTCCAGAGCTCAGCCTCACCCCAGGACCCGCAGGGACACACACACAGCCCCGGGTGGGCTCCCCTGGGAGCGGCCCCTGCCCGGTGCCCGCCCTGTCCCCAGGGATGGGATGTCTGTCTGTCTGTCTGTGCAGGGCAAACCACGGCCTGGCGCTCCGCTTGCCCAGCGCAGGGCACGGCTAATAAGGAGCAGGCTTTTTGATGTTGCAAAATTCTCCATCTGTTCCCGGGATTTCTAATTACAGGCATTAATCTGTGCCCCTCCAATGAGCCATAATTGGTAGGCGTTTGCCTCATTAATCATTCAGGTGCTGCGCCTCTCCTCACGCTCAGCCGCAGCGGCCGCGGCCCAGCGAATGGAGCTGTGCGGGCTTTGTACGCGGTACCATTGCGAGTTTTGGAATTGTGGCGGATTCCCAAGGACATTTGCAGTCAGTGTAGCTCAGGGGCGCTTTAATATCCTGAAATGCCACAAGATGGCACTGAGTGATTCCGAGGCCCTGGTCCCGCCGGGCCCTGCCATGGCCGCAGGTGCGCCCTGGGCTACTCGGGCCTGTTTGACAGACGAGCTGCTGGCCAACTGCACTCAGCTGTTCGTGGCTTGTTTTGATGTGGTTTGCTTTGAGCTGTGCCTGTGAAATGCTATGACTCCGTGACAGTGACATAAAGCTTTTAGATTTAGAGAGATTTGATTTTCCAATGTTACATGCAATGGCAGTTTGTCCATTAAAGGCCTGAGCCAAACCATGCAAACAGAATATGAAGCGCAGGCTCCCTAAGCCCACCAAGAGCTGACATTTGTTATTTGTTGCTGAGTGGGGTGAGTTTTTAGGGAAAAGCAGAACGCCATAACCTTGGGACACTCAGAGCTCAGCTGGAGGGGTCACAAGTGGGTACTTGTAGCTCTGCAATTCACAGTGTGTTACCATGGCTGCTTCTTTACAGACCTCCTGCCACCTTGTGCCACCATGGCTGCTTCTTTACAGACCTCCTGCTCCTGCCCCCATGCTGGTGAGCCTGGCACAGCTGCTCACTTCACAATGGTTCATAATCCTCTCCTGGATTTGATCATTGGACACTCATGTCTGGACTCTCCAGGTATCCCCAGTTGGTTTGTAAAGTCTCTTGTTGTTTTCCTATCACAGTAAAGTATCATTCCCTGCTTTTGCCCAAACCATGCCTTCTAGGCTGGCTGTAGCCTCCTGAAGGGTGCTGCAGCGGCTCAGTTGATTGATGAGTTGCAAGAATTACTTTTGAGTCCCTTTGTTGTGACACTGGTTTTGAGTTCAACCCATGTATAATGAATAGCCTAACAAACATAGTGTATTATTTCATTTCTTTATTAAGTCATTTATTATATAGCAAGTTCTTTAACTGAATCAGAGAAGTTTCTGGATAGAACCAATTTGCTGTCATCATGTTGTAACATATGGATCTTACAGAGACTTACTTTCAGCAAATCCAGACATTGCAGAACCTGCCCAACACTAAAACACTAATTTTTTCATTTAACAAACTTGTAGTCAAATCCAATCTTTGTTTTGCCTGGGAACTGATTTTTTTTTCTGGTTACTGAAAGGGGAAAAATTGTCTTTTAAATGACCTTCTCATCTGTGAGAAGATACACATTGGCCAAATGCTGAAATACTGCCAAAACTCTGCTTCTTTAAAAGTAAGATGAATCCCACACTTTTTATAGGTTTAAAGCAAACTTTTTAGTCAAAAGAAAATAAGAAATAAAGACAGTGCAGACACAGAACAGATGCTTACATTTAAACATATGCCATTCAGCAGTTATGAAAAATGATTCAGACACCAACATATCAAAGGCATATTAGTGACATATGGTGTCTGACATGCTTCCACAAATGAATACATACACTGGCTTTGATGACAACCATGCAAATTGTATCTTTCCACATGAACAGTTTATCAGGAACAGTCAGATTTGTGCCTGCACAGCAACATGTATTTTGGATTTCTTGTGGAGGACACACCATGCTGTAACCACACAGTATGTCAAATCAGGGGAATGTGTGTCAAATCATTCTTCTCCTTGTTTCCACTCAGACCCAGGCTAAGGCTTTAAAGCATGTGAGCCCAGCAAGCAGCTCTGTTTGGCAATAAGGGCCAGCTGGCAGCTGTGCTGCTGCATGGGACTGTGTTACAGCTCCAGCAAGAACTCCTCCTTCTGGGACAGCAACCCTGTCCCAAAAAAAGGGGCAGGGCACCCTCTAAAACAGCCAGACAACACAGAGGCAAAATTCAGCCAGGTTGGTTATTTGCCCTCTGCACTGTAGATTTGCTCTGGCTCCTCCAGTCCCTCAGCATCTCTGAGAATACAAAACCTGAACACTGTCTCCCACCAGTTGTCACAACACAGTCCTCGTTTGGTGCATTTGCTAAAACCATTCCACACCATATCACTCATAACAAAACAGGAGCCCAGGAACAGCAGGGCCCAAGTGCTGCTGCTGAGCTGTTCTCCCAGAGACTGGCAAGCAGAGTGAATTGGACACAGGGCACTTTCTCACTGAGGGCTCTTGGCAGATGGTCGGCAGCTCCAGCACATGGGAGGTGACTATTTCACCACAGGAGAAATACGTGTCAAAGTTTATTAATATTAGGGGGAGTGGTCAGGCTAACATGGGGCTACATGTCAAGGTACTTGAGTCCTGCCTAGACTTCAGCCTGTTTCAGTGGAAAAGGTATAATTTCAGGTGCTGGAAGAGTTATGCTGGCCAAAATTAAAGGTGCCAACTCAGAGACTCTTAAAGGGTCTGAGTCTGCACCTGGGGTCACATGTGAGTAAGGGAACTTTTAGGATTTTAGCTTTAGAACTCCATGGCTCAATTTTGCCTGTGTTCCTTTCTAGAAAGTCGTCAGGGGGTAGCTGTTCAGTTCAGAGCCTGTAAAAGCAAGAACAGAATAAGCAAAGGTCATACTGAAGTTTACACAAATAGCAGCTGAGGAAGGTCAGGTTGTTGAGAGAGACTTTACTGTGCCCACATATCTAAATAAACAAGGACAAAAAAACCCAACAAAAGCCCCCCCACATACTTAAAAAATCTAAACTACCTCTATAATTCTCTTCCCCACAAAACAGCTCCACCTCCAAGACTGATTTCAGTGGCCAGTAGCCTAAATAAATATTTTTCTCCATTAAACAGCTAATATATTTTTCATCAGGATATCCTTGAGTCTATCAGTTAATTAATAATTTTAAACAATTTCCATACAATCATGGAGGGTCTCCTAAAAATGCATCCTAAATAAGAAATGCCAAATTGTTATTCCTTCTCTGGCTACATTTAGAGTACATGTGCTGGTCCCACTGATGCCTGGACAAGGCTTTCAGCTCATGGCTGGCTCACATCCTGTCACTTTAGAGAACAGAGAGCAAGCTGTCCTCCCTCCCTGGGGACAAGAGTACATCTGTTCCTCAGGCCAAGGTGCTGAAGACAGGCAGCAGCTCACCAGTGTTCAGCATAAAAATGCCAAGCAACTTGGGCTAGCCTAAAGATGCAGGTTTGATTGCAAGAGCTGTGCCTTAACGTTTTCTGTTCTTCGGCTCCCAAGCTTACTGCCCTTAAATAAAAATACTGTTAGTGTTTATAGAATTTCCAGTTTATTGGCCTCTCCTGTGTGCTCTCTCTGGTATAGAATAGGGGGGGAAAGTGCAATATATTGTCTTCTAGTCACTAGTTGGTCCTCATTTAAGGACCTTGTAAGACATTTTTTTGTGTATTGTTTCCCTGCATATGTGAGCAGCTTTACTACTTCATCCCCCTTAGGACCACTTAACAACATCAGCAAAGCAATTAAGTGTAGTTTTCAGGAAAATGCCAGAGGCATTACACTGTCTGGATGGGAGTCTCAACCCAATTATTTTCAGCTAGTTGTGAACTGTGGAAAGTGGACTTTACTTCATTATAACTTCAGTTCCCACTGATTAAAAGTCTAGGATGTTACAGACGGTAAGGAAAAATGAAACAATTAAACTTTCCATCAATAAAATTGCTGCATATTCTTCAACATAGGGGTTTACTTCTCTCCAGAGAAGTGATTAAAATGAACTGATTGAACTATAATTTGATTGACTGAAGAGCTGCAATCCATTGCACTAAAGCTGAAATTCCATCTTATTGCTCTATTTAACTCTGAATATAAAAAATTATTGGCGGTCTTGCAAAGCCCTTATGCAGTCATCCAGCTGAAATTTCTTGTTGCTCACAGGCTGCAACAGGTTCTGTTCTTTCACTGATGTGTCTGCATGATTCACAATGGATTGACGTCGAGAAAGACATGATGACACCTAAGAAATTATATTAACACAGCTTTAGAAAAAAAAAATAGAAAGAGCCTGTTATATTATCGGCTATCTTCTACCTATTACATAATCATTTGGGGATTCTAAACACAACTACAGATAAAGTGAACCCAAGAGACTGGAGAGAATAATTGTCAGGTAATATACAGTTGTTGCAGCAAAAATTAGCATATTCTCCTGATGAAAAATGCAGCTGTGATGCTCATTCCTGCTGTAGAGCTGTCTTCAGGAAGGTGTGAGGCTGCCAGATGCAAAGGTTTGTAGGTGTGCACACATATGGATGACTCCTTCCTCCCAGGGGATACCAGAGTGCCTCACTGGGTCTGGTCTCACTCAGCTGTGCTGGCTGTGAATTAGGATGCCCGAGTCCCAGTGCAAACAATGTTTCTTGGGACTCAGGACAAGTTTTTATGGTTTGCTTAGACTGCAAGGGCTTTGTCTCCACAGATGAAGAATTCTGCTGCCAGAGTCAGGGGCTCCTATGGCACGGTGAGGGCTATGAACACAAGCTCAGGAACAAGGACCTGCTTGCTGCTCTCAGCAGGCTACCAGGGCGTTCTGGTCTATGAAATACCCAGAATACCATTTCCCCTCTGAAACTTTAGTTGAAATGCCATTTCCTGTTATGAGTTTACTCCTCTGTTGTATGACACATGCTTCTCTATTCCTACCCTGTATTTTGAAATAAAACACAGTATTTGACCCATAGTAACGTGGGGTAAGAATATAATATCAAACTAAGTCACAGCAAGAACACCTTATATTGGTAATTAAATGTACCAGGCTGGGTAAGATGTGTGGATAACAGCTGACTCAAATACTTAATGCACTTCCTCTGATAGGCAGTTCAAATTCTGAATGAATTTAATACGTTTTCCCACTGAGATCACCAAGAACCAGGACATGTACTCCTTGATAATATTTACTTCTGAGCTCAGTTTGCTGTGGAGCTTTGAACTTCTGGCTGTGCTGATCTACGAGGCTGGCTCATAGCTGATCAGGCCATGGATGTGATTTGTGCCAGCTTCAACCCTTGCATATTGCCAATCCCAGTTTTACAGCAATACCTGACCACAGTCCAGGTCTATTAATCCACTAAGTTCTTTGGTTTAATGTTTACACATAGGACACATCAATTCTTCCTATTTGTTTGCCCAAAGCTACCAGAACTGTACTGGAGTCATTGAGGCAGTATTGATCTGAAAAAATGCTGCCTTCATCCAATTTAGAAGGAACACCTTTGACAAATTATATTTGGCACTTAATGATTGTTTTGCATTATTGGTCTTTTCCTTTGTTTCCTCTTTTTGATTATCAATTACTATAAATGTTATCCTCTACTTTGCCTCACCAGAGGTAACTTTGAATAAAGATATACAGCAACAGGAGCCTTTTAAAGGGAGACAAGGGCAAATACAGAACCACAAATTTGAAGGTATCACTGGAGGCTGCAGAATGTTTGCTACATTCCCTGAGCTGAGCTTTATATACACACAGCAGAGGCATGTAAGGCTCCAAACAGCTTAAATGCCTGTTTAATGCCTGTTTCATCTTTCAGTTCTTACACAGAAAGATAAATTCTCTCAATTATAAGACCTTTGCATCAAAGTTGAAGCAGAAGGTGCTGTGCTTGAAGTAATTTCTATCTTATTTTTTTGCAGGACAAGAAAATGGCAAGAAAGAGGAGCCCCAAGTGTGAAAGTAGCCTTGAGACTTCTCTAATTCCTGCATGAGAGAGTGGCAGGGATCTTGCAAAGCATTTATTCATCTCTAACAGCCTCCTACATCCAAGGCAGCCAGCAAAGCCTAGGAAGAGTTTTTTGTCACACTGACACAAGTCACAAGAAATCTGGGCAGTGCAAACAACATCAAGAGCAGGGCAGGACCTTCTCCCAAGCCCAGCCTGTGCTGGCACATGGAGGAGGAGGTGCAGACATCTGGTGACCCAAGCAATTGCTTAATGTGGTTCCCCAGAGAAGTGTCAGCAAGTCTATGGACAGCAACTGGCAAACAGTTCCACCAGACCACGCTGGCCTGGCACATCATGGAAAAAGTGAAGAATGAGTCAAGCTGGATCTGTTCTCTGTGCCTGTGGGCCTCCTGGCAGATGCACAGGAATAACCGTATCTACCAAAAAGAACATCATTTTGCTATGGATGCTGTAAATCACACATGTGACTCCTCTCTCCTTATCCTGTTATGGAGAGGCAATGATTTTCTGTGTTTCAACAAGAAGTTGATTTCAAAATCTCCAATTACGCAAATATACAAAAATGTATTTGCCAGCAGATTTTTGTTTGGAAAAATACAGCACTTTAATTACATAGATACCATAACTCTCTACTTTTATAAAAACGTGATTACTGCAATTTCTTCATTAAGGAATAGTTTCACTATTTAAGAAAATGTTATTTGAGAGGCGTGGTGTTATCTGTTTATCCCACACTGTGAACACTCCAGGAAAACATAAGCAAACACTTGAATGCTTTCCTCCTAGCAACCAAGGTCTCTCATATTAGAAAAGCAGCATACTTGTCTTTTTCTGTACCTTGTATTGAGCCAAATTTCTAGTTTGCAACCCTTTGGCCATTCAGAAACCATCAGATTCTTGGAATACAATTTTAGGTGAAAGTCTAAACCAGTGACTATGGTACACAGGGCCAGATTTTCAGGCTTTTGTGTTTCCCTTACTTCCACTGATGGAAATATTGCAAAATTAATCTTAGGACCTAAACTTCTTTATTTTTCTTGCTGCATGACTTAACTCTTCAAATTGCCAGCAGCTTTTACAAAGTGCTGAGTTTCTGCAATTCCCACTATGGTGACTCTAAAACACAGATACTGAGTATTGCCTTGGGATCTCACTCTGTCCTATCAAGGCTGGGATAATGGTGCTGTTTTTACTGAAGAAATGGGGGGTTTCAGATCTCTTGAAATCTTTGCAGAATATTGGGGCCCCAAAACCCCCAAACAAACCAGTAAATACACTATCGGAGTCCTCTCCTTGTCTGCTTCCTTCTTTCCTTATATATAGTTTTCATTTCTTTCTTTTCTTATCTAAGGGAGACTTATTGGTCTCCTTGCTAACTCTTGAAGAAAAACAGAGGAGCACCTGGGAAATCTGTCTTCCAAGGAAAAGATGAAAGCTTATAGCTAAGTGAGAGGATGTGTCCTTCTCAACACTGACAGTGTGGTCAAAGAGACAGCTCCCCCTGACTTTTCCCTGAAGAGTTCACAGACAACTGTCCAGAGGAGCACCCGGTCTCGCCGGCAGTTCTGCTAACAGCAGGAATCACTGCAGCACTCTGGACTGCTGCTGCCGTGTCATTCCAGTGCCTCTGGGGTCACCTGAGTGCATTAAATTAACACTGTTCCCAGGCAAAGCAAAATGTCTGGGAACAGGATGGTGCAGAATAATAATGGGATGGGAGGGGTAGATACACACCTAAATATGAAATGATTGCAAGGAGGGGGAAGTGCTGATTGTGACCAACGTGACTTAGTGCCAAATGCACGTTCTCACACAGATCTCCCAGCAGATTATGTGTCCCTTCAACACCACTTAACATTTTTATAGCTTATTTCAGTATTTTTTGCATTTGTTTCACCTATAATAATTTATTTATGAGCTTAAGATTATTAAAAATTTGAAGCTTCATTACAAACTATCCTGGGGGAATCTCACCTGCCTCATCCTATTACATTATTATTACCAAGTGTCTAATTTATATTTAATCAGACATCAATTGAACATCAATAAAATAATAATGAATTAATAAGCTATATCTTCCCAGAAATACTAGTAGCTTAAGTATGTAAGCAAAGGCAGTGCACTGTCTGTGGGTCAGCTATCAAATCTCTCTGAGACTATTTGACAGAACAATTTAGTATTTAGAATATGATAATAAGCCATAAAAATAGTTAATTGCGATGGTCTTCAGCTAATTATTGTGATAATTATTGTCCATACCAACCTGTGAACCTGAGCTGAGAAGTAACCCAGAGTTACATGTAAGACAGTCATTTCCAAACACTGTAAATGCCTAAGGGACTCCATGTTTCCATAAAATGAAATGACAAAAGAATTTGGGCTTGGGTAAATGCTTAATTTTTCACTCTAACACGACCTCTCAAACTGAAATTATTTTTTTTCTACACAGAAAAATAAATTTATTTTTTTAAGATTAATATAACATCTGCCGATGAACATTAAAATAGCATGATTCAACATTGCTGGTTGAGTGTTCTGTTTTAACAAAATATCAACCCAAAAACCAAGCTTTGGTTTGGCAAATACTTCTCTGCAGACAGAAGTGGCATTATTTCAGCCTGAGGAATTTCAGTAAAGACCCTACTCCTATTCCACCCTATGGCTCCACAGTGGTTGTCATCCCTAATTAGTGATGGATATCACTAATTGGGGACTATTTCCATGTGCATGTCTTCAGCTTATCCTTCCTCTGCTAAGCCTCAAGAGTCAAAATTTTCTTTCTGAATCTTTTTATTTCTTCTTCAGTTTACTACTATGTACTTTCCTTTATGGTTCAAATTTTATCAGGGATTGAAAAAGAGCCCTAGATGGAAAAGATAATCATGTTGTCAGTATTCTTCTCTGTCCCAGTCCACTAATAATCACTGAACCCTGTTCTTCAAAATGATCCCACTGAAGTCAGGGGAACTGCCTCAGCCCCTCACTTCGTCTGTATTTACATGAGGGCTTTAAATACCCAACTGTGGAACTGAAGCCAAAAGACAATATTGTCCTTCTATGACAGTCTGGTATTTTTTACTATTCACTGACTCTCTTGTCCTTTTCATCCACAACAAGTTTTTCTTTTTGAGCTGCTTGGGTCCATTCTGGCTGTCTATTACCCAAGCAATGATTGTAAGGCCAAGTTTCCTCAGGCATGCAGCATGGGCTCATGCAAAATTACAATCCCATGGAAACCTCAATGCCACTTGGGATATTGAGAAGTCCACCAAGAAGTGCTATTCAAACCTAACATAAAGATGTTCCAGTGTAACATTTTAAATGTTATTAAGTTCTAAAGGGGCCATCTGGTCTAATCTCTTATATGAGATTTTTACTCAGTTACTTCTGCATCAACTCCCACAACTCCAGTTTGAGTAAAACACATCCTATTGAAATACTTCCAGTGTTAATCTGTAAATGGAAAATCCATCATCTCAGTGGCTTACACTAGTATTTATTACCCCACACATTTATTACCCCACTTCTCAATTGAACTTGTCAGGCTGTCACTGCCTCTCACTGACTTGTCCTTCCCTCCATGCAGGGATTTAGCAGCTCATGTTTTGGTCCCAGGGATGCTGGTACACCACTACCTGAATGAGCTGGACTCATCAAAGGTATGGGCAGTTCCCCCACTCAGAAATGGGACAGCCATTGCAGGCTTATTTTCCATCCTTGGCAAATCTCTTTACTGTGAAGGATTCATCAAAGTTCAGAATCAAGAACATCTCTGTTCTTCCTGAGCAGACCCAAATACACTCCTTTTTGGGACACTCTCATGGGGAAATGATGACTAGTTTAACACAGAGAGCACCTTCCCACACCTCTGAGGGATGGTTATAATTTTTGGGCAACCCACTTACTGGATCTCACATTTTCTGCCATGTAACCACAGTCAAATTTTGAAAAAAAGAAAAAAAAATGTAACTCACCTCTCTTTTTAAAAAACTTCCACCATGGACTAGTTTCACTGTTCTCATTCAATCAAACCACTCAGTGACTTGACGGATCTTTCTCATGAGTAAGCAAGAATAACGGTCTTCCATTTCTGGATGTGCTTTGCAATGGATCCTGTGCATTTCCTGTGAAAATCAAGATAAGTAACATACACAAATTCATCTTTAGTGAGCACAAAAATAGTCCCCCAGAGTGACAGCTATGGGGTTGTACCCAGTAAGTGCTGTATAACCCCTTCTGTAAGCGCAATAATGAGTAAAGAGCAGTCTCTTACTCCTTTCTTACTCTCTAGTGTGACAGGCCCTTAATTATGGCTATTACATTAATAATAGGTTCAGAGAAACCTACACGGCCAAGGCTGCATTCCCCTCTGGACATCAAAGACAGAATTAAAACCTTGCCTGGGAAAACTCAGTAACATCTGCTGATGTTCATCCCAACCAAGAAAGTGCTCTGTTCTAGACAGCAAGCACAAACCTCCAGCTCACTTCCTCCTACTCCAGGATGATAAAGCAGGCTGCAAAGATTGATACACCATTGAAAAGGGAAATATTTATGCCTGAAAACATTGAGAGAAAAGTCCACCTCTCATTAAGCTCTGAAAAACTACCTGGTAACTTACTCAGGCCTCTAGATCCTGCAGATTTCGCCCATCTTTAATAAGTCCTGACTGACAGTGTTTGTGACTCAATAATGCAAAAACAGTATCACAAATTGTGATTGTGTAACAGAAAATTAAACTAGAAACCCCCACTAGGGCCCTGTATCACAAGCATCTATCACTACTCCACAGCAGCAATATTTTAATACTGTAGGCATAGCATTTATGGGCACCCTTCAGATATAAACATGCTTCTACAGTCAGATGGGGAGGATGTCTACACAAGTCCCCAGTGAGGAACAACAGGGCAGAATCAAGATTCAGGTTTGCACCAAACAATGAATAATTCATAAACCCTCTACACCTAGGTATCATGTAATTCGTACATAGCAGTTACTAGAAAATTAATGTAACTGCCTCTCAAGAGAATTACTAGAAAACACCATTATCCTCTGCAGGTATGCACATGCAAGCTAAAGCTAAGTCAATGTAACAGGTGATGACACATCTTGTGATAAATTAAACTTGTTTCGAAATATGTAGCAACTTATTGATAGCCAGTATCTTACAACATTGCCTATGTGGAAAGCAATGCCTGGCAAATTATCAATTCTTACTAAAGTTTTGTGCTTCTAAGTATTAGTGTTGATGCTGCTCTTGATTTAGATTCAGCTAATTTTTGTCTAGACTCAGCACTGTGGTTCATCCATGTTTCTCAATTTCCCTGAGGATTTAGAAATACAAATTTTGACTTGATGAGCCTATTAAAAAATTTAAAAATGCATGTGCAGCACTGCCCTTGTCTGTCCATGAAAGTAAAACTGATTCAGGATGCTATAAAGGCACATATGTGTACCTAAAGCCCTGGCCCCACAATGAACACTGTGTTATCTACAAGCAAATTATGCTGTCCTAAAACAACCCTGTCAAGGTGCACTACCACACTCAAGTAAACCTGGATGTGCCAAAAAGGAAAAGAGTTTTTAGACAAACCACCTCTGTAAAGGTTAGTTTCTTCAGAATTTCACAGCCACATGGTGATTGTGCAAAAATAAGCAGAATCAAACAGCTGTCTGCAAAAACTTAAGACTGTTCCATACCTGTGTAATCATCACACTGCACACTACATTGTCAAGAGCTGCTGTAAGCAAAACAAATCTGTTATAACCTTAGCAGTAACATTTCTTTGTGAATGTTTGCCCTTCCAAATATCTTTTAACCAACACCATATCCCATACTCTGTAAGCCATGATCCTCAGCTGTGGGAGCTTAGCAGTTTGCCACTCATTTAGTCAGCTCTGGGCATTGCTAAATATCAGGTCTAATGTAATTCTGAGTTCAAAAAAATCTTCTGAAAAAGGACATTTAAACTATTTATGATCCTTTTTGCAGTTTAAATCCTGTATAATATTCTTGATGGAGCTGTTTGATTTCAAAAACCCACAGTTTAAACTAAGGTCTAAAAAACCCCCTCTGATTTGCCACAGAAATCAATCTTCTGCTGTCCAATTCCATTCTTAATGAAAGAGACAATTCAGAAACCTACAGGAACATGCTTTATTGATTCAGTCACTAAAGCCTGTGCCTATGTTCCCTCCAATAAACCTAACCACATAGTGCTTCTCATGCACTGAACTGCAGGGAAAGACGATGACCCCAGATCTGTTCTGCTGGAAGTCCAGTGAGACTAAACACACCCAATAAATGTAAACACAGCACACCACTGAGTTAATGGCAGATGTGTGTAGGAGACAAAGAGACTTATATTTTCTCATTATTATTCCTTCAGCTGAGCCTCTGCCTTCTTTGTAATTTATTTACCCTGGGCAGCTGCGCCCAGATGCATACCTGTTTCTTCATGGACATCATTGTTTTGCTCAATTTTTTAGACAGATTAAATAAAAGAGGAGGAGGCCAACCTACATCTGTGAGGTCACACAGTGACCTGTAATCTGCACTGCAGCAGGTGCCCAGATTCATTCAAGTTCAACAGCTAATTTGGCATAAACCTGGAGTATAGCTGCACTGCACTGGATATTTTATAAATATGTCTTTCAATAATCTTCCTCACTTCTTATGAAAGCAATAAGAAGCTGTAAGAAGAGCAGAGCCTATATTAGGTGAGCTTTCCTATTAAATTCCTCTAATGCATCTCAGCTGTGACCTGTAGTAATTTGAGTAATCTAATAAGGCTGAATGCCCTGTAAGAATCTGGAGTGATACACTGTCTACCTCCGTGACAGAAGCAAAAGAGAGCAGCAAGATACCAGGCATCCCCCAGCAGTCAGAACAAGAGTGAACTTAAAAAATAGGTGTTAGAAAATACAGGAAAACACGTTATCAAGAAAATATGCTTTGCACAGTCCTACTGGTACTTTCAAGCGTCACCAATTCAACATTCATTTCCAATTTGAAACATTGCATCTACTTGTCCTGCTTAAGGGAATATGCTACACTCAGATTTAGCATCAGGCTTTATGGTAACTACAGTTAATCCCATTATTCCAGTAGAAATACCTTGAAGTATGGCATTTTTTAGGTTCACCCAGGTTTTGCCAGAAATCCAAACAGTCTTTTGCCTTCTACCTTATGACACAATAGATTGTATGGAGCCCATTTCTGTTCTATCATTCTAATATTCCTCTCCCTTTACATATGCTTTTGAGAAGTGTGCACAGACACAGTCAAGAATAACACTCTTTACTGCAAAACTTATCTGTCACCTGTATTAGGACTTAGTGGCTTTAGTAGGATTCTCAGTGAAGAACAGTTTCAGAAAGCAGCCTCTGCTGTTAACTGGATAAGATAAATAAGGTAACAAACAATTTAGTGGCATATAGAGGAGTTAAAATATTTTGTTACACTCTTTAATATTTCCCCTAATTCTAAAATCAGCCAAAACTCCAGCATAAAAATCACTTTTCCTTTAGAATTGCCTCTCAGCAGGGTAGTGGGCACAAGTTATCGCTTTGTGCCATACTGTATGTTCAAAGCCATCAGCATTCAATGTGCTAAGAAGTGACACTGAATCCCACAATCAGAAATAAAAATGAAAGTTTCAAAAAGATTTCAGAATTTAGATGAATATAAATAGCTGCTTTGAAGATGGAAAGCATTTTACAGATTTAAATTTTGGTCTGTTTTGTACGGATAAACAGACAAAAATATGTTTTTAAAAGGAGCAATATGATTTTCAGTTTAACACTTTCCATAATTAGAGTGTAAGAAATACTAGGAGACACAGAAAGAATTATTTATATTCACTGTACAGAGAGTTTATGTTTTGCTTCTGCTTATTACTTGAGCTTCTGAAAAGCATCTCATTTTATAACCTTAACAACTATTAATGTAAGCCACAAGCTTTTTGCAAATGTACATTCGCACTATCACCTTTCCCAAGTATGAGGATTCAAAGAAATCAGGGCACTATCACTGTTTAGTCAAGAGACTCAGAGGTTTTATCAAAGGTTTTCTTTTCTTTTGAAAGACACAACTAATGTTGTCAAAGAATTCATACAAACTTCAAATTAAAAATGTTACAAAATGTGCTCTGAAAGGAAAAGTAATTGGAAGGATTCATACTCTAACAACACTGCTTGCTGTCACTTTGCTCTTAATGACTGAAGTGTTTTTAGAGTTTTCTGTGTTCTTCCTTAGTGCCATATAATTTGATTTCTAGATACCCTGAGAGCTCTGCGACAAACCTGCAGGGTGTTTCTAGGATGTAAAGGTCAGAGCTGAGGACAATGGGCATGGACTGTGCAGAAGACAGATCTTAGAATCTCTTGCTTCAAATCTGTCACTGACACAGAAACCAGGGTCAGTAAATCACAAAGAGAAGTCTCTTAAAGGAAAATCAAACATGGTGGCAACTTTCTAAGGAAAAATCAGCTTTGGTGGAGACCTTTTAAAGATGATAGTGTAACTGCCAGCAGAATCCAAGTGACATTCCTTAAAACAAAGGAAGACAGCTTTCCCAGAGTTCAACTGCATGGAAAGCAAACAAGCTTCCCAATTTCTTGAACAAAAATCATATACTGAGGGAAGCCCAAACCACGACTTGCACACTTGTCTCATGTGTAACACTTGAAATTTAGGGAAATCCTCCTCTGCTATATTCCTGATTCCTTCCCACCCTCCAAAGAAGTCTTTCCTCAGCCAGCTCCTTCCCTGCCCTCACACCAGCCTCTAGTTTTCTGACAAGGTATTGCTCTTTTGGGCTACACACCGTATGACCTTCCCCAAAACTGTTAAATTAGTGCCAGCCAATCTCTATCTTAGGGTTCCTAACAACTTTATTATCTTCTTTATTGTTTAATTAACATAATCACTTCTTAAGAACAACTGTAATACTAGTTAGTGAACAGGTGCTGTAACTAGTAAAAAGTCTATAAAGAGAAAGATCAATATCCCACCAGATGTATACAGAGGATGTACTTTTCAACATCACAAATTCCCTTCTGGGGACCTGAAAGTATTCTCTGCTGCTTCTGCATGATGTGCCTCAGTTTTAATTCACTTGTTATTCTTTGTTTAATCAAGTTCATCTGTAGTATAAATGTGAGCACCATTATGCTAATTTCTGCACTAGACATGCAAATATATAAACATTTGTGTGCCAAATTATTAAGGTTCTGTCTATAATGTTATGCCCCTATTTACTATCTATATTTTATGCCTTATGGATTTCTAAACATTTAAATTTATATCAATGCTGTCACATATCTGCAAGCAGAGACAGTTTTATGAGCACTAAAAAAGCTGCAACACACAGCCACTAAATACTAATGACATAAATGGTATCCACTAATGGTCCCTATTTTTATTACAATGCAAAACTTCAATACATTGCAATTACCATTGCTCTAAGGCTGAGCCATACACACTGTATAATGCCAACTTCCATCTCTATAGCATAAAATGACATTATTTGTTGTTCAGCCCTGTACTGCAGATGTTGACTGAATGCTCAAGTCAGCAGTTGGAGCTAAAATTCACTCTATTTACAAAGCCTTACTGTTAACTAATACTCTAAATTGTCAGATATGCCAATGCATTAGACATTTTTCAAAGCCTGCTGCACTAATAGCATGTAAGTGTAGCACATGTCTTCTTGTACCTGTCAACAGCCCAGGAACTTTGCAAAGGTAAATCATGTCAAAAAGGGGAATTATCTTCTTATGCTTCTGTGTTAAAAAAATCTTTAGTGAGCAGTTTTTCTAAAATACTGCAATACAAAAGTGCATTCAACAGAGCTTACTCTCTTGTAACTGGGTTTCTTTTTCACCTTTTTAATGTTAAATTTCAAATCCTTCATTCATAATTTCAAGTGTCTCCTTTTACTTCAGCTACCAAAGAGACTAAAGCTTCCTCTTAGAATTTTGAGACAGTGGAAATCTCAATGTTCATAAAACTGGATGAAAACAAGAGCGCTGCAAAATCTCTCCTAGATGAGTTGTGGGTGGAGGGGTTAATTTCATTTCATCAATGCATTTTGCTTGCCAGAAACTTTCACCAAAATAAAAGACAGCTAAGTTCATCTCTCAGACTTTCTCAAGCTGCTTCATCTCACATTAAACAAGTGCAAAAATTTCCCTCCCATTGACTTCAAGTATAACCTCCAGAAAGCTGAAAATTTTGTTTGAAACAGGAGACATTTTTCCTATTTCCATGCAGCTGGGAAGTCATTTACACAAGGAAAACACTGGAGACAAAGTAGGTGTCAGACTGGGTAGCATTTTACATGCATTTTCTGACACAAGGCAGACAACAGAAACGTGCACACAAAACATTTCCTTCCAAGGGCTGGCTAGTGTGAACAGCAAAATCAAAGAGACATTAGTGTAATTATTACAGAGTTACCAAATACTCCTTGTCCTTACAAACACAATCCAGTTATCACTCATAACTTTTAAACACAGAAAACCATTCCACCTGAAAGCAATACTTTAAATTTTCTCACTCAGCTTGCAAAATCTAAACTCACACAACTGACTAGAGAAGAACACTTTATGCATTTTATGATGTAAAATGCATAAAATAATTATTTCTAAATCTTAAAACTGGGAATTACTTATTTTTTTTTCTTCTTTCTTTCTCTGCCAAGAATCTTGAACATGGGCAAGTGCTCTCTAATGCAATCTGAATCCACTTCAGTGTCCTAATATTTTGACTAAATAGGCTTTATAAAAGATCCCAGTTAAATTCCTCTGTTGTACAATTGCAGCAATAAAATATTCCAACTGAAAATCAAATGGCAGTTTTAATTTCAGAATCCAGGATTTCTCAAAAGAACAAATTCATTACTTTAAACAGCTGTAGAAAAACACAGCTTTTCTAAATAGTAAAATATGCGATGCATTTTCTCAACCAGGCATTAAAATAAGAATTTTAACATAGTAACTCATTTTTGAAATTCAAAATGTTCAGGGGTGAGTAATTTTTAATCCTCTCTATGCATCTTAAAACTTGAAACAAACCGGACTGAGTTCACTGACACAAAAATACCAGAGTACGTGAAAAACATTTTTCTTTGATTATTTCTCCATTTTTCTTGAGGAAACTGTTAGGTAACTGCAACCAATTTTGAGGAGTATTTTGCAGCTTTTGAAATTCCATCTTTGACCAACTGCATTGTTCACTGTAATTCTTCTTGCTTAATGATCACATTGTAACAAAGGAGGAAGCAGCTCTTTATAACAAGATCTTGGATAAAATCTGAGGGTATCAACTTGAAAGAAAATGTTAACTGTGTTTCAGTTTGTAAGTGTAATGCCCCCCTAGAAAGGTAGCAATAGGTCGTGGGCTGGCTAATGGTGAAACAAACAAGTTCCTGACCCATTTTTTTGTGTGTGGTTTTGCTTTTTAGTGTGATTGGTTTGCTTGGTTTTCTTTAGTTTCATTCCCCCTTTATCTTCACAAATTTGCCCTCACAACTTTCAATGCAACAAAGCCCAATGTCATTCCCCTAACAGACCACACTTGATGAGGTGCCTAATTAAGAAAGCAGCTGCCCTAAAAACTCTGTAATATCAAGGAGAGAGAATGAGACACCTGCAGAGGCAGAGTCAGATGTCTCTACTGGAGAGCTCCCAAGCTCCTAACGCAGGTGTCTCAGGACAGCAGAGCTACATGGTCTGAAACCAGCCCATGACCCAGATAGGGAGCTCTGTTTCAGCCTACAATGTGCGCATTCCATGAGGGCACAGAGGGGGAACACAGGTAAGAGCACAGCTGCTGCCCACAATCAGACTGACAAAGCTCTCTGTGGATGTTACAGACATTCCCAGAGCAGTAGGGCCCGTGGGTTTCTGAACTCACAGACCTGGCAGCTGTCTCTGGGCATCTCTCCCACCCTGTTGCTCCAGTCTCTTCCAGAGTAAAACAGAACATAAGCTCTTGTGGAGCTTAGCTCTACCTGGGTACACACAGTGAAAACATCCCTCTTCACTGAAACAATAAAAATCCATGGAAAACAGAAAGAGGCTTTCCATCCACTTCTGTGGATGGTCAATTGAGCCCTAAAGTAAAAGACTCCTGGCCCTGTTCCCTGCTTGAAGCATTTGGCTGTAGTTTTGTTTTAAAATGTAAAGACACTATTTTAAAAAGCATTCTAGGAAGGATGGCTGCCTACATCTGCATTCCTTCCAAAGGAAATGGGGTATTTACACCCAAGGCAAAGGTGTTTCTTCTGATTATAACAATACAATGAAACAGCTATAATGCCTGGGAGCTTTAGACTTCTGCCTTGTAACCATGCAGATGAATAGCTTCAACCTTTGCAAGAAATTGCAGTATGAATGTCTGTTTTATTCCACAGTTGTGTCTGAGCAGACTATTAATAGAATACTGATAAATGCTACAATAGCTATTCTTTTTCCTCCCTTTTTGCTTTTATGCTATCGTCAATACCTATCCTTCCCCTGGTGCTGTCAGCTGATGCCTGTCTCATAACTCTTGGGGTAACAGCATTAGGTGAAAAAGAAATTAAGTTCAAATAAAACTGTCAGGTAGGATCAACATTATGAGATTATGGACTGAATTGTTTTCTGAAGAGGCACATATATGCAGCATTATACCACTAATGACCTACAAAGAACTTACATATTAAAATTTAATTACTATAATATTATTTAAGAGAAGGGGAAAGATACTAAATCTGAATTTGTTTCTATTTCTAGGAGCTCTGCAATTTTTAATGGCAAGTAATAACTACATCTTCTCTGTACATTTCCTAGGGACTGTGTATGTAGCACCACACACCACACCATGTTCACACAGAACAAAAAGGTGTTACCAAGTCCTGGTAAAATGTGCATGTGGCTGGTAGGACATTTACCCAGGCCTTTGCCAATCTGTGCCATTCTTGGGCACATGGCTGCATTTGTATAATTCTCTTGTTTGTGTTCACTCTTGTGTAAGAAATCTAAAAACATAGGGAGCAGCCACTGTTGGTCCTGTGAGTAAAAAGAAATCAGTGAGATGATGGAGAAGAACACACAACATAAAGACGACACAATAATTATGAAGAAACCAAAAAATTTGTCCTTGCAAAAACTTGCAAGCCATGCAGCTAAGAAATAAATGAGGATTTGATTATGATACCAGCAGCCTCAAATTATCAGTATAGCATGCAAATCAGTGAAGTTGGTTACCACATAACAGCAGTGGTATCTGTGCTAACATTGTGTCACATATTCTAGAACCACAGTCAGATCTTTCATCTGGACTGCAGCAGCTGCTATTGCTGTCAGAAGCAACCAGCTCCTGAACTGGGTCTTTCAAGGAAGCCAAATAATGAAGTGCCATGGAGAACAAATATATTTTTTGCTCCCTGAAGCAATGTCTTCAGTGAGTTAGAGGAAACAGCTCTGTCCCAGAGAAGCCTCTAAGGCTGTAACTGATGTTTCATCTGCTTTGAAAATTTGTGTTTTTCCAGAGTTCTCAAACTATTAAGATTGAAGCAAAAAGAACACAGGTAAAAGAAATTAAGAGAAATAAAAAAATCTATTTTTTCTCATAAGTGCCTAAATAAAGTTGAGAAGAATGAGAAACACCTAGATGTTTGTCCAGTCTGAACACAATCCAAGCCAGCAACAAAAGGCTCTAGCATATCCACAGTTAAAAGTAACAGTTCTACTGAGCAGTAAATATTTATCTTTTAAGATCATGGTGGCAAGTACTGTAGAAACATGCATGCACACATTTTAGGAATAGCTAACATTTGCTTATGGCTGGAAAGCCATTTTGGTGAAGACAAACAATCTTATAAAAATGCTTTAATAAAATCAACAAGAAAACGACAAATGTAGTATGTGTGAAGTGGGATACTCACAGAAAATAAATTATGTGGTTTTTTTCAGGAAAGCTGAGTCAGCTGTGGCTCTGATAGCTGGAAATTTGGACAACAGCAGATATCAGAGGAAATCCCAAGTATGTACTCACCAAAAGAAAACTGACTGAATTTCAGTGCACAAAGGAATACACTGAACCCTATAACTGTAGTAAAACACTACTATGAGACTGGAAAAAAAATTAACAATGCTAATGGCTGAATGCCAGTGAATGCAAAAAGTATAGAAAATTATAAAGATGCAGTAGTTATGGTGAAACAGAGATCAAAATAAGAAAGGAGGTCTAAGTACATGTGGGAAGGCAGGTAAAATGGACAGAGGGTACCTAAAACAGGGGCTGATGGTAAGGAGGGACTGGCAAGATGCAGAAGAAACAAAAAGAAGTTGAAACCTTTATCAAGAGACACATATTAGAGAAATTGTAAATATATCTTATTGTTTATAAAATGCAAGTGTTTCTTTTCAGCTGGGTTTTTTGTGTACTTATCTGCAGTTTTAGAGACTGTCAGTTTTGGAGATTACATCTCATGCATATTAGTCTTCTAACATATTGAAACTTTTTTTGACCTTTCCCGAATAATAAGTGGTATTTTTATGTAAATTAGTCTGCTTCAATCTTTGTTGTGATATCAAATATCTTAAATATTGGGCATGCTTCCCATAGCAGAACTATTTCAAAGAATGAATGAACTGAGAATAAATAAACATGGCTGGTAACTTTAATTATTTCCCCCAAACTGAATGTTTGAAAATTTGCAGTTTTCTCTTCCAGAAGCCAGAGAGGCAGCACTTTTCACATCTCATGGCCACTCCCATTGATATCTGCTCCAAGAAAAGTTGAAACGTTCAGTTCTGCTAAGTCAGGCTGACAGATTTCACAAGACACAATGGAACTCTCAGTGGAACTCTGAACTGAGGGTTCAGTGTCTGGGACCTGGTTGCTGTTCATACTCAGTCTTTCCAGCCTGTGTTTATAACCAACAGGCACCTGCTATAGCAAACCCTCACCTGGCATCTTCTTCACCTCTACCTTTCATATTTCCCTTAAAACTCAAATATCTGAGATGTCTAACGATGGGAATGGATCAGAATAGATTCACAGGTGTCTGCACAAGGAAGGTTAAGAGCTACAAATCTCTCCACACAGCTCTGCACTAAGCAGTAAAGAGCTGAATTAAATGCAATAGTAACACAGAGCTGAACTTTGAGATGCAGCCCCTCCAATTGCTCTGCCTTTCCTAGTAACAGAGGTACTGCTCAAAAACATAAAGCCCAACTAGCTGGTATAAACTAACTTTACATAAGCAGTTATGACCTAAACAAAGTTTGAACAGTACATAGCCTCTGGGTACTCTTTTGAGTACATTTTGAGTTTAAATTTAGATTTTTATTGCCCTTGGAATGCTGAAATAAACGTTCAGTCCCACCGGTGCAGCTCCAGGAAGAGACTATATTAAATTTCTCTGCTCATGAAGGTGTGTGCCTTCCTTCTATTCATTACCAGGCATGCAAGTCACATAATAAAGCTGAGCTGGTTTTATTCTTGTCCAATATGTACCTTATTATGCCTAACAGAATTCTGCGAGGGCAGTTCCCACTAGCAAGTGGTACCATGTAAGAGCTGAGCATCCCATCAGGGCTCTCTGGAGTTGAACACACAGATCTGACACACCCAAGGTCTGCCAGGGAATGGTCACACAGCTTGGTCTTTACTCCTCTAGCCCTCTACTATCTTCTAGATATCTTCAATTTCCCTGTTTCTGCAGAACAACATCTAGAACTAATTCAAACCAAACCAATCAGCTTACTAAGATGACATTGTGGAAACACAACAGCAAAATTAAACATCTGAGGTTTCAAAAGACAAACCTGGATGGTGCTATGTAAGTTGGAAGTTAGGCAGATTCCTATAACCTGAAAATAGTATTTGGGGCAAGATGATGGCAACCATGCTTATGAGAAATAAACTAAACGTGGTGTGTCTTTTGATGCAATTTATCATTATTTTATTGATGTACTCCTATCAAAATCTCATTCAGTTCTGCTTTTCTTTCAAGCACAATGCCACAAGTTGTAGGTCCACATTAGTGGCAGAAAAAGTTCCATTTGTGGGAAACTTGACAGGTTATACCAATCTTTTCCTGGTAAAGAGCAGCTGTAGCTGGTATGAAATGCAGTGTTAAATGAAAGTGAAACATTTTATAATTATAGTTCTCCATTGAATTGTTTCCTTTTCAAAGTGGTATAAAAGGAAATATGGTTTTAACCATGTTCATTACAACAGAAGAGAAATTGTGATCTAACCTCTAAGAGTAAGTTTAAAGAGGAATCTGTCATTTTGATGGCTCATTTTTGAGATTTATATTTTGTGGGTTTTCAGTTATTTACAGACAGAGAGGAAGTTTGAGGAGAAAGCTGAGAGACTGTTTGTGTATTTTTAAACACTGTCTGAGCAATATAATCAAATTGTATTGTCAGTGCTTCTCTGATCCCCTTTACCCAGAGGAAAGTTTGTGGTTATTTCTTCTTTCTCCATACAACATAAACAAAAATTGCTTATCCTTCCCTTCCTCTTCAGCTCCTAACCTATTCACTTAAACTGGCATAGATGGGCTTCTCTTTTGCTGGTCTGGGGGAGTTTCTTCCATCTTTTGGTTGTTTTTTTTTGTTTTGTTTTTTTTTTTTTTTTTTTTTTTTTTAGATCTTTTTAAAGCTGTTGTTTTCCAAATAACCTGCTACTTGGGATTCTGGCCCTTCCTCCTCTTCTACAGTATTTTTAAATTTAATTTTATATCCTTTACAGGGATTTTGATTTTTTTTTTTAACCCCTGCTGCTGCCTTTCCTTTATGCTTTTACAGATATTGATAACATTATGAATTATATTATACTATGCAGAAATAAAGCTTGCTCGAATTGAAACTTCCTGCCATTTCCTTCCAGTTTCTGAGACTCCCTATGAATTTATTTTAAAATCCCCTTTAATCCTCCTGCTGGACTGATATTTCCTTTCAGAAAAGGAGAACACAGTTCCAGCCACAAGAAATGACATAGCATGAAGGCAATGAGGAAAAAAAAGTCCTGAGTCATGAAAGCAAAGAAGAAATACAAGTGAAACAGACTTGAGAGAGGACTAAAATCCACAAACTGGAAGGACAGAAAAGTAGGATGGAGCTCTAATTGAAAGGAATAGAGAACTAACTTTACATAAGAACTAGATAGATCAAGGAGGGAGAACTTGACTAAGGGAGAGCTGAACTAGCAGACACCTCTCACCTTTTAGCTCCTTTCATTATCCTCCCTCTCTCCCCAGGGAGAGCTGAGAGCCCTCCTGACAAACTTTTCCTGCTCACAGTCAATGCTGAAGCTCAAAAATGAAGCATCCAGGACAGGAGCTGCTCTCAGAGGGTCACACAAGCACTGCCAGGGGGTAGTGATGGACCTGCCCCTCCTTCCAAGGGTGGGATGAATATCTGGGCTCCAAGGAGCACAAGTCAGTTCTTCCCACAGCACCAAGAAAAGGGAAGATCTGTATCTAAGGATCTGTATCTGCAAGTTGATGTATTTTGTGAATAAGTGGGTGCCTTCTTTCCTGCTGCTCTGGATATCTGATTGCAGTGGAGCAAAGCCCAGTGCTAAGAGCAGCCCATCCAGCAGTGTCTGTCAGCAATGAGAGCACCAAACAGGCACAGACACAGCGACTGCACCCTGTGCCTGGCTGGCTGCACCTGGGCTGGCTCCCCTTGGCCCATTGCAGAGGCAATCTGGGGTTTTCTCTGCTCCTAAGGCTTCTTCCTGCTCCTAAACACTGCTTTGGAGAATCCGTGTTTACAGTAACTAAGCACTCTGCACACCTCAAAAGGAGGGCTGCAGTTAAATCAGAGCCCCTAGTTACTGATTCACTGCTGAATTTACCATTCTTGACCACTCTAGTGTGAGGCATCAGCACTTGAAACAGCAGCTGGGCCAACTCAAAAAGCTGAAAAGGGCATCATTTTCTTTAATTACTCCCACGGAATGCTGGAGTTTGAAAAACTTGATCTTTTAACATTCATCTTTCTGAATAGGATGTTAAAAAAGTAAATCCCTCTGAGCATCACAGCTATACTTTAAAGATGAGTCCAGCAATAAAAAAGATTTCATATGGATAACTGATACATTTTTCTACTAGGTGGAGAGAAAAAAAAAAAAAAAAAAAAAAAAAAGAGAGATACCCCAAGCTATGACAAGTTTGCTGTGTAGGTGATATATGGTAGTAATTGACATCCTAACAATAGGAGACTATAGAGATACCTTGAAATTATTTTCTTTTCTATTTCTTCCCTATCTGCTTTTCCTCCTCCATTTCTTCTGTAAGGCAGATCTACCAGCAAGACAATTTAATCTTCCAGGGATAAAGAAAGGCTTCCTTGTCTAAGAAAAATAAAAACTTCTACTGGTCAAGGACAGAAAGCCCAAGAGAAGGAATTATCTCCTGACAGTGAGCTATGTTTTTTTATCTCTAGAAACGGAAGCAGCAGTATTCTGGAAGAAATAACATTGATTTAGCTGGAATGTAAGGAAGACATCTTCTGCTTGATGTATGTAGCCTTCTGGACAAGGGTAGGACAATAGCTTGTATTCCCTGAACAAAATACCTCCCACTGTGTTTTCGCTAGCATTTAGTGAGAAGAATTTTATTCCCTTGTAACATTTAACTCTGAACTATGAGAAACTTCATGCTCAGTCATGAGCCTGGATGGATACTTATTTAATGAGCTACCAATAGGATAATTCTCCCAGGCTCTGTGTCCATGCATAACTGGGAGAGATAGTATGTCCCATCCAGTATGGATAATAAAGTAAACCACACCAGCCAAAGACACCAGTATAATTTACCTTCTTGGCAAACAGACAAAGAAATCAAACCTCAGCTACTGTATAACTTTATGATGTAGAGCAACTCTTTCCATGATTTTTGCTAGTGCACTTCACAACACAGCAGTATGCCAGTCAGGTTCAACAATATTTACTAAAGCAACAAACTTGCTCACTTGGGCTTATATGTAAACACAGAACAAGGCTCCACATCTGTCTTCACCAACACACTTTTGCCATCCACCTTAAAAGAAGCTGACTGTCGTTTGTGATTCCTTCTAAAGGAATGTTCCCCTTTTCAAAAGGCCACTTTTATCTGCTGGCTTAAATATAAAACAACTCTTGTACTTCTATTATCTAGCTGAAGGCATACAGAGCTGGCAAGCTTATGCTTAAGTGCTTTAACTTAAAAATCACAAAGCACGTTGCTGCTTTCAACTCTATGGACACACTTTTGACTTAAATGTTTTGCAAAATGGTAGGCTCCTCGACAGAGTAACTAGAGATATCAGTATCCATCTCCATCCTTTCCTGGGGAACCAGTCAGACATGTGGGGAGCCAATACTTCAGCCAGAATGAACATATTACTGGTTTCCAGCAGAGATCCTAATACTGAATATCAACAGGGTTCTTCTAAACAAGAAAAAAAATTAAGTTAGAAAAGGAAAAGCACAGCATGAACAACCTACAAAGATAGTGGAGAAAGCTGGAAAGGGCTACTCGAGGCAAGGATTATTTTAAGTTAATCTCAGAGATGACAGGAAGTCAATACACAAAGAGGCAGGCACAAACTGAGTTAGCACAGCCTCTCCTCCTGATGGGCAAGGCTGAAATATTCGGCCTTTTGAGAAGAAAGATCACTAAACCAGTTAAAACTGAAAAGCTGCACAACTCATGGAGGAAACTCAGCAAATGAGCAACAGCAACAGAAGGAATATACAAAAACCATCTCAAGATGTAAAGGGCTGTTGCACATTACTGATGTTGTGGACATAAACTGCTGTGGCAAAGGGTTGAAAACTCTGCTAGACTTGGTCACATGTGGCCAGGGCTTACCTTGCCTGCCCAGAAGTGCTTAGTGCCTCCTACTATGTAGCTTCGAGCTTGCAGAAAGGTTTCCATGCTGTACATCTGTAGAAAGGAGCTCTCACCATCCTCCTGTGCCCCTGAGAACAGACACGGGGTTAGTTCAACCTGGCCACAGTGTAACAGGAGGGAAATTTCCATAAACTGCCAAGGTAAAGGGCTGAGTGAAAAGCATCTGAGTCAGACAGGAGCTCACTCAGCTGCACAGTGTACAGCAGCCTTTGTGCAGAAACATTCATTAGACACCAGTGTAGGTACAGTAAGACAGAGACACAGGGTGATGTGATATGCTGTCACCATTAAGGCAGGATGTGACAGATACATTTGGAAAATATAAAATATATTCACACAGCTTCAAATTGAGAGAATACACATGAAGCCAAACCTGAATGAACAGCTCTGCCTTCTTTGGAATGTGCTGACATTGATAGCACTGCTCAGACCAGCTCCTAATTATATCAATTTATAAGCCATACCCCAATGTTGTATTTGCAACATCTTCAGCTTTGCTGAAAGCACAACACAGTATGGGAACATTAAAAACAATAAACTAAAATTACCATTCTGCAGTTAATTTCTGATTATACAGGACTCATCTTCCCAGCTGCTGAAGCATAACCAAGGGGATTTGGCTGCATTTCCATGTTCTGAGCATAAAGCAGTCATGACCAAACCTGTGGGTACTGACTGCTGGCCTAGAGAACTGCAGCTTCAGTTTGCCTGGTGTCAGGAGCCAACACTACCCTACACTATGACCATCTCAGCCACAAAGACACAAGAGAGTCAAAACCAAAAACTGTGTTTGTCCTTGATATTGTGTTCTCCACATTTTTTGTGAGCACTTCACTCATTTTGTTTGAAAAAAACTCCAGAATAGTTCAGCTATTTCCCTTCCCACACAGGACAAGTATTCAAATCTTCAGTACCATCTGAAAGACTGCTGGTAAACAGAGGAGAGGTGGCTTCTTCCTAAAACCATTGACAATTTCAAGAGAAAATAGTTACAGATACTATTTAAACAAATAGTTTACTTTATATATTACGTTTCAATGCTTTTGAATGGATTTTAGGTTTTTTCATCTTCAAAATATATTAATATTTTAAAGAGGGAAATTTGTCATGGGACTAAAACAGGTTATGTGCCTAAGATCCTAGACTGATATAAATTTACATGACAATCACCAGATAAAACTGGACCACTCAGTGACATTCCTGTTATTTAAAAACAAACAAACCAACCTATTCTAGGCATCTTTGGACAACATCTTATTGGACAATGGCATCATTTCACCACGTGTTTACCACTGAAACTATTGAATAGCTCAACAGTTATCCAGAAGACTTACATGATCTTGAAAACATGGCCAAAAGAATTCAATTGTGTTATGTAAGGCTCCATGAAAATATTGAAAAGAAATGTGAGAAGAAGAAATAGAAATATATTTCTTCAAAATTCTGGTCATCCAAATAATCCTTGTCTCGTGCAAGTGTATCTACTGCTTGCAACAATTCAGGAAATAGGACTGGGATGTATTTCTGTGACAGCAGTTTCCTGAATTCTGCCATAATATCCCACGGGCAGAATAAGTTGCAAGAATCTGCACTGCAACACAGCTATGCAAATTTATGTCAGCAGAAAAAACTCATTTAACGACCCACTGGAATTAAAACCATATCTTCAAAAGTGAGCCCTAGCATCTCTACTTTAAAAAATAAAGATCTGATCCTCCTCTTCCTACTATAGAGAGAAGCTGATTTTTCTCTCAATGTATTTGTTTCAAAGTCCTTTCTTGTCAATAAAGTCCTTCCACTATGCATATTAGGAAAATAAATATGACTTTCACAGGTCAAAATGCTAAACCTGTGCTTCAAGACATTGACATCTTAGTTCTGTACAGGAGAAAAAAAATTAATTCCAAGTTTAGTCAGAGCTGTGCAATGGCTCATGTACGCAATAAGCTAAATGCAAAGCTGGTAGGTTTACATATATTAATGGTGGTTAATTCCCAGCAGAGCTCTCAATTAGCTTAATCAAGCCACAGCAGGGACCTGGGAATATTGCAGGAAACTCAGTGAAGGTCTCTGCTCAATGCAGCACTGCAAGAGGCTGGCTACATGACAAAGTGCACAGCTACAGGAGTTAGAATTTCTGCTGTGGATATAATAACTGCTGAGCCTCATCTCACTCTTCTGGATAGAGCTGGTCCTGCCATTTCAAAGGAGGCGTTTCAAAACTGGAGGCTGCAATCGTCTGGGCTGTGTGAACAATTGAGCCTTTGGAAAGGCTCTTCGAAGACTAAAATAGTGAGATTAATCACTCAGAAGACAGCGAAGGAACAATAAAACTAGATTAAAAAGAGAGACATCAGAAGCCACTCTTTCCCCACACCTCAACAGACAGAACTGTAGAGAAATTCAGCTCTATTGTCAGCCAGGAAACACAAAACCAAAAGTAAAGAAATTATAAAAAACATTCAAAAGGGAATTATGAATCCATGCCAATCAATAATTTTAAAACACGATTCAATGTATGCTGAAAAATTTGAGGAGAATCAAAGTAGGAAGGATAACTGATCCATGAAATCTCTAGTCCTGTGGACCAGGTTTTAACAATTATAAGATCAGAAACAGTACCACATGCATGGCAAAGAACAAAACACTTCTTCATTCTTCCAGTGGAAATGGTACTTATCAGGTCAATAAATCTGGCAGTTTGACCAATATCCTGAAATTTTGATGGAAAGAACTGTAGAGTGAGCAACATGACATGTTCATAACTTTTTTTTTTTTTTTTTTTTTTTTTTTTTTTTTTTTTTTTTTTTTGTCTCAGCATTTTTATTTCATAACAGAAAGAAATATTGACCTGCTTTGGTGACAGCAACACCAAAACCAGCTGTCATGCAATTAGTGGCATGGGGATTTTATCAACAGAAAAGGTTCAGGACTGTGTTAATTTCCACTAAAATATTTATGTTTTTAAAGGGGTTGTTACTACTGGAAAAATTGGAAAACACTGTCAGTATAGAAGCAACTCAAGGAGGATGGCCCTGACTTGAATGACCCTGAAGCCCAAAACACTGAAAGCACATTAGAATTTATTAGCATGAAGTCCAACAATGCAGTGAGAATTTCCATTACAAGCTGGATGACTATTAACTGCAAACAAAGCAGGAGTCCTCCCGTGAACCTTTAGTCCTTGAACGAGTATTGTGTAGACAAAAAAAATAAACCCTGAAAATATAACTGCAGCTGAAGCACTGATAATTCACTGAACATACTGTATGCAACATAAATTACAAATGTGAATGACAATTATTCACATCTTTTGTCTTCATTTTGCTAAAACTCTTCCAACATTTCTTTCTTGGGTCTTTTTTCTTCTGATAGCTTAGCAGAATTTCAGCTAATTAGAGGGTCACCATCACCAAGAGTGCCATGAGCAGCATTCTGCATGAAGACTCACGACTAAGTCTGAGCCCATCTTTGTTAGTGATGTAGGCACAAGAGGCAGGAGACCCTTGGGTCTATTCCTCAAATCTACCTGCTCATGCAATGTTAGACCCATTCTCCAGTAGCTCTACAATTCTCTCCCAAAGAAAAACTTCACAAACTGAGTTTTTAGAATCCCAGATATGTCCTGAGTTCAGAACAACTGTTTCACTTTAGGAATCCCATACTGCAAGAATCCAAGTCCTACTGGTGAAATGGGACATGGCTCATGACCACATCTCCCCAGCTGTATAAAGCTGCAGAAAGGCAATGGCATTATCTTGTCCAACAAAAGGCTCAAAGTCATCATGGGTGAGAGCAAGAATACTCTGCACCCAGGTGTGCACAGCTGCTCACACTGGGATCAACACTGCATTTGACTTTGGACCACCAGAGTAGAGGAACCCCACTGCCCTGTATCCCAGGGATACACCACAGGAAGGAAGGAGGTACTAGTGGAAGGGAAGTGCACCTAGAGCAGGCATCACCACCTCCAGCCCAGACTGGATTTTCAGCAAGTGCTCCAAGGCACAGGGACTGATCACTGCCAGCCTTGCCCGAGCCCTCTTCTCACACACAGCTTGTTTCACTCTCCAAAAAACCACAGGGCCTCTTTTCTTCCTGGGCAAGCAACTCCAGAGGCCTTTTACCAGCTCTTAGCTGGCAGAACACACCACACTTCACCCACTGACCCGGTCTGAGGGGAAACTGAAACAGTTCCACAAATGTGTGCAGATTTCTGCACTACAGGGGTTTCCTCAGAACCTGAGTCTTCCTGCTCTCCCTCTGCACATCTCACTGGAGACACCTCTAACTAAACCCTGATCTCTGCTCTCCCGGGCCAACTCTCCTTTTTAGTGATAAGGACACACTCGGAGGTCACCCTCAGGAACACAGAGACCAGACGGAGTACACCAGCTGCTTCCAGCTTCCCCACGCCCAGCCCCCAGCACTCTCACATCCCCCTCCCCGTCTCCAACCCCGCGGTGTCCATCCCGCCCCGCTCCCCGTACCTGTTGCAGCGCGGCTGCAGCCGGGGCTCTCCGGCACTCTCCGGTCTCCGTCTCCAGCGGGCGGGCAGGACGCGGGCAGGGCTCTCGCTGCCGGGGGCGGCACTGCCGCTGCCAGAGCCGGGCGGGCCGGCCCCGCTGACCCGGGCAGGGCGCAGTTCCCCGCTGGCTCCGGCGCTGTCTCGGAGCCGCCGGCGGGGCTGCGGGGAGCGGAGCTTCGCCTCCGCCGCCTCCTCGGGAACGGCCCTTCCCAACCAACTTATTGGGCTCCCAGATGTGCCTGGGGAGCAGACGAGGGGAAATTATGTTTGGTAATGTCGAGCGTGCGTTAGCTATTCCCTGAGTTAACTGCATCTGACTTGCTCTTCTGTTGGACCAAACTCCCCGTCTCCTGCCGGAGTCATTAATCTGTACCTTCTCATCCTTTGCACAGAAGGGAGTTGGTTTGTTTCTCCCTGTCCACCCTCCTCGCCCCCGGACGCAGCCCCTAAAACCCCAACAATTAAAAATGTGGATTTTCCCTTTAATTCCCCTACATCGTGTAATTATATTCACATTAGAAATCACTCAACACTGGTCATTACCATTAGTGATACGCTCATAAAGCAAACACTAGACATGCTAATGAACTGAATGAAACATAATTTCTTGTTGTGTAAACTCATGCTCAACGCTAATCAGCAATAAATCCAATCAGACATTACATACATCAAGTGAAAACGCATTAAAGCAGGGAACAGAGCAGAGGCTGCTCATTTCTGGGGGCAGCGCTGCCCTGAGCAGCCCGGCAGAGCCAGGGCCGCGGGCTCCGGAGCCCTGAGGGGACACGGCCTCCCTGCGGGGGCCCCTCGGTTGTGGGGCCGTTCGAGGCTCCCGCCCGTGGCAGGGCTGCGGTAAAGCGGTCCCTGTTCTGTCCCCGGCTCTGCGCAGCCCGGACAGCGATGGCCGCAGCCAGACCCCCCGCCTGTCCAGCACCTGTGTCCAGTTCCTTGGCCTTGGCCGCCCCTCGGAGCCCGCTCTCCTCCCCGGGCCCGCCCGCGGCCCTGCAGCTCACAGGGCCCGGCCTTGCCAGGCGGGAAAGGGCCTTTCCTCGCCCACCCAGGTGCGGGCGGTTTCCAGGAGGAGAACGGGCTCCGAGCAGGTGCGACCAGGTGTTCATTTAACATTTCCCCGCCATAAACACGGGGCCAAAGCACCGGCTACGCGTAGGGATGGCCCTGGCTGCGAGGCTGGGTGGGACCGGCTGCCTGGGGAAGGCCAGCGCCCCGTTCGCCCCGTCGGGCGGCGGCGGCCCCGGGAGGCTCGGCAGGGATCTGGGCAAGTCTCCCGCCCCATCGGGGGGCACCTTCACGGCCTTCCTCTCCCTGCCCGCCGGGGGCGCAGGGAGGGCAGAAAGGGGCTGTTTTTAAACACAACGCGTCTGCTGAAGTAAATCACCGGGCTCGGCCCCGCCGGAGCCTCCGGGCCCCGCTGGGGGGGAAGGGGAGGCGGGGGGACCCGCCCGCCCCTCCAGGGAGCCGAGGAGGGGTCCTGGGTCATGGCCCCCGCCCAGGACACCGGCAAGGGCTCCCCGGCCCGGCGGGAGGGTCTCGGTGCGGCGGCTTTCCCTCCTCGGCCGGGAGTCCCGGCCCACCCCGGGGTGCGGGGCTCGCTGAGGGAGCAGCGCGGAGCGGACGAGGCTGTTTTGAGCAGCCACAGCGGCGTTTTGTAACAGCCGCAGAGAAGCGATTTGCTGCGATCGGAGTAATGTAATTTCCAGCTGCACAATATTAATGAGACGCTCGGAACCAGGGGAAAACTTTCAGCGGAAGGTGGCGGGTTTATTTGTTTCGCGTTAAGGGAGAGGAGGGAAAAGGAAAGAAACAAAAGACGAGCATCAGCATCATCAGCCCCCGCACCTGCGGCCATCAGCGGGATCCCCGCGGCGGGCCCGGCCGGGAGCTGCTGTGCCATGGGGGCACCGGGCCGCCCGCCTTTCTCCTGCAACCCAGTGATTTTTGTTCTTTGTCCCCACCCACCCCTTTCTCTCTCCCTCCCTGCCCACTCCCCGGGAGGCACGGGCTGCTCCGCTGGCCCTGCAGATCTGGAGAGGAGGGCACGGGGCTGGCGGCCGGGCAGGGCGGAGGGAGGCGGCGCGGTGTGAGCAGCTTTAGGGGAGAGCAATAAAGAGTCTCGCGTCGGGAGCGGAGCGTGCGGCCGGAGGATGCGATGTGGTGGCTGTCTTGAGCAGTTTGTAACTCCAGGTCCGTCATTATCCCGCCTTCACAGGTGTCAGCTGTCCCTGGCACGGCTCCTGGCAGCGCCCGCAGGTGCCGGGGCTCCGGGGAGCTCCTGGAGCGCTTTGGGAAGGGCCGGCCCGGCTCCAGCGGGGCGCCCAGCACGGCCTGGGCCAGGAGGCGTTTTTGGCCGCTGCCCGCAGGTGACAGAGAGCAGGAGCTGCCAGCAGGGTGGTGGGTTCCGCTCCGAGTCCGAGGGCTCCGGCCGGCCCCGCTCCCACCGCCGCCCCTCGCCCGCCCCGCCGCTCACTTTCCAGGCAGGACCTGTGAATAAAGCGAGAAGCGTTGCTTATTGTGCTCGTGTTAAACCCACCCCCCATTCCTGGAGCTGATTAAATTCCTCGCAGGGAGCCGGGGATTGGCGCGCCCCGCACAGAACCCGGGGCTCGTTTCACCGATTTATTTCACTTTAAAGTTTAGATACAATCGAAAATCCTCGGTACGCACCTTTTAATAAAAGTAGTAATCTCTTTTGAGTACTGCAAAAATTATAGCATTTATATCTTCAAAAGACGGTAAACAAATAATACCCAGCGGATCAATAGTGCCAGCCTCGAGTGCACACGGTCAGGTGGGTTTAGGCGGCCGTATATAAAATGCCATCTGGTTTAGAGAATATAATACAGATAAATGCTATAAATAAGAGAGACGGCGTCCAACTTCCTCCCGTGGCCGGGGCCGCTGGGGAGGAGCTGCGGGCAGGGGGGGCCCCGCCGAGCCTCCTCCCTCCGCCTGCCTGCAATTGAGAAACCTTATTTCTGGTTAAGAAAAATAAAAGTCCCATTTAAACTTTATTGAATTAAAGCAAAAATTAATTTTCCAATATTCACACATATATTACAGAGTAATAGTAAAAGTTCAATATACTTCCTGGCGTTTAGTTGGGCCACGTTGTACAAGAGCAAAAACAAGCGTCAAAACATTTAGCAGCCTTAAATTTCACAATCACTCAGAATTACATAGAAATATTGAAATACTCTAGTCAGCCTTGGCTGTGGATAGTTCTTCATGTATAAATTTTTCCTTTTGCCAGCCAGTACACAGCAAGAATTGCATTTTCCCTTCCATCATGGCATCCATGTATTCAAAAAATACTTTGCTTTTTTTTTCTTTTTTTTTTTAAAAGTCAAACTCAGAGAAAGAGTCAAGATTAACATGTTTTAAAAACAAAACTACAAAATATGCTGTAAAGGACAATGAAAATATCTAAAGTCTACTTGTGTGAGGCAGAAGCCATGGGGGAACAGTGGTAGATTACACCAATGACACAGAGATGGGAACTAATTTTGTGGGAGGAGAGAGAAGAATATAAATGGGGGTTTGATCAATTATAGTGTCTCCCGCCTGTTGGCTGCAACACAACAAAAATAAGTAGTAATTCTTCAAAGCAGATGTACACAAACCTAAGCAGGATTAAGCTTCTTTAATATTTGAATGTAAAAAGTCTGCTGTCCATGACTCTTCAAACCCAGCTCTGACGTGGGAATTTGTAAGAGATTTCTCCCTTTTCTTGGATGAGAAGTGATTTAAAGCGGGAACACTAGAAATCCAGAGAATGTCGAATACTTCCAGCCTCCCATCAAGTTTCCTCTCTCCAGTTTTAGATAAGCTCTGTCTCCTTTCTCCATCTGAATCAGGACTCCATTGCTAGCAGCTTCTCGGGTCACATCTTGGTCCCCTGCAAAGGCAGAAATCACTGGCCACCCATTTAGCATCAAACTCACCTAAAGAGCAAGATAAAACAAAGCCCTCTGTCAATTAAAGTCAGACAATGGCACCGCTGGGGCTCACCTAACAGGCAAAATGCTTAGTTAAGGAAAGGCCTCTTTTGACAGCTGAAACCCCAGCCCCATAAAAAAGAAATACCAATCTAAACCCAGCTAAGGTATGTACTCCAAAGGAAGAAGTCTTTCACCACTGTTTTAGACTGACAACGACATCAAAACACTCGGTGCATATAAAGAAGAACATTGATCCTATTTTGGAGAATTTCAATAGGGTGCCTGTGTTTTCAGGCTATGAAAAGAGGTCTGCTTGTACTTATTGAAAGATGGCTTTATGCGAAACCTCAGAGACAGCGAGGAGCAGAGCCACAGCCGCCAGAGTCAGGGCCTTTGAAGTGTATTCAAGGGGTAGTTTTCCTTTGTTAGGCAGCAAAGACAATATGCCACAACACAGTCAATAAGCTCTGCTAAGCTCGCGTTAATGATCCCGGGACTGCCGGAGCCCGCATTAAAAACACACTACCTGCCCAACCTAAAGGTGTTGAGCCACTTGCACCAGAACGGTGCTATACAGCTGTCCATCCACCTTTGCAAAGTGCATCATTATACAGACAGATTTCCTGTCTCGATTATGCTACCTGGCTTCAGGCCGGTAATTTATTAACCCTACCTAGAGCAGCAGATGCATCACACCCCACTGAAGAGGCAGGTACATACAGGGTAGCTGTATAGACATGCACAGATTCATTATCGTTTCCATGCCATAGGCACCTCCCTGAACCCCAAATCCCTACGAAACCCTGTGCCACAGGGGAGTGGGTGAGAAGCCCGCCAGGGGCCGCGGTTCCCGCGGGCTCAGTGCAGGGATGCTCCGCCGGCGCTGCGCGGCGCGGGGCAGCCCCAGGGCCCGGACAAGCTGCGAGGGGCGGCAGGAGCCGGCCCCCTCCCATCCCGGGACGGCTCACACGGACAGCGGCCGAGCGGGGGCCTGTCGGGGCTCGGCGGCCCCTCGGGCACCGTCCCCCCGAGCGGAGAATCGCCGCAGCTCTGCGCTCCCTCGGCAGCCCTGGGGGCACGTCCCGCCCGCACCGCCCCGACCCGCCCGCTCCCTCCCGCGGAGCCCGGCCACGGCCTCGGGGCTGACCTGGATGGTTTGCCTGTTGTACACTTTCACCACGTGAAAATTAAAACTGTAAATCCCTTTTCTGGGCGCGATGAAGGTGCTCCGCTCCGAGTCGAAGTTGCTGCCGATATTCACTAGTACCTGTAAGGGAAGGGCACCGTCAGCACCAACGCGGGGCCGCTGCCGCCCAGCCCCGCTGCCCCCGGCCCCAGAGCCCCCCTCCCCTCCCATCCCCTCCCCTCCCAGGGCCCCGGCCCGGCCCCGGCAACTTCTCCCGCCCCGAGCCCCGAGCCCCGGAGCGCCCGCCCCACCTGGTCGAAGTAGATGATCATGGTGCGGTTGCTCATCTCGGAGGGCTCGTGGTTGGTGCTACGAATGGCGGAGAAGGCGACCTTGGCGCTGCCCGAGCGCACGGAGATGCCGAGCGCCGTGCCGGTGGGGTCCGAGGTGGGGTTGGAGTCGCACACCACGAGGCACTTGCCCTCCAGCACGATGGGCTCCGTCTCGTTCTGCCCGCTCGCCAGCCACGCCGCGCCCAGCAGCAGCGCCAGCGCCAGCGCCAGCCCCGGGCCCCGCATGGCCGCGCTCCCCTCGCCCCGCGCCGGGCGGACCGTCCGGGCTCCGCTCCGCTCGCCGCCCTGCCCTGCCCTGCCCTGCCCCGCCGCGCTCAGAGCGGGGCCGAGCGCGCCCCGCCGGGTGGGAAGCGGCCGCGGGGAGGCACCGGAGCGCCGGCACACATAGCGCGGCGCGGAGCGCTGCGTGCGGAGCGGGCCCGAGCGGAGCCGAGCGGAGCGGAGCCGCCCGCCGCGCCGAGCGGGGCTGAGGGAGGCGGCGGGAGGCGGCGGCGCTGCCGGGGCTGCCGGCGAGCACAAAGACGGCGCGGGGCGCGGCCCCGCCTCCCCACCGGCCCCGCGCTGGCGTCAGCGCCCCGCGCCCGCCTCCGCCGCGCCCGGCCCAGCCGGGGCCGCCAATGGCCGCGCGGTCCGCCCGCCGCCGCCCAACGCCGCCGCTTTTGTGGGGCGGCGCGGCCGCGGGCGCGGGAGCAGGTGCCCGGCAGCCGCCCGCACCGCACACCGCACACCGCACACCGCACCGCACACCGCGCCAAACCGCACACCGCACACCGGAGGTAGGAGCGCCGGGGCTGAGGCGGGCGGGGCTCGGACCGCGCCGTCGGGCAAAGCCGGGCCGGGGGCCCGTGGGGCGCAGCGGGGCCGCGGCTCTCCGCGGTGCAGCCTGCCGAGGCGGGCGGAGGGGAGCGGGCTGCTGGCCGGGCAGAGGCCTGCCGCCGCCGCCTCCGAGCAGCCGGAGCATCCCCGGCTGTGGCCCCGCGCCCCTCCCGCCGCAGATCGCACCGAGGGAGGGAAGCCGCGGGTCCCCCTGTCAGCAGTGCCCGGGCTCCGCTGTCTCCTTCAGCCGCCTCGTTCGCAGCCCGGGGAGGAACAAACCGCAGGGCTTCCCGAGCAAGGAACTCCGGCAGCGTCTAGAGCCTCTCCTGTCCGCGGAGCGCCCCCCCGGCAGGGACAGCCCCTCCCGGGCCCGGACTCTGCCCTGCCCCGCCGTGCGACCGGCCCGAGCGCGGTTTAGGCTCGGCCCTGTCTCCTGAAGCGCAGACTGCTCTGTCTCCGTGGACGCCTGACCTGTCTGTGTTCGCTCTGGATGTGCTGTCAAAAAAAACACGTCGCCCGGGATTGTGAATGAAGAGATTAGAAACAAACGACTGGAACAGAGTTGTTTTCTAACTGGCAGATCTGTTTACAAAGTTAAACTTCAGAGATAAAAAACTTTTATGGAGTTTGTAGCATCTTCTCTGGGAAACTGAATGTCATCCAAAACTGGGCTCCACTGCAAATCATTGTGAATTTTGGTAAAGGCTTTACTTTATTTTATTGTGCTGGTCCGATTGTGTGATTAGTAACATTTCTTTACCTGGGAAAGTGATCTCTCTCTCTGCCATAAATAAAACTTTATTCCTATGACTGCCCTGCTAAGTTAAACGCGTGTCTGTAAAGTTGTTCAGACAGTCTGTGGAGTGTCAGAGCCTGCCCGTGGTTGGTACTGGCTGCCTGAGAGGGGACGGGATGTAGCGGGAGCCAATGGCATCAGGAGCCTCCTCGGGGAGGGTCAAAATACCCCGCGCTTCACATGTTCAGCAGTGATGCAGCCTGGAAATCAGTGTACAAATCACTACACTGATTTGTAGGGGAAATGATTGTAGGGGAAGAACAGCGGTCAGAAAGGAGTCGGGGAGATAACAAAATAGAAACAAAATTTCTCCTGAGAAGTAGAAAGTGAGTGGGTGGAGCCACAGCCTGTGTGTGTGTGTGTGTGTGTGTGTGTGTGTGTGTGTGTGTGTGTGTTGTGTTGTGTTTTACTTCAAGACATGAGCTTAAGATTCACAGTATATTATTGCTGCTGGCTGTCTTAACTGAGCCTGAAATCAGAAACTTTAAAATAAAATTAATGTTTCTAAGTGGTACTTATAAGGCTAAACCAAATTAAAGTTAGTGAAAATGAGCATTTTGCATTCTTGTCATTTTGGTGAGATGACTTGGGGAAATGGAAACTGGAGGACCATGACTATGACTCTACCCTTTTAATTTTTTTGAGTGCTTGACTCAAAGAAACATACACGTTCTTTCAACACACATGACTCATAAAAATTTCATGTATTTCTCTTATAAGACACTTCTTGTGCATGACAGAAATGAATTCTCTCATGCTATAGAGCTTTTAGGTGTAGCTTGTGGGTTTGAGTGCAGGAGGGTCTGCCAGAGCTGGCAGTTGTTTGGTGTGGTGACCCCTTGGCAGGAGCTGGGTGGGCCTTCTACCCCCAAGCTCCTTGACTACCTTGATGGTTTGGTGGATGGAGGTACCAGAAAAAACAAGAAAGGGGCACCTGGGAAAATGAACAAATTTGTCTCTTTACCTCACACAGGAGGTGGGCAGGCAGACAAGGGGGGCTGCCAAGATTCCTGTGCCAGACACCCTCGCTGTCAGGGACTTTCAGTGTTGCACACTTGACTAGCACTGTAGCATCCAGCTTCTGCAGCTCTGGCTGTAATAAAGTAACACCTGCCATGCAAATCAGACCTGACTTCATTTGCATTAAATGTCACATGCAGCGCCAGGCAGTTGTGCTGATTCTCTCTGTATTAACAACAGTCTCTGGCTCACACTGGGCACAAAGAAGAGGTGGTCAGCAGGAGGATGTGGGACTGATGGATAAGCACGTGGCATAAATAGTGATGTGAGCAAAGAGCTCCCCATCTAGGAGTGGAGGATTGCAAATCCAGATGTTTACAGAGGGGCAGGAATTAAGTTACCCCATCTGATTACTTGTTAGTCAATGCCATGGAGATCCAAGAGGGCAATGGTCATTGAGGTACAACAGAAATGGTGTCAAGGTGTTTGCAAACTGTAATAGATGCTGCAGATGTTAGTCTGAAATGGATATATTTGTCAGGCAGAGCTCTTTGGAGTTTGCTTTTAAGAAAAAACTGTTGTGGATATGGTGAAAATACATGAACTGTCCATTGTGTGGTAACTCACCCTGACCTCAGTATTGACAGATTGACTGCAGACTATGAGTTTGTACAACTCCCCTAATGTTTCACCCAAGGTTAAAGAAAAAAAAGACAAACAACTTGGAAATAATCTGCAAGGGAAAAAAAAAAATTGATCCTCATTAAGTCCTTTAAACACCACTTCAGGACTGGTTACTATTCTGCTCAGATCACAAGAGGGTTGCTTATTTTGTACCAGAAAAAAAAAATACTGTGGAGAGACCAAAATAACCTGGTTTTTTATCTCTTAACAGAAGCAAGCTTAAAGCTCATAAGTACTGAACTTTTACCTGGAGAAACCAAAATATAGTTTAGCCACCAAGCAGCAGCATTACCTGCCCTCCATTACACTCTCAGTGAACCTTAATCCTGTTTTGGGAAAATCATCCTTAAAACTCAGTATCACTACACATTTTACTTCAGCTTCACTCATAAAGAAAGTCTCTAAGGGGGACAAGCATAAGCTTCTCTGAAAAGAAGTAAAGAGAAATCTACTGGAAACCTTTATGTTTCCTTCAAGAGAATAATTTAGCAAGAGTTTAGCTCACTGTGTATAAATTCACCTTTTCACAGACTACTTGCCTTTTGATTTAATCCTTCTTTAGCAAGAAATGCAAGGTTTGGTCCATAACTGGATAAATTATATGAAGTGCAGTTTGTTCACAATTCTGAAAATGCAGTTTATTCACTGCTATATTAGTTTATGAACTACAAACAACAAAAAGCAATTCAGGGATTTATCTATGCCCATATAAACTTAAGATACTTCTCTTCCCAAGCATCTGCTGGGATTCTGTACCAAGTCTGAAGATGTGTGAAAATGAAATTTAGAGCAAGACAGCTCTTGCTGATCCATACTGTGCTCTATCTAGAACCATCTGATTTGATGCTGTAAGAGAGGTTTATGTATTTATGGTGATTTGCTTGTGGTGTCACCTTCAGATTCCACAGCAAGCAATTAAGGTATCTCAAAGAGCAGGTTGAGTTCACTGAGAGAGTGCACAGCAGGAGCAGATGCACTGCTAGGGTGCCAGCCAGCAGAATTATCTGTGATGCTCCACACTGTACAATAAAAAGGCCCAGGATGTGCCACTTGCCTGCCTGTGCAGGTCGTACTCAGCAGATAAAAAACATAAATTGGCACAGACAGGTTTGGGAGAGAACAGCACCAGGCCAGAGATGGACACCAGGGAGTGTCTGTGTGCCTGACTGCAGCTGCCAGGTTGTAGCATATAGGTTGTGTGTACTCCTGTCTCAACCTTCTGTGATTTTATGTGATCAAATGAAGCCAGGTTGCTTCCCAACATTAATCGCGCACTTTGCTCCACAGAAGAATAGCTCTGATTTCTACTTTTAGATCTCACTTCTGGCTAGAGAATATCAAGCAAAATAAGCTTAGTGTTTTCCTTGTGTCTTCATGTGTTTTGTAACGATTAAAAAACCTGATAAAATGTTGAAATAAAAATTCAAATTTTGCGGTTCACATTTTTGGCAAATCTGAGTCTCAGGAGTGGGAATTTTTGATGGATACAGGTAGTTACACACAGAAGGTCAAAGGGGAAAGAGTTACACAGTCTTAACCAAAGTGGGGATTGCAGCAATAAATTAATGTCATATTATCTACCTTGGAGGATCCTTGGGCTGCACAGGTAGTGGGGCTTGTATATTTTGAAGAACAACTCAGCTTATTAAGACAACTTAATAATAAATGTCATCTTCTGCATTTTACTGCTTGCCTGCAATACAGCATTTGACTCCTGATCTCACACATATATTACATAGGGCAACTTTAGAAATGGGAAAGAATATTAGCTCACTGCTAAGGGCATTTGAGAACTCTATTTCTGAGACAAATATTAAACATTCTGGTTTATACAATTGTAAATGTCCATCCATAGTATAGCACTATCAAGCTGATTTTTTTTTTTAAAAAAAACACATTATATTTCAGTCTTACCTTGAGATGTCTGTTTTAAGTTGCATTTACCTATGGCATGCACAGCCACAGTTCTCTGTTGCTGTATTGACTGATGATGTGAGATAATTTATTACTTGCATGGAATATCAGCAGATTCTCTTTCAGGTACAAAAATTTCCTGAGTGAGCAATGATGCCAAGGTCAGGAGCTTGATTTGTTTTTCTCGTCATGGACTTCTGTCAAAACTAGTGTATTGTTACAGAGGAATTACTCAAACTGGAAATTAGTTGCCATTCAGATAGGTAATTATATTTTAACAGGGCAAAATCCCAGGCCAAGCTGCCAGAGAAGGCTCAGCTAAAGCCAGCACGGGCTGGAACAGCGTGTGTGCTCACTGTAATTGTTCATGGGGCCACCTCGGTCATGCTGCCTCTTCAAACTTAAAAGAATTAAGACCAAAGCTGTCCAAATGTTAACTGAAACTCCTAATAATTAAGGGTTATTAGGGGCTGTTGGCTGGCTTTATTTTCTACTGCAGTGCACTTGTGCTTGTGGATTCTATTTATACACAGAATTAAGAGCTCTGTTTGAACAGGTAATCCAATCTCCTCTGTGTAATTTAGCCAATGATTTTTTTTTCTCCTGGCCCTTAATTTTGGCTGTGTTTCATGATGTACAGTGCAACTGCAATACTAAAAATAATCTCATTCAATATACTTTATCTGAAAGGATAAATAAGACCACCCTACAAATGCTGGGTAAAATTCTGATTTTTTTCTTTTTTTTACTTACGAAGGAACCCCCAGAGGTGCTGAGGGGAATTTTCTGTGTGCATCTTTCCCTCTAGTGGCTGCTCTTCTCGGGGAAAAGCAGCAAGAGCAACATTTCTGCACTTGTGTATTGGGTACAAAGGGATGGCAGGATGGAGGGAAGGAGACAGGTAGACAAACTTTTAAGTGCTGGGAAATTAAAATCTTGTGATGAGCCACATGAAGACAAAGATACAATAGCCATGGATTTGACTATATTTTCATGGAAAATGCAATGTGTTCTTCAAATTTTATGATAATTTGGATCAGTTGCATGCAAGACCAGCTTCTCAGCCACCTTATAGTCTCTCACACTGATTCTTTTTGTAGGTCTGTCATATTCCCAGTGCTTGCAGGACTCGTGGACTTGGAAAATACCTCAGTGACAGCCCATAAACCAGCTGTCCCTCATGTATCCATTCCACACACTTTTATCCTGTTTGCTAAATACTTTCTTCCTTTTGTCTGTCCTTTCATTTTTGGCAGCATTAACCCCACAGCCAAGTGTCCACGTTCATTGTTTCCTTTGGGCTGTTCCTGCTGTGGGATTAGTGCCTATCACACCCCAGCATCCCTTCCCAAAGTGCTCTGCTAAAGGGATCAGTTAAAGCCACCAAACCACGATTGTTCAGAGGGTGAGGTGGCTGAGACAGCACTGCAGAAACACAGCTGGCCCAGGTAGAAAACAAGGCTGCAGAGGGGGACAACCACCACGTGGAATATTTCATTAGGATTTATTTCTGGTCTGCATGCTGCAGTGAGTGCTGTCAGGCAATGAAGCCCATGCACTGTGTTCCATCTCTGGTCACCTTTTCCAGAGGTTGAACCAGTGTTTATGTGGAGGCTAAACACCTCAAATGGAGTAGGCAGAGAAAAAAAAGACACAGAGAGAGAATAAACCTGCTGTAATCTCATTCATATCTCACACAGATGCCAACCTGAGTTAGTTTTCCAGTCTTTTAGCTGGAGACATCTTTATTCCTCTTTGCTTATTTTCACTGCTTTGTTTTCTTCCATTTTTGCTAGTTTTATAAACAGAGTTGCTCTCTCCAGCCAGACTCATTTATTCTAGCTCAGAACTGAATGGTTTAGGTCTTTGTAACTTACAGTAGCTGAGAGATTTCCTTCACACTTGTCATTTTCTCCTCTGACAGTCTACAATAACAAAGGCTATTAGATACCTCCCCTTGTTCACTGCACGTATTGAGCATATGTGATACTTGAAACTATCACAGGGCTACCCCAGGGTGCATCCCAGGGCACACTTCCATCAGAAATCAAATCTGACAGGACTATCAGACCTAGGAGGTTAGCTTGTAACCATAAGTCACAGGCAATTAAAATCCTGAAATATTAGTATTTCAGTAAGGGCTTTTTCTGAGTAACTTATTTGTTATACAAACAGTTAAAAGTGTTTATAGCCTTTCCCAGAAGAATTTAGACCAACTCATGGTTAATAATAATAATAATAATAATGGATTGCTTACAAGATCTTTGAATTTCTACTGGGACAGTTCTTCCTGCACTTACTTCTCTTTAGGCTTGAATGGGAAAATGATTAGTAGTTATGTCTATCTTCAGCAAAAAAAAATGTAAAATAGTAATTTCCATCAAACACTGACTACAGCTACTTTTTATCATAAAATTTTCAAAGTCCCCACCAGTGAGCTCATTAGTATAAATGATAGAGCCTTATCTCAGGTGTAAAGTCAGCAGTTTTCCTTAGTTACCAAGCAGTCTGTTTTCTTTTCTGACATGGTAATGGAGGACCTTACTCCAGAGAGCAGGGGAAATTTCCTCTGTCTTTGCAGGGCAGTTGAGCAGGGCTGCTAAAAGCAGACTGAGTGGGATTTCAGCACTGTCAGTGTCCTTCTGGAAGCCTTTTTGAAAAGGTGCAAAGTCTTTGTAAGGGACAGAAGTGCACATTGCACCCCAAACTTGTTATGAGGCTCAGATGTCAAAGGATGACAGAGGAAAGAAAATAATAGATACTCCCTTTTTTACCCTCCAAAATCTTTGTGGCATACAAGCACTGCATGACACACACATTAGTATCCCAGGATACCATCACTGTGTCTCACCAGAGCTGGGGACACTGCAGGATCCTGCTGGTGACAGACACAGGTGATGCAGGTCTCCTCCTCAATTTCCACGTCCACCAGCAGGGGTAGAGGTAAGAGGAGCAGGTGGAACTGTTAAAGACACTGGCAACTACAGAGAAAGATAAAAATATTCAACTGAAAAGGATTACTTCATTGGCAAAGAGTGGAAAGGGTGGGCAAAACCCTGACCACCAAGCAATTTCTCCTGCCTTTCATCTGAAAACACCCAGCCTGGTAATTGTGGGTTAAAGGTGTCAGCCAGCACACGGACACTGTGCCATGCTGCTTACACACTGAACTCTGCTTTTCATGGACAGTGATCTTTGCATTCCTCGTGGTGCATCCAAATAACTCTAATGAACACGGTCAGGGGCTCGGGCTGGGCTGCCCAGGGTGCTCAGTGGCTTTGTTCGGAAACGGGGTGGGGGTTCATCTGCTGCTCGCTGAAACCATCCCAGAGCATATTTCCATCTCCGGAGCACTGCGGGTATTTGGAAGAGCCGCTGGTGGCCCTGGAGGAGGGTCATAGGGCTCCCGGGATGATGCCGCGGGGGCAGCAAAGCTGCGGGGCACGGGCACCGGGAGGGGAGAGCCGGGAGCTGCAGAGCCTTTGCTGCTGGAACGGCAGCGCTCCCCGGCAGGGCAATGGACAAATTAACAAACATGGGGGTGTGGGCACGCGGGTTTGGGAGGTTTGAGTTAATAAAGGCTGGAGGAGTGTAACTGTTTGTGCCGTTTCTGGAGGAAACCTGCTATCCCTAGATCCAAGGGCAATCTAGTTAGGGAAAAAAAAAAAAAAAAAAAAAAAAAAAAAAAAAAAAAAAAAAAAAAAAAAAAACCACCACCATCAAAAACCAACCAACCAAACAAAAAAAAACCACACACACAAAAAAACCCCAAACCACAAACCAACCCCCCCAAAAAAAAACCCCAAAAAAACCCCCAAAATACCAAAACAAAAAACCACAAACAAACAAAAAACCCAAAAAAACCCCAAAAAGCCCCACCCCCCCCAAAAAAAAACAAACACACACACAAAAACCAAACCACAAACCAAAAAAAAACCCCCCAAACCCCAAAAAACCCCCAAAATACCAAAACAAAAAACCACAAACAAACAAAAAAACCAAAAAACCAAAAAAAACCACCCCCAAACCCCCCAAAAAACCCCCAAAAAACCCCAACCCCCCCAAAAAAAAACCCCAAAAAACAAACACACACAAAAAAACCACCAAAACAAAACAAAACAAACAAACAAACAAAACAAACAAAAACCCCACTAACCCTGTAAGCAAACCACCTTGACTTGGAGAGGAAAGAAATACATATCACAGAAAACAAAATGTCTTCCATCGACTAATTGGAGCATTATTTAAATATTAAGCTGTGAAACAGAAAGTCACTATTAATTTGCCTGGGGTTAAGCAGTGAATTCTGTCCTCTCAATTGTAGATTTCTAATTTTGCAGCCAGCTGGGCCTGTGGTTCCCCCCATAACAGGATCCTTTGGTGTTCTGATTCCCTGTAAAGTTCCATCCAAAGCCCATCAGGCTCAGTGTCTATTTTTTCTTTCATCTTCTCTCAACCTTGAATTTATCTCACCATCCATGGACTTGAATGTTTTGTGTCATTTCTGGAACTGCAATTGTGCTACAAGATTAGGGCAGAAAAAGAATAAAGAGAATCATTTCACTTGAGGAGGACTTTTATATTGGGGTTTTTTTTCAGGTTCATGGAGCACAGGGAAGTGCCTGTTTGTTGCAGGAAGCTCTGGGCCTGGTACAAGGCTCAGGGAAATAGGGAAGAGATTTTTTTATTTGCTGAGCATTGAAATGAGCCCCTCCACGACCAGTGTGAAGGATGTCTAGGATATGCAGGGAGAACTCCTTTTCCTCAAGGGCTAAAACGACTTGTTTTGGAAATTTCTGATATAGATGAGCTTCTGAGGAGATACCAACTGCACTTAATGTAATTGTCTCTGCTACTTGGGCCAAATTCTTATTTACACTGGAGTAATTTTTGCATATATATGAAATACCACAGTGGTGGAAAGGATAGTTAATGAATATGAGTACCTAGTTCTTCATCAACACTGCCTCCACAGGTACATTTCAGACCCTGAAACAAAAAATCCAAGTTAAACCTGTCACAAATATCATATTTTCTTACATATTCCTTCCTCTAACTATATTCACCAGCAGATTGCCCATCAGTGCTGCAGGCAGCTTGTGACAAACTGCTGTTTCAGTAATTACTGAAGGTCTGTACCACATTTGTGATGCTGTTCACCAGAGGGGTTCAAACCTAGAAAGACAGACATCATCATTTTTCTTTTGAAGCTGAGACCAACTCTGAGTCACTGGGCTGGCCACTGACTGGCTCAGCAGATCAGCGGTGGCACCAAACATATTGTATTTATTGAATATATGAGAGGAACAATGAGAGGTAGGATGGTAACAGCAGAGATACAAAGGAGCAAGACAGCACTGGATAAGGAGTCCAGTCAGGTATTGGCCAGCCACCAGCATGAGCATATTTATAACAAAGATCATTTGAGGGTCATAATCAGGACATAAAGGGAATCTGCTTTGTTTGCACATCACCACCACCATTGTTCAGCACATCTTTAAGGTATAAAAATGCACATGTATTTTCCAAGATTTTAATTAAAAGTACATTTTTCTTTTCACAGGTAACTTCTTTATTATTTTTGCATCTCAAGTTAGCTGGGAGTTCTTCATTTAGGTTATGTAAAATATCTACCTACAGAGAAACCCAGCTGCACTGAATGACTCTGCACCATACCATTTTCTTCCAGGGTCAGCAAAATTCTTAAAGGCTGAAGTGTAAAAATTGTGTTGCATTGCATTTGCGCACTGCCTTCCCTCTATCCACAGAAACTCACCTCACTTGCCTCAGTCCCTTTGCATACTAGGGTTTATTTACAAATTGGCAGTAAAGTGCTGTAGTCCCTTTGACAGTTTGCAATTAATTGCACACAATCTGTTTAGGTTTCAAGATGCACTGTTCATAAATGATGATCTATTCCAAAAGGCAGCCCAATTGGCTGCTTTGCATATTGCATATATTTTTCACATTTCTGAGACAGGACATATGCAAAATCATTTTACTGTGACACAAACACAGGCAAGACTATTTGGAAGAAAGGCCAGAGGTTCTAGATCTAATTCTTTCACTCACCTGCTGCAGACTGTGGGTAAGTCATCTAATGTTTCTCTGCCTTTCTTCTGCATCTGCAGAAGGTTGTTTATTCTTCTAAGAGCTGGAATTCAGTGAATGTAACTGTAATTTATTAGTAGTAATATATTCCAATAAATGGTGTTGCAGCGCTCTAGCATTGCTTTGAAGTCGGTATTAAAGAGTATTAAAGAAAGAGAGAATTAGAAGAAAAGGTAGTTAAGTCCATCTGATGTGTCTGCATGGGAATGCTCTTTGTGGAATAACCTCCTCAGAACATGAAGCTGATAAAGGTACGTGTGCTAAAAGGATCCCAGAGCCTTGACAAGCTTCTCTTTTTCCTTGTCTTGAGTAAAGAATGACATGAGTCGTGTTCCAAACCAGTAAAAGCAACTTTTACATCATAAAGCATTTAAATGTGCCAGTAAACACCTTATATTGACATCGTATCTCTCACCATTCTTACAATGAGCTCCTATTTACTTTAATTTTTCTCTCTTTTCTCTGATGCTGCCTTCCTGTTGTGAATTATGGGCAACTCTCAGAAAAGTGACACACTTTAATGATACATGTAATACTATAATTGAATCAAACTACTTTGTTTCCCCACAAAGCTATTCTTTATTTGCTGGCAGGCTGCTTGTTTATCCTAACATTGTCAGTCACATCAGGAAAGCCATCTTAGTCATAAAATAGCTATTGTAGAGGAAGCATTATTGGTTCTGTACAGCGCTTTTTAGCAGTAATTATGTACAGCTTTTAGTAATTTTGAGAGTCACCCAAGCATCATTGATACAAGCCATTTGCAATGACATGCAATGATGCTTGTGTAGTATTTTTACAAGCAAAATAAAATAAGACATTTTGGTGGTAACATGTAAATTAGCCTTGAGGCTTGCAATGCAATGCTCATCAAGTGTGTAACATTTAATTACAAGACCACTGAGCATGAGTGAGGTCCCCTGAGCTTTTCATCCCCACAACAGAAAGATTCTCCCACTGAACTGATGATTTGAATCCTCTCATCAGATGTGGAGTGAATTCACTGCTCTCTCAGCAGGCCAGACTTGCATTTAAGGGTCTGTTGTGTTTCAGGACCCTATTTGGTAAAGCACTCCATGGCCCTGCTGCTGCTCGAGATCCCTTGTTGAATCCCATCTGTGAGGAGCTGAGAACTGCAGCTGACAAAACTAGCATGTCAGGAGGAAGGAGAGTTTACAAGAATTTGATTTAGAAAATTGATTGAAATTAAGTGAATTAACTTCAATTGATGACAAGAATCAAATAGAAAACTAATTAGCCATTTCAAATTCCCCAAGTGATGCTGTTTTCCAGTATGAGAGAAAACATTACTCTGTTTGCTGGAGATAGGAGTTTCATTTGCAGTATCTATCTAGTATGGCAAATATATTTGCTAACTTGTTATAGACAACACTATAAACAATATTATTGTGTGTTCTCCCAGTTCCACAGATGCTGGAAAATGACAGGCCTGAGGGACTTGCTGCCCTACTGGATGTGGTAAGGGAAAGCTACTCTTAACGTTCTGAAATGTCCTAGCTTCCCAACACTGAAGTGCTGCCTTTTTATGCAAATGGTAGTGGCAACAGCATGCTCAGTCTTTGTAATTTCATGATTAGTGTTTTCATGTGCAATCAATAAATCCCCAGAGCCTCTCTCTGAAATGGCCACCTTGCTCAGCCTCTCCAGTAGGGAGGTCTATTTAGTAGCAGGTTTTCAGCAGACCAAAATGTGGAATCAATACCCTGAGAATAATCTGCCCACTTGTCTTTATGAAATATTTGTATTTTTCCATGCAAGTTCTAAGAGACTGAATGATTTTTCCAATATGAAAGGGTTTAGTGCCTTGTATGGAAATGTGTCAACTACACAACTGCCAGCACACCTGAGAGAATCTCTCAAGGTCACTGCTGGATTGACTGAAGAGCTTCAACAAAGCTTTAAAGTCCAGCCATGCAGATACAGAACACCCACCTGAGTGGTTACAAACTGCCTGGGAGCTACTACAATGTGTAGGTGAGGGGAGTCTGAGTAGGACATGGAGCATTCCTCTCCTGAGCTCACTCAACATCCCTTGTGTCACTTTAAGCAAAAATGGGACCCCTCTCTGCTGTGTGCATCCCTTGCCTGGGGAAGGGGCAGTGGCTCCAGCCTGTTTTCTCAGTTGTTTTTACCTGGTGCGTGGTTTCAGCCCAGTGTGGGACAGCAAACCCTGCCTCAGTCTGTCCCTTGGGCAGGGGAATCCTCTGCATTCTGTCCCCAAAGTATCCCTCTCTGGTTGCAACTGTACCATGACACCATTTTTTTCCTTTGAAAAGTAAATACAATTATATTGTTATTAATAATTTTAATAATAATGGTAATTTAGGAGGACTTAAAAGTTATTCACAATTAGTTTCTTTTCTTGACTCCTTTAATATAGTCACTAGAATACAGTAATCTCCACATGTCTCTTCTGATCCAGGATATATCTTTCTCATCCTGGCTTTCAAAGGGGAAGCCTTCAGCAAAGGGTCTGAGGTCACATTTTCATTTTTAGCCTGGTTTCCTAAGGAAATGAAGGTCATGCCACTACTGTCTGTCTGTCTGTTCCTATTTTTCTGTCGTATTGCCTTACAGGAGCTTTTGAGCCTGTCAGTCAACCTCAGTCAGAGTTAAAAAAGCTTTGTAAGTCTCAAGAATAAATACATGCCTCTAAGACTTCATGGCCACTTTTGGCTGGGGAGCAGAAGGACACACAAATTAGAGCTCTTGCTGAGCAAAGGTGAGGAAAACTCAGCCAGTTCCATCTGCTTGGCAGCAGCAATGGACAAACCAGGGCTGGCCACTCACCAGCATGAGGCTAAATTTGGACAAGGCAGGGCAGGGCCAGCTTTTTGGCTGGTGAGGGTGCAGCAGTGCATCCAGCTGCTCCCAGGAGTGGGAGGCTCCAGGAGCACAGGGCACCTCTCCCTCACAGGCTCATCTCTGGTTCTGTGCTTTACAGTGGTAATTACAAATCTGTCATCAAATTCTGCCTTCCCTGCCAAAATAGAGTGTTCTGCAGATTACACACAGTGATACCATTCCTTTTCTAGATTATAATTTAGGGGTATAAATTATAGTCATTCCTAAAAACTACTGTCTGTCTAAATTTTGGGTTAGACTGGAATATAATCACAGGGTATCAAAATCACCCAGAAATTCTCAGAGAGTGTCTAATCCAGCTTTTTATGTAGCTGAAGTAAAGCTATCACTGAGTTTAGTGATGCAGGATCAAACTTGGGCTTTATTTGTATTTGGTTAGTAGCACTTGACAGGATGAAATAAGCACACTGTTTGTATACACTTCATATGGAGCAGCACTGTGTGGTAGGAAAAAAAGCACTGAGAGAAATCCCCACAAAAATAATTAAAAAAACCAAACAACCAATGATAGCAAAGAAAAAAAATTCACCCTGAAAAAACCCACAAAATCAATAGATTATGAAAGCTACGCCGAGGCTTCCACTGCTATTATCTCAAGGCTTTATTATCAAATATCAAAAAATCATTACTGCATCTCAAAACAGCCATAATAACAATATAAAGTTCCACTCAATCTGTTCCTGCAGGGATCTGATCTAAAATCCACAAGAAAAAAAACCAGTTGCTGTGAAAATGGCAGTTAGCCAGTTCAATCATCCTGCCAACCTGGTTCTATAATTGTACACCAGTCACTGCACCTCAGTAGTACTGTAGATAACTTCAGAATAAGTGTTCAAGCAAACAAATTATAGCTAAATCAGACAAAGAATTAAATCTTTTGGAGAGCCCCATAACTGCTATTATCAGGTGCTGTATTTGTGGCTTTGGCTTTTTCTATGTAGTGTAACTGATTCCTTATCACTTAGAAATATAACTTAGACACTCTTCCTTGTGTCTTCCTGCATGAAGCCAGTTCTTACCAACTTAAACCTTCTTCAGGTTTCCTCACCTCAAAAGCAAGAGTCACTTCAGCTTTGTTCTTGTTGCCCATGGGAATGTAGTTTTAAGGAAAACAATTTTCTATATGAAAGACTTCTGTTGTTTGAGACTTCTGTATCTTTAATGAGTTCCTATGTATAGTGGAACCTCCATGCAAATAGTTTGTAATTCATGATTGTATTTGGTGGGTGGGAGACAGGGGAGGATGGGAGGAGAAGAGGAGTGAATGCCAGTCTCCATTTTTTAGTATAACAAAAAAAAAAAAAGTTTTCTGGTCCAGTTTGTCCAGAGTGATTTGCTTCATTCTTGTTTGACACCAAAACGCCAAGTCTGGCCTGAGATTAATAAGGCCACTCAGCTCTTTGCAGTGCAACGTTGTATTTCACAGATATTTTTAAAAAAACTCCTATATTTAGGGATAAATCATAAATACACACTAGTAACAGATGTTTGTCTTTTCTTAAGCTTAAAATAAGTAAGACTCATTATAATTCCATAATAATTTGTAAAAGTTATACCTTTTTTTGTGTGTGGCTTTCTTTTTGAACGTGTGGGTAGCAGATGGCCCTTTCTGAATTCCAGAAAACTCACAGAGTTGGCTGACTAGATCAAAACAAGAAGTTATAAAAACTGAGGGGCAGGCACAGAAATGACAGGGTTAAAGCAGGATGCACAAGCTCATGTGAGCTTACTCTGTGATTTTACATTGTGGGAAAAGAACCCAAATGAGATATTTGTAGGTGAGGAACATGAAATCAAACTGGCCTGTGAGCAGAGTGCAGCTCTGGTTTCTATTCTATACTGCCTACACGTCCTTGGCTTTTCTTCTGCTGCAGGCAGGCTGTCTGAAGTCACCCTGCAGCCTTCCAGCCGATAATCTACTTCCTGACAATAACCAGCAAAAGACTAACATTGCACTTGGCTCTGCAGTAGGCTCAGAGCAGCCCAGAGGCAGCGCAGGGCCAGCCTGCTCCTGGGCTGTTTGTTTATTTTGGTTGACATTTTCCTTTGTGGAGGATCTGCTCCTTGTTATTCAGTACGTAGAGCCCTGCACATATCCTATGTGTTTAACTGTCTTTGGATAAAAGTGGGTATTTTCCCATGTCAATAAATGTTATGGTGTGAAGCTGTGAGCTGGACTCTGAGAGAACCACTCCCTGCTGAGCATCTCACTTTTGCATTGAGTTTTCTTTGTTAATCATGTGCAAAATAAAAAGGCTTTCTGTCTAGCAAAACCCCATCATTAATTTTTCATATGAGCACTAAAATCTTGAACACAATCCTTGAGTGGCTTCAAAGAAAAGAGAATAATAAAAGCAAAGAGCTACATTTTCCTTTTTTCTGTGTCTTAGTTATTTGATATTTTAAGAAAACTTTTTAATGCAGAATTACTGTTCTCTCAGCTTCACAGTGACACATTCATTCTGAAGGCTACATTTGACCTTCAACTTTGTCCTTCATTAGCAGGATTACACCTAAACACTCCTTCATTTTACTGCAAATGAGACAGATGCAATGTGTATTCTGTTTGGCCTCAGCATTAGGATTATCCCAAGAGTGGCATTTATGTTCTTGTAGTTCCTTGGTATAAATAAATATCAAAGTAGGAAGACCAATCTGTACTCCACTAGGAATAATAAACTAAAATAATATGGCACTGATTCTGTTTGGGTTGTCTAAATGTGTTTTTATGATTGTATATGTTTATGGCTTTCTCACACAGCCACCATGAATTCCAGGCAATTAAAAAGGACATGAGTTCTGAAGCATTTTAAAAGGGGCTTTGCTTTCCAAATGGTGTCTATTAAAAGTAGAATATATTTTTTTGACAGAACTACTGCAAAATCAACAGTGGCACATTTGCCCTGCTTCAAATTCCTTTCCCTTCTTCCACCCGAAATAACTGATTAGAATATTTCTGTAAGTTGAAAAGAAAGGCAGGGAAAGATTCCTTATGCTGCACATATATTAGATGCAGTGCCAGCTGAAGACTCAGCTTGGAGGCCCTAGATTTGAAAGTAGCTCAGAGGGAGAATGTAGCAGGTCTTGTGTCAGGTCTATTAACCTACCCATACTCTGTACAATCTGCTTTTTCCAGGCTGAACCAGTCCAGTGTCACCACAGGTGGGATGGAAAACATTCTGTGCCTGCTCACACTGCCTGGCCTTCACCCCTACTTGACTGAGGGACACAGATTTTTCAGTCATGGGTGTAGAGGAGAGCTGTATTTAATTGGATAAATAACTACTGTGCTCTAACCTACTTCAAACTGGTCAGTCTGTGTGCTCTCATGAGTTATTGAACAAAGAAGTAAAAGTACAAGTAGTGAAGAAGCAGTAAGTTTGATCAGACTCTTGAATATTGTTGGCTGGCTTTTGTTATTTACATCATTTCAAGTACAGGGAAAAGGGCAAGGAGAAGAAAAATATTTTTAAATAATTTTCCAGTTATGAACCAAGTTCAGTTTCAAATGGTAATGTTCAAGAAATACTTTGGAAGACTAGAGGAAACTGATTAGGTAGTTAGATCAAAAAGGTACATTTTCAAAGGCAAAAATACCTTGTTCCTCCCTCAAGTCAAACTGTCCCACATGACTTTATACATGAGAAAAAGTGAATAAATGGAAGAGAAAGAGTGATAAAGCTTGAGAATTTCCTGCTCCACAAAGTGTCCCAAGCTGTCAGAAGAACAATGTGTTTCAGTAGTAACAGCACAATATTTAAAAATTTAGAATTCAAAATTATAAAAAACCAATTCATTGAAGAGTGTGTCTACAGCTGTCACTAAAGTGTTAATAACACATCTGGAACAAGCACCTGGAATCTCTGCAAGGTCTGGAGACATGCTGTAGTAGTTCCAGCAAGTGGGTGGCACACCCTCGGATGAACAGTGGCTGCAGGGAAACATACCTAAAAATTTTGAGCCAAGAGTGCTGAAATTCAGAGTCCACAAAAAGTCATATTTTCTGAGAAAATCACTGGGGATTTCTGTCATTTCAGCGGTAAGATGTTGCCTCTGCATTGTTCACTGGCCTTTGGTCTCTCCACCTGTTGCACAAAGTACTTTACTGGGAGCACAATCATAAAGAGAACTATTTGCCCATTGTGCTGAAGTGCAGAATGTCAGCTGTTTAGTGGAAATGTATCATCGTGTCATTATTAAATATTTATTTTGTTGTAGCACCAAGAGACCAATCCTGTCAGGTTTCCTCTGTTAAATTTTTTATGAATGATAGTCCCTGACAAGCTGACAGGAATATGAAAGAGCAGAAATTGACACAAGCTTCTGGTGTTTCCAGAGGAAGGGTGTAAATCCTGCCCAGGACTCTTGTTCAGCAATGAGATCCCTTCTGGAGATAAAACAGGCACTCCTAGGATAACCTCTGCCAGGAGCAGGGCAAAGAGAAAAAAACCTGAAGAGCCAAAAGTGTTTCCAAAGGCAAGAAATAGCATTTTAGTCCCTCTGGGGGGATAGGAGGCAGAAAAAAAAAAAAAAAAAAAAAAAAAAAAAAAAAAAAAAAAAAAAAAAAAAGTAAGCAGAATGGGGGAAGTCCATCTTATCATTTGAAAATTCCCAGTTTTGACTGGCTGAATGAAACCCAGCTCTGAGCCTGGCCCAGCTGGGCACAGCCAGGGCACTGCCAGGGGCTGGAGGCAGCAGAGCCCAGCCTGGGGGGAGCTCCCTGCAGGAGCACAGCTCTTCTCCCTGCCTGCCTGGACAGCCCCTGCCTTGTCCATGACAGCAGGAAATGTTTTTAAATCTGAACAATGCAGCAGATCTGAGGGCAGACAGCTCAGATAATGAAAAAAAAAAAAGAACTATTACTTGGAAATGATTGTTGCTTTGTCACTTTCCCTTAATTTCCTCAGTAACTGGTAGAAACCGTTCCTTAGCAAATATTTAGGAAATAACATCCATAATACCATTTCCCTGCCTCACTCTTAGCTATTGTTTCCATCCTTTACTTTTGATGACAGGTGAGTTTCAATTGTAGTCCTTTTTATGAATACTCAGTGTATAAATTATGCAGATTAAAGTCTCTAATTTCAGAGTAAATTTCAGAGATTCTTTTCTTCTTGTGTTGCATAACAACTGCATACCATCTCGATTTAGTTCTTCAAAGGCTTTATGATCAAATTTTTTTGTTTTAAATAATGCTAATAAAATTCCCTACATTCACTTATGAAAGCAGAAGCTGAAAGAATTAAGTAACAAGGTTTAATCTTCAGTTAATTTGTAAGACTCAGGTAAATAATACTGATGTTCACACTGTAAAATGTAATTTTGAAGGAAAACCGGTTTTTGTTGTTCTTAACTCAGTATGGTCCATGGCTAGAACAAACTGACCATCAGTCAGATCTTCACCTGGTGCAAATATTTTTGAAGTTAATGCAGCAAAAGCAATGTACATCAACAAAGAACTAAAGTACTATGAAGGCTCTGACTCTGAAAGAAAACCAAACTTTCGTTAATCCACAGTGAAATTAGGGAGCTTCATGTAGGGGACAAGGATTCAGCTGTTTGGATTCTATGGCTCAAGGCTCAAGGTTTGGAAGTATTTTCCTGCATTGCCATTTTCATTTTTAAGCCTTTCTATCTGTTTCAGTGCAAACAAAGGAAACTTTCCTCATTCCATAAGAGAAAATTTTGGCTATCAAGCAAACTTCTTGTCAGATATTGGCATGGAAGAGACCTCTCAAAACCGCCAACTCTAATAGCAAATACTTCCCTGTAGTTCACAGAAGACCAGTTTTCAAGGGTTATTTATTTATGTGCCATAAACCAGTTTGACCTGGAGCAGCAGAACACAGCTCTGGAGCAGTGCACTGCCCGATGGCTGCTGCCTTAGTAAGGATGCAAAACCAAGTGTTTGTGTGCCTGGTTAAATCTGGCACAGAGATCTGAACTGCAGGCTCCTGTACTTCTTGCATGAGCTGCCTGACTGCTGTGCTGCCGGACACCAGTGCAGGCCAAGGCCTCATTCACTTCAGCATTGCAAAAATCAGTATTTTAACTCCCACAAAAGGACTTTGGCTTTGAAATTTCACGCCTTACAGTGACACACTATTTATTGGAATATTCCCAATTAACCTGACCCATATGTTTTGCTGTTAAAGCCTAAAAAGTCAGGATGGCACCAAACCAGAGGAATACAAATCTAGCTTGAACATCATGCATAGCTTCCTTTTGTGTTGGATCACAATAAAACTGCTGAAAGTCAGCCACAGCCTTACACTGTTGGGTTTGGACTGCTCTGCATCACAAGCCTATTCACAAGCACCTGACAAATCTCTCTCATTAATAACAAATGACAATCTCACTGGTGTTACAATGCATGTTACATTTAATCAATTTGCTATTTGTATTCATTATGTACACCTCCTATTTTGAGTCATGAAAAATTGAAAAGTAATTACAACATGGAAGAGTGTCATGGATAACAATGAGACAAGATGAGAAAAAGTAGTAATAATTGGTCAGTTGTGCTTGTCAGTACATTTAAAGCAATTAAGGCAGGAAATGAGATAAGACAATTGTAAGCCTTTGAAGAAAAACAGAGCATCAGGAAAACCAATGGTATGGTACACTGGTTATGACAAAAATTCAACCACCTAAACACAGGGTTTAAAGAATTGTTTAATTACAGTTTTTACTTAAAGAAGTTGAAGTAACTTTCCTGAGTGAACCATAATTGTAATGCCTGGTGGCATGATCCTGCTGCAAGCCTGCCTGTCATCATGTCCATTATAGCCCCCACTGTAGCCAGGGGCAGCTAACTCATCTTTTCCACATTTCAACGGCCTCAAAGAAGGCAAACAAATTAATGACTCAGATGTCTATTTCTGCTCTAAAAATGGGAAGACACATTAAACTCTTTATAATCAAGAGAGTACCAAGAAGCTGAGAAACTTTTAGGATTTCAATTGCATTTTCTTGGGAACCAGAGGATTACTGTATAAAATGGAAGTGGGAGGAACCATGTCTCTCTGAGAGAGAACAAGCTGAGGCAGTTTTGCACGTTGGAACGATGTTGAAAAGTGGAACAGCCACAGTATCTGATTTAATGAACAGCTGCTGAATTCCTAAGGCTTTTACCAAACCTATTAGTTCACATTCCCTCTGTTGCTGGAATACATAAACACATAAGATCAAAGGTCCACTTTGAGAGAAAATGTGCCTAATTTATTTTTGATCAGAATTTTGAGGAACTTATGTGTCTACAGCTGACACAGCAGTCCTGGGAAGCCTCTGTGCAGACAGTTCCACTGGGTCCCAGAGTCCCTGTGCCAGGCAGGACCAAACTGAGTAGTGTGCTGCTCCTGGAGCCAGCCAGTGCATGCAGCAAGCACCCCAGGGGCCACTGCTAATAACACTGGATTTGGCTCCTTGAAAATACTACTATGGACTCTACCTCAAATTAAAATCTCTAACACTTGAGATAGTACTCAGAAGATTGGACTGTAGTGGGCTGGTCACAGGCAGTGCTCAATGTCTGCATGGCAGATTTTGCGAAAATAAAAAGGAATTAAAATTAATACATCAAGTCCTTAATAACTACATTTTTGCTTTAGAATTAAAATTCATCCTTGTACTGTGTTTTAGGAGAGGCAGGGGTCAGAGGTTCCTGCTATGCAGAGTCACAGGTATAAACACCATTTCTGCTTAAAAGTGTAGCTTTAAAGCTTCATTCAAACAGAACAGAGCAGACATAAGAACAGAAAAAGACATGGCTGACAATCACTGTCTTGAGAGAGCTATAGTGACAAGGGAGGGCAAAAGTGCTGAGGAAGGTGATGACTGTATTGCTGTGACATCTGGAAAGTAGAGTTTGGTCATAAAAAAACTGCTCAGTATTAGCAATTATAGTAGCTTTTCTTTGACATTGCCCCTGAAGTTTGGAGGGAATATCATTGATTTCATAATGAAAGCTATTCATTTTGCAAAGGTTTATTGTAAAGTGTCATGGGGAAAGGCATCCTCAAGACGCTAAGAAATATAATGAAAAACCTGCAAAAAATGTGTAAAGAATTCCAAATCACTGCATTGTCTAGATATTAATGTGAGTAAGTACTAAATGCACTGGCTGATTAATGCTACATTCCTCTTAAGGAAAGAGAATTAATAAAACAATACTTAAAGAACTGCAGACAGGAATAAAACCAGTACTAGCAGCACAGTGATTACATTGGGAAAGAAGACTCAGTAAAGCTAATGGGCTTTCTCAGGTAGGATTTGATCTAGAAATTGAGGCATAAAGCTATTCAAGGAGGCCACGTGAAGTCTTCATTACTTTTAAATAAAACATCTTTTATCACCGAAGTCCCTTTCCTGCTCTGTGTGTGTATAGAATCTATTCCCCATCAGCAGTGGGGTGCAACAATTCTCAGCTTAAATCATTCTAGAAAAGAGTTGCAGCTTTTCAGGGAGCTTTTTTAACTGCCTGTTCAAAAGGATTGCAACTGTTTATTTGTCACCACCCTGTAGTCAACAAAAATGATAGGTTTTTGTGAAAATGTAGGAGTATGAGCTTTTTGAAGAAGAGACCATGCATTTATGTCTACTCTGAAGGAGAACAAGGATGTCTGTGTGCTGGATACAGGGGTTTGTAAATAAGGCTTCAGACAGTTTATTGGTATAAGGAAAGGAGCAAAGGCAAAGCTAAAAAGAGAAAGTGATATGCAGGACAGGATTTTCTAGACTGGTGTGAACTTCAAATGGAAAGAGAGGAGGGTTTTTTTGTGTTTTATAGGACATGTCCCCACCAGCCCCAGCGCAATAAAATGTGCTGGCTCCCAGCACTTCATGGCATTTCCTGGGCCAGCAAGACCTCAGTCTGTGCTCCCTGAGTCCAGCTGCTGCATCAGTGCAGACCCTGCCAGGCTCTCTGCAGGCACAGCAGTCCCAGAGCTTGTAGGGCTGGGACTAAAGCTGGTATATTTTATATGCAAACACATACCAGATATGCCAGGTATTATAAATATTAGGTGATGTTATTATGTAACCCAGGACAGTACATCCAGACTGCTAGATTTATTAATATATTGTAGATCTCATTTTTATTTGGAAGAAAATTTATATATCAAGCACTCTGAATAGTGGTAGGTACTCAACTGCTATTGACTCACAGCTAGTTGGAAGTAATTATATGATTTCTCAATAAGCATCAGAAGTCAGCTATAAAGTTCAATTGTTTTGACATAAGAGATCAATAACAGGAATCTGAAGCAATTATAGGTCCATGATTCAGAAACTGCTTGACTAAAAACGATCACATGGCACCTCAGTCCCTGACAGCTGCTCCAAGTTCAGTTACTGGTGTGGTTCTTCACATCAAAGCACATGTAATCAATGTTTTATGCTACTAACATAAGCTGTTATTACTTTGCATTTCCAGAGCACTCCCCGCACCATGGACTGCATCCTGGGCTGGGCACATCCTTTCCCAGAGTAATTCTGAATGGAATATTGAAATCTGTCATCATTGATATCTGTGAAAAGCACAAGAGATAACTGCGTACATTCATTTCTTCCTTTAAATCTGTATCAATGTGCCATCTTACATTAAATATTAATCAAACTTCTGAGTCAACAGATTTCATTACTGGAGAAAACAGAAAGCGGTGCTGGGGTGCCAGGACACCCTCCTGTCAGGGCCAGTCCTGAGGATGTGCCCTGGATGCCCTTCCCAAGCACTCCTGCTGCCCTTTGCCTCCCAGAACGTGAACAGGCAGCAGGCACTGCTGTCCCAGCTCAGCCGTGGCCAAGCCATCACCAGGTGCTCCCCAGCTCCACTCCCTGCCTCTGCCCCGTCTCAAAGGGGCCCTGCAGATACCCACAGGTGTCACTAGCACAGACTTGTCCCCTGTCTTTAGTGACTGCCTCTCCCCTGGTGTCTCCCCAGTTCCTCTGCTGTAATGCACAGACAGCTGGCACTAAACACCAGTGGGCTTTCCTGGGTATGGCAATGATTTGACATAAAAGATAATGTTAGACACAGATAGGCACAGATGTGACTTTGGCAGTTCCCCTCCTTTTCCATTTCCTTCTGCTGTCTTTGAAACAAGACTACAGCAAGCAGAAATGAGCAATGAATTGTTGCTGCTCTCTGTTTCATTTCAGTTACTAGTGGTGCAGAGAGACATTCACTGCTGTTTCATCTGAATGAAACCCTTAGGAAACCCAGATATTTCCACTTCTGCATTGCAAACATTACATTCCAAGGCTGTGGAGGACAGTTCTGAAGTACAACACATTATCTTACCATGCAAAAGGAGTAAAGATATGTGTAATTTGGGTTCCAATATCCATGCTTAGGGTCACAGCCATGGCTGTTCAATAATGTATTAAATAGCAGTTTGTCTAACAGTTTGACCAAGCATAGGGCTATGCTTAAAATGCATTTATCTATTTGTTTTCAATCAACTTGTTCAACTAAGTTTAAAAAACTCAAGCAAAAAATAACAAAACCAACAACCACTCTCCCCCTGCCCCCAAACCAAGGTTTTATTTTAGTAAGTTCAATAGTTCAGATATTGTTCACCTTGGAGATAAATATGTGCTGTGTCCTTGTGCAGACAATTAAGAATTTTTCTGTGTCTCTCTATTGGTGACTAACCAGAGACCTTAGCTTCAAAAAAGACAAGACAAAATTCTTTCCCTTTTTTCTCACTTTCTACTGTACTTCAACAGTCACTTGAAATGGTTTAACCATATTAGACTGGATTAAAAATGGGGGAAATATAGTGAAGGTATTGTTTATATTTTTACCTCACCAATGGTCAAAGTATTCACATTTTATTTGCAATACCATAAATTTAGTGAGGTTTGCTCACCAAAAAATAACCCTGAAAGCCAAGACAGAGTTGTGCCACTGAGAAAAGTTAGAGAGCACCCTTCAAATTTCCTGGACAGATGACTATGAAGAAAGCAGAGCTTTATTTAGAAGCTAGCAGGAAGATTGTGTGTACACAGACATCTGAACAGCATAGCCTATAAGAAAACTACCTTATGTCTTTTAAACATCCCATGTAATTAATCGTGTTTTATATCCTTAAGAGCTATAAATGAAATTGTTGGTTTTACACCAGTGTCATCATAATAGCAGTATGGTCTTAATCAGTCATCATAAAAGCACATCTCTTTTTCAAGTGTGGGTTCATTAACCAGGCAGAAAGATCAGACTTCTTCAGACCATGCCTTAAACAGCGTGGCTGGGGGAATTTCTCAAATTAGAGCCGTGCTCTGCTATTTTCCCAAAGGCTGCTCCTGTAAGTACACATGCTACTGCCCATGTGGACCTGCAAGGTCACTGCAACAGCTCCTTGTTTCTCTGGAGCCCTCCTGTGAGCAATTGTGCTGGGAAACTCCCAGGCTCGTTAAAGCTAAAGTGTGCCAGCAATCCAAGCAGCCAGCCAGCTCCTCAAAGGGATCTCACAGCCTTGGCATTACTCGAGTCCTTTGTCCAGGGACAGAACATTTGTTTCTTGAAACTGGAGCAACCGGTGTAACTCCACAGCCAAACCAGGTCTCACTGCCTGGACTCCTTCCCAGCACCTCTGCCACCTCTTTCCAAGCCAAGGCTCCTCTGCTCCCTGCAGGAGGCATTCCAAAACCAAACTCCTTTCTGGCCTTGCCTCAAAGAGCCACTCACTCAGGAACTTCCCCTGACCACTGGGACACAAATCAGGCAGCAGAAATGAGACTTGGACCACCTCTGTTAAAAGGAGGGAATGTCTCCCACCACTTGACAACAGTATGCAGGTTCAGTGCTATTCTGTGTTTTCTGTTCTGGTGTTTGCTGTTTCATAAATATTCATATGTATATTTTACATGGGAGTTGTTTGGGGGTATATTTTATTTGGGGGGTTTGTTGCTAATTTGTAAAATTAGCAACATTCCTCTCTTAGGGAGAGGAAGTCCCTTTGTTTTTTATTTCTTGGGATCTGTGGAAGGCAACAGCACTATTCTGTGTGGGAGCACCAACAAATCCATCCCTTGAGAGACAACTAATTAGTCACAGGGAGATTTAAGTCCTGTTCCTTAAGGAAGGAAGCAATGTCAGGGCAAAACATGTCACCTTTGCCTGACCAACCTGAAGGGAGAAAGACTGTTACTGCATTGACCAGTCCACCTGTGTGACAGAGAAAAGGATGCTGACTTATCTAGGGTGGAAAATGTAACAATCTAAAAATATTCAAAGAGAGATCATCTCCAAGCAGTGCTAACATTTTCAGAGGCAGCTCTCCCTTCCAGTGCCACAAATAAAAGGGAGTATCAGTAACTTAGTAATGGGCAGTTATTTAATGAGTTAATCTCATTAGGATGTTTTAATTCCCAGAAGAGACTCAACCCATTAGCTACATGAGAGCTTGAAAAAAAGCCTTTCAAAAGGACTGTAAAAATATGTTAAAACGTGGTTAATACACTGTGGACTTAACCAGGCTGTCTGGCAGGAGGAAGAGCAAGAGGTTATTGCTGGTAAGCTCCTCTGTAAGCCCCACAGCTGCCCCCGAGACCACCAGGAAACATCAGTAACAATTTGGATCCTTGTTTCTAAGGTTAATTTTGCTATTCTGTACAATTCCACCTTGCTTTCCAATTATGAATCCTATAGTTTTACCTGATCTGGATAGTCAAATCTGGACTATTTTTTGTAAATAAAATAAAATAAACAACACCCCACACCCCAATAATAATTTTAAGTTACTTACCATCACATTGTCAATAGTGATAGAATCCCTTCCAACCCTTTTTTTTAACTAGAACTTAATTAAAATATATGCAGACTGTGATTAACTGCACTAAGAACAGCAGCAGAATCTCATCTAGAATAGCATCTCGTCATTACTTTGATTTCAGAGGGATACCTCAGCTTACACAATTGTACCTTTGAAATTTACATTCTATAACTGGTTTTGCTCTTTATATTTACTTATATTAGTTCAGTAGAACTATTCACATTGCTAAAGTGAGCAGTATTTGACCCTATAACACTAAATGAAAGGCATTAATACCACAACCTAGAGAATATCTTCCAGCAACAATTAAAACTCAGGAAACTTTTTTCTATCATCATTGAAAATGCCCATTTTTCCATCACGTTGAAAAGTGGACACCTAATGGCTGATTATCCAGATCTGCTCCACAAAAGCAGTCAAGAAATTTCTACCATATAATTGCTAATGCTAATTGCATTTACTCTATGGTTTCAAAAGCAGTGATATGAAAGGTTCTGGCTGTTTAAAGTCTTGTAAAATGTAACTGGTAAGTAATGCATTTTCAAGAGTTTGGGGAACATTATTAAGGTTCATTTCCATGCTGCAGCTGCAGGAGTTGGAATTATGAAAGTGAAGAAGCTGTAAAATTGAAAAGGTCAGTAATGACATTCATCTATTCCAGCTGTCAAATCAAGGGAATGTTAACAAAACTAGTCTCTGGTAGAAAAGCTAATTGTCTCCTTGTATTTTGGCTGCCCCAATACACATACTCTACTGTGCCTAATCCATAGGAAAGACCACAATGGAACAGTGTATCATTTTTTTGAACAGGCCTCTTGTAAACAAATGAACCTAATTTCCCTAAATGAGCAAGCTCTAATGATTCTATTACCTAAATTGGTCTATAAAGCAGCCAAAATTTTCAAGTTTAAAGAAAATGGTATGTGAATAAAGTTCATATAATCCTGGAAGCTGAGCTTCCACAGTGCTGAGAGTACAAGGCAAATTTAAAATTTTGCACTAATGCAGTCCTGAGAGCAGCATTTCTAAAATGTCTCCTACCAAGGTACATTTTATTATAACAATGCATAGAAAAGTTTCTTTCACAGATCAAATCTTTTTGAGATGACCTGGATTTAATGATCCCAGAGTGAGAAGGACCTTGTCTTCAACAGCCCATTCCCATGAGGTGAGACAGTACAAATGGAACACACCTAAACACAAATCACCAGTGGACACTGAGTCTAAGACCTTTTTTATTGAATGACAGGCCTCTGCCATGTGCAGAAAGAGCCTCATCAAGAAACAGTGCGAGCCTTGTGCTTTTTATGATGCACCAAATCCTGCCTTATTGAGAGAATGACATACCTCAGCAACTGAGGCCAAAGGAAAGGGCCCCAGATCTATTGCATGCCACTCCTTCAAGGTACTCCAGTGATTAATCTTCACAATTTTATTGCAAGCCCTTCTGGCTATTTTCTATTGCTGCCTGGTTTTGTATTTTCACCCCATACACTGCAGCTGTTAACAGAGGTTTATGCTCCAGCTGGAACAGCCCCACGTAGCCCATGCCCAGTGTGAGAACAATATTCCCATCATGCCCATATACACCACCTCAGACTTTGATTTGTCCCGTTTGATGTAATACAAATGTGACAGAAACAATCCAGCTTGACCAATGACAACATAATATTAGGTCGGTATGTACCTTTCTGGGTAACGTTTTAAAGAATCTTTCTGTTATCTATCTCCTTTCCTGTGCAGAAGTATTGTAACAGCCAGAAACAATGCCAGAAACTGGCAATTCATGAAATATTCAGGTGTACAGTTGCAATTCTTTAATAAATGGAAGTGACCTTCAAAACAGACATCCCAAAGATTAAGAGAACTTCTCAAAAGATGGCATTTGTCACTAATCAATGACTTACACTGTTCTTAGCGATGAATACAAAAAAAAGACCTTTCAGAATTATTCGACTTTAAAAGCAAATAATTCATAAAACCTACACAAAAGAACATTAATGAGCTAGCAAAACAACAGATAGAAAACATCAAACAAGGAATTTGAAAGGATAAATCCCCTGTGCCTATCAGTCTCCATGTCTGGAGTGCTGGGATACCATTGGCACATCCATCTGCTGTTTCCAGGCCCTGGGTGCTGCTGTGTGCACTAACTACGTATCTTCTATTATGATATTGTACATCAAAATATTTCTAACATTTTACAAATGGATTTCCTTTGTCACAGTCACACAGGTGTCTTGGCTCTAACTGGGTCACCGTATGGGAACAGATGTAATCTCAGCAGAATACAGAGGGAAATCTGGGCTACATTAATGACTGATCCAATTACAGTGGAAATCTCTAGAAAACCCAGATTTATTAAGAACCTGGAGATAATTACAATGTACTTCTAGGGATGACCAGATGGACAAGCCAGTCTCAAACACTCTAAGGGCAGTGGAGCTGAACAAGAGGTGCCTATGCCATTGCCTACGTAGTTGGAGAAATTCCCACTCTGAGGATATGATGAAGAAGCTGGAGGCTCATGCAGACACCTGGGCAGACTGAGTCTAAACATGTCCTAGCCCAGCAGCATGGCTCACCTGCTCCTCTGAGGACAGGGTGACAGAGGACAAGGTTCCCAGGAAGGAATGCAGCAAGAATCAAGAAACCCCCAGCAGCTTTTTGTCCAAGACAACCATTTACACAAAAGAGCTCCTCATGGTTTACTATCAGGTCCTCTTGATGAAGTACATTTTCTCTCCTGAGTTGGAAACAAGTGTCATCTCCCAGACAGCAATCTGATCTCACACTTAAACAAACCCAAGCATCTTCCCCAGAATTGCACCCAAAAAAAAAAAAGATAATGAAATTCACTTCAGAAATCTGAGTATAAACATGACTCTTTACCAATGCAAAGGCAGATAAGATTTCATAGCAACCTCTGTGATCTTGATAATACGCTTCATCACAGGGGCCTGCCCTTGTCTCTAGTAAAACTGCATCTGTGAGTAGTCCCATTAAGGTAATTTGGATCTAAGAGGATGTCTGACTTTAAGCATTTGGTTAATTAGGAACTTTGCTGAATCAAGACCTTTTTTTTTTTTTCAGTTAAATATTTTATCTAGGAAGATACATTAAGCAGTAGAAGATAATATTTCTTATTTCTAGTACTTCCTGCCAGCTTCAAACTGGTAAATATTTACATTTCAGCCACTGATAGCTAATGTGACCTTTATCTTGCACACTACACCCATGCTATATTTTCCTCTATATTAACATTCTTTCTACTCCATCTTTCATTAACAAGCAGTATTTAAATATATGCAAATTTCCTATTTTAGCTGATGTTTTAGGAACATTTTTAAGGTCACCCTGTTTGATCTATCACACAGACATAGCAAATTTATGCACCATATATCCTATCTCTACTTGTTTCTTACCTACATCTGTCTTCTCTGATTGCATTTGAACGGGGTTATTTTCTATTTTAAATAAAAGATTTATGCCTTAGCTGTCAGTTTGCCTTTATTTGAAAATTTAATTTTGTTTCTAGAAGTCTAGATTAAGTTATTAGATTTAACTGTCCCTCATGTGTTGCAGCAATAGCAGAAGTATATTTTCCCTGGTGGATAGAGACATAAACAAAATGCTCTCAAACTTAAAAATAAAAAATGTTATTACTAAGACCAATACAACACAATCCAGGATACAAAAACTGCTGGTGTCATTTTTAATAATGATGGTGAGGAATGGGAATTGACTAATAAATATGACAACTCACAAATCCAGCAGCCTCCAAAGCCTGGGAAATGCTTTGCAGAAAAGGCATGTTTCCCCAAAATGTCCCCTACACTTAGTCTAGTGAATATCCTTTTGTACCACAGCACCACTGGGACACACATCTTGATCCCTGACACTGAAGGGTTTATTTAAATGAGGCAGAAATGAGAATCAGCACCGTTGTTTCCAGTTAGTCACAGGGCTATTTATTGATCCAGTGTGGTGTATCACATCTTCAGTGTGACACCTTCTTTAGCATCTCTCAGCAGTGCTACATTGGTTATACTTTCTCTCAAGCCCTGGAATTTTAGGGCTTTCCTACAGAGATAACCATGTCATTGCAGTTGCAGCCTGTGTTTGCTGGCTTGCAATGCCTAAAGCAGCTGAGCTCTCTGGGGCAGGGCAGGGTGTTTGGGGGAATGTGATCTTTTCAAATGTGTTCACATTTTCAGTCTTTTTCCCCATTTTTCATTTCTAAAAGTACCTGGGCTTCTGACCAGTTCTGTTATTTTCTCTTCACATGGCAACATCCATGTCGACTCAGTCAGAATCTGGTCTTAATCAACCTCTGTACCTCATAAACATAGAAACTCTACAGCTTGTGATTCTGTGCTCTCAACAATATGCAGTACGAGTAGAGAAAACAAAGAGCTGAGGGATAAATATTTCCCTGGCTATGTTAGTAAATCTTCAGCCACAAAGGGGAAACCTTGTCCTGATTCCCTTTGTTAAATACGGAACATCATGAAAACAAGTCTTTTGAGGAGGAAGGAGGAATTCCTTGTACAAAGAAAACAAATGTTTTCACGTACATGATGGCTTTTGTCACTCACAAAGTATCAGGTAAAGGCTGAATGGGACATGACTGCAAGGTCCCCCTCTCTCTCAATTCAGGACAGCACAGCAGCTATTTAATAAGAGCTGTGGTGAAGAACAGTGTGGCCACCTTCTGTTAAGGGAGGCAGGACAGGGCAAAGCTGAACTTCTTTGGCAACCTTCAGTCAATGCAACCAAATGCAAGCAATCCCAGCAGTAACTAGTGAACCTTGACATCAGCCCAGTAAAAATTAAGAAAAAATACTACAAGGCACTATGTCCAGGCACACAGAACCATCAGCACAAAAGTGAAATCTTCCTAAGGATTTCCTCGGAAAAGTCTTATCAGCTCAGAAATTCTCTAAGATACCCATCCTAGACACAGTTATGAGTCTGAGCCTCCTGCTGTCACATCCTGGGAAAGAATTCACATGACCTGTATGAGAACACTGTGGCACAGTATGAGCACACCAGTGGGGTTCTGGGCAGGGAACCATCCAGGCTCACACTCTCCTGCTCTCTCGATAGCAGGGCCCTTTGCTGGGAGCATGAGCCTACTGCTTGTGCTCTGAAGGCAAAAATTCATCAAGGATGTTACATTAACCCTTATGTCAATGGCCTTTCAAAACATCATACAAGAAGAAAGTAAAAGGCTAAGACCTGCAAGGAGGTAAACTCTGCACTACACACTAAGTAGAATATATTATCATGACAATTACTTTGTTACAGAAAGCACCTTCAAAAACCACATAAATTGCACAAATCACTGCACCAACGCAGCTGAAAAGGCTGCTCTTCCTCTCTTTGATTTAACAAGTAATTAATGAATACATAAACCCTGAACAAAACTTTAATCTATCCCAGTGTCAAATAATTAATCATTCATTCCACGTTTAATCCTGTTCTGATAAATGTAATTAATATTTCACTATGACACTGCAGAATAGAACAGTACCTGGGAGCAGAGAAGACAGCCCTCCATTTCTCCTTTGTTGTAATTCTGAACTGATAGGTGCTTGCTACTACGGACAGGCAGTCCAGAATACAGTGTTCTCCACACTTGTAAATTAAGGCTTATGCTTGGCATCTATTGTGATTGTAATGAAGCTTTTCTTCTTCTAACCAATTATTAAAAAAACCAAAACAACACCAATAAACCAAAACCTAACAATATGAAAAATAACTCGCCTGAACTTGGCCAATCATTTTTCTGACCTGACAGCATTTGGGAAACCAAAGCTTGCACAAATGTTTTGGCCTATACAGTATCACTGAACATATGCCAGGGATGTGGATAGAGAACAAAGCATGTGCAGACTGTCTGCTTCTGTCCACAGAGAGCTGTGCTGTGAGAAAAAGCAACTGGATGAAGATTTAAGTCCTAATTTTACTGCAGGAAAACAGTGACATCTTTTTTGAAAGCTTGAAGTCTAATCAAAAAATGTGTTGATGTGTACAAAATTAAATTGCAGGAAATCTTATGTTGATTTTTCTCAGGGTGACACATCTCAGGTATCCACATATTTCAGGAAAGTTTCACAGGGAAGATTCTATAAGAAACAAATTGCCTTGGGATCCTGCTACCCAATTACTCAAAAATAGAGAGGCATCCCTTCAGAGTCATCTCCTTGCTCAGCATTCTCCAGTAGGGCCACAAATTCTTCTCTCTAAACAAATGACTCTAAACAGTAAATATACTGTCATAATTTATTCTCATTCAAACTCAGAAAAAAACCTCCAAACCCTTGATGGAAGTTTTTTGATGGAGTACCAATTGTACTGACAAATTTTTACAAGAAATCCAGCTTGTGACACAAAAATCCTCCCAGAGTCATGTTGTGATGCTCATATGAAGACAACTGTAACATCTCCTTCTCCTAATATACTGGTATATATCATGGTATAGCTATCATGAATCTAATCATTAATCTAATTCTCCATTATGACCCAAATCAGTAAAGAGACAACTTTCAGATGGGGGTCTCTGGTGAAGTAGGACTAAATAAAGCCACATGAAACCAGGCAGTTTTAATTTTGGGACCTGTCAAGAGCTGTTTTATCTGCAAACTAATTTGCACACCTGATAACGGTTTATCTGAGGCTGATATTTTTAACACCTAGATGGCAATTCTAGCCAATTATGCTGAACAGCATTTGCACAGTTACAGAGATCTTGGATTCAGGATCATGGTTTTATCAGCTGAGACTAATTTCAAAAGACTCAGTTTTCCATTAGCTCTAAATACTTTAAAGATGCTCCTAACTTCTCACTACTTGAATAGAATCTACAGCTGTTAGGAACCTGAGTCATACTCCTTTCTCAGAGCACTTCTCAATGCTAAAATAAAACCCAAGTATCTGGCAAAGTGCTGGGTTTAGGTTTATTAGGAACACCTGACCTGATTAGGGGCAATGAATCATTGAGGCAAATGTCCTGCTCCTGGCAGCAGCCAGCACCAGAAACTTCAAAGGAATGCTCTGGCCCCACAAAAAAGCCTTAGCAATAGATTTTGTTTTTGTGTTTCTTGATTGAGTCAACAGTTCTTTTGCACAGGAGACAACTTAAAAACTGATTGTCTATGCCACATCTTTAACTTGTGCTTGCAGCAGTGGGTGATATTTATACCCTTGTACCAATTGTCACATGGATTTGTTGGCCAGCTGCTGCACTGTCACCTCATTTCTGACTCCCACAAGGAAACCTTTTCCATATTCATGAACACTGCATTAATTTCTAAGATCCTGGAAACTCTCACCGAAGCTCTGTGTTATAATCCAATTGATTTTTTTATTGCTTAAGATCAACAAAGCCTTAATTCACTGCAGGAACTGTGTTGTGTGATATTTTGTCTACATACACACATAACGTTATATCTTTGCAATCACGTGGATTTTATTTTTATTCATTTATGCTAATTATTTTAAATGAGAAGGATTAAATTATTGATATATGTAAATGTACCATTCTACATTAGATTTGATGAGACTGCATTAGGAAGGGTTACTCTTGTAGAAAAAAAACCATATTTCTACTCTATGAGAAAACAATGTTAAATTGCAGTGGTAGCTATCAGCCAAGGCTAGACCCATTCATGCTAATATGACCTTCAATTAGTGAAGCAGACATCTCAAGACCCAGCTATTTTATCAGACACGCAGTAAAGGATGAGAAAATGTTGGTATCCTTGAAAAATTCTACTTTGAGGTGACCTTCTACTTAGCCAGGCTCATTATGCAAAACAAAAATAATTGTGCATCTTCTTCCTGGTCTCACTTGAGAGGGTTTTCGGCAAACTTCAAATTACAAATAATGATTTAACCCATAGATTTATGCTAATACATAGCAGTTCAGGCAGCACATGCATCCTGTACAATTCCCCAGAGACATGGGTTTACAGTGTTTTCTTTTACTTAGCAGCAACAGATAGCAGCTTAGCAGCTTTTACCTAAAAAATACTACCATCTACATGGGTCCAGATTTTCAAAACAGCAAATACCATTGTGACAACCTTAAATAGCAAAGAACTCGGTGGTCCCCCACAGTTTTCTCACTGCAAATAATTGCAAGGTTTTGCTGAAAATCTGGCTCACTTCAGTGCTAAGGAGTTCAGATGCTTTTCATTCTTATTCAGAAATATGGCACCTTTGACATGGCAAACAAGTGAATATATATCATACTCAATTTTAAGCTGTAATATATTCAAAGACATTTAAGGCTACTAAAAAAATGTTTATTCTAGCCAGAAGGAAAATCAATGAAATCACAATGTGGAATATTCTCCAATTTTTATATGAGCCTTTTCAGCAACAAGGAGTTCCATACAATGTAGGCAATAAAGGAGTTCCATACAATGTTTATTTAATAAACAGTCACATTTCTTTTAAGTTACCTATTAGAATACAGAGAATTAAATTATAGAGAGATGCTTAAGTACGTAAATAGAAACAACAGGTTTCTACAACAGGTAAGAGATTTTAAGTTTAATGGAAAGTTGACAATTAGGAAGCAACCACCAGGACTTTGAAGAGTGCAAAGTCCATGTGACTAGAAAGGAGGGTAAATCTTTGTAAGATCATTGAAAGAGAGAAGGACAGGTCAAATAAAGAGGGGCTTCCCAAACAGGTCAAAGAATTGGCAGGAATGGAGGGGAATACATAAGGAGGCACAGCTGATATATATTGCCAGTACTTATTGAGGTCAAGTGAGACATAACAACTTAGATAACAGCTAAGGATGTGACTGTGCAAAGCCATAGACAGGATGAGATAATAGACAGGTACAATGGGCTCATGTTCTATTCCTGGTACCGGAGAGAGACTCTGAATAAACTTTCCTGTACAATATCTATACAATTCCCTTTAGTTTGCTGTCATATTTTGAGCACTGAAATATGTCACAAGACTTACTCTTTTCTTTCCAAACACCTTCTCTTCTGAAACTATTTCATATATATTAGTCTTTGGCTGTGTCTGTCATCATGTGTATATATATACATATACACACACATTTTTCCAACACTCCTCCAGTCAGGTGAGGATGGAAACATTCCTGAGCCTTTCAGGATTCTCATGCAGATATTAGACTGGGGGGTTTGTTTGCTGTCTTGTTCTCACTTGGCTTTTTTGTGGGGGAGAAGGTGGGAGGACTTTTGTTGATTGGTTGGGTTTGGGGTGGTTTTTTTGTTATTTATTAGTTTGGGTTTATTTCTTTTGGCTCTTTATTTGCCTTTTTTGTTTGTTTGTTTTAGTTATTTGAAAACAAAGAAGGTTTTGAGCACAGCCTTATGGTGGTGGGCTTAGCCAAACTGTTAGCCACACAGTCTGCTAGTTTTGAGTGGCACTTAATATTTCTCATTTTCTTTTTCCCTAAACGAGATTAACAGCCATAGAAACAAGTCCTTGGAAGTACTCTTATTTTTGCCCCGTTTTGCGTGAACAAATGCAACAGGGAGGCTGGGAAATGCCCCTTTCCCCTGCTCTCTCCTATGGATCTGTGCCACAGGCAGCCTGAGAGATACCCCTTTTCCCCTGGCTGGTCAGTCTGGGAGATCCCCCTTTCCCTGGCTGGGGGGGTCACTCCTCTCCCCCTTTCCCCGCTCTCCCTGGGGTCGGTGCAATAGGCAGCCCAGAGGAGCCCCTTTTCCCCCCTTTTCCTCCTTTCCCTCGCTCTGTCCCGGGGGTTGGCGCAATAGGCAGCTCGTGGGTCCCCTTTTCCCTTTCCCCCTTTTTCCCTTCCCTCTTCCCTGTCCCGGGGATCCGTGCAATAGGCAGCCCGGGAGATCCCCTGGTTTTCCCCTTTTCCCTTTCCCCGCTCTGTCCCTGTGCCGGGGCTGGCTCAGCGCTCTGCGGGCCGGGGCGCGGCGGTTCCTGCGGCAGCAGCGCCACCTGCTGTCCCTTCCCGGCGCTGCTCCGGCCGCCGCCGTGCCCGCCCCACGCCGGAGTTTCTCACCCAACTGTCCAAATAACAGGAATGATTTATTTTTTATTTATTTCTTTTTCTTTTTTATTTTTTTTTTCTTTTTCAGTCAGGGGACAGCCCGATCCCTCAGCGTGCCCTGCAAAGCTCCTGCTGGCCGCGCGGGTCACTAACATTTACGTGACATTTTCCAGCAGAGCTGTTCTAAAAATCCTCACTTTCTCCACATTAGTGAAAAAGGATAAAACCAACAAAAGAGAAAGCCTGGTACGATTCTGATTAAGTGCAGCCGCTAAGGTAAACACTGAAGTGGAGGCTGTCAACTTGCTCCCCACAAACACCCCCAACCCTTCTGTTTGAGCATCTCGGGGGTGGTTGGGTTGTGGTACAGGTAGGGCAGCAGAGCAGGACAGCATATCAACAAGTGTACCTGCATTTCCTTAAACACCATTTCTAAATTTTGTCTTTAGAATAGAGGAATAACTCCTCTTCCACGATCATGTTCTGTCAATAATTTAATTTACAACCAGTTAAGCCACATTCACTGTTAATTTCACATGCACATATACAATTTGGTTGTTTGCATTAGTGTTGTTTTTTTTTTTTTTTTTTTTTTTTTAAGAGCTCTTTCTTTTCTCTTCACCACTGTTTGATAAAAATTCTTCTGATGGCTTACTGAGCAGTGGTGGCCCACAAGAGTAGAACCTGAGAAACAGCCCCACAGATGAAGCTGCAGGGATTCTTTCATATATCAAATATTTGATTTATTTTATAGAGGCCAGTACTTGTTCTTGGCATTGCTATTTTTTGCTCTTTATTTTGTTGTTGTTGTTGTTGTTGTTGAGGTTTTGGGGTTTCTGTTGGATTTTTATTTTTTTTTTAATTTACCTTGTCCTCATTACATCTGTTGTAGATTCTTTTATGTATAAAACCAAAATCATACCTCGTACACAGGTATTAAAAGCACTGATGTACTAGTACAATGTGTTTCTCAGAGTAGTTGGGTGCATTTTGGCAATGTACTTTATCAAAGCTGTATTTTAGCCACAGCCAAACTGTGAGCTGTTGCAGAGGAATAAATATTTTTCATATTAAAATGTGGCTCATTTCAATGACAGCTCATTGTATCCATTAAACATCACCTATTCTTCAGGCTGAAATCAAGACTGCTTTCAGAGAGCATTCAGCTTTCTACTGAAATGATTTAAATAGGTCTAGTGTAACACTGTAAATACGATCAAGGCAAAAAGCCAGTCAATAAAACTGTCAGTTTTACCCTAATAAAGGAGGAAGGCCTTTGCTATTTCTCTGTAGCAGAGGGTTTATTGTCCAGCTGTATGCAATGGCTCCAGGACATCTGGGCACTTAAACACTGAGTATCAAGTCCAGAGCACCAAAGGGGCCATAAGCAAAATAATCAGTGGTCTAATTCACTTCTGTACTAAAGACCCTGCACTCAGCTCTGACATCAACAGACACTGTATGATCTTGGTCTAAACTGCATTTTAACACTCCTGGTAGCTGTCAGAATACAACAAAGAGCCTTGATGAAGACAAGTATGTCTGAAGAGCCTCGTTTTGCCCAGGCTAGGTCAGACTGTTTATATGGTGGGGCATGAGTCTGGAAAATGCAGGACTGCCTTCAACTCAGCCAGGAGCTGCTGAGGCCTTGTCCCAGTGCCTGCCTTGAGCCAGCTGGAAGCATCAAGAGCATCAGTGCTCCCAGCTGGGAGGCAGAACAGCCCTCTCAGATGAGACTGGGTGGCTGTCAACTCTTCTGCTTTGAAAAAAGGTACCTTTGACCTAATCCAGAGCCTTAAAGGATGGGCTTGAGACTATGCCAAAATGGTGTGGCTAATGCTTGGTGATGCTGGGAAGGCAGTGACATTCTTTGCTCTAGTTACCCTAAAAGCAGCTCCTGCCCAGACTGAAACATCCACCAAATCATACAACCAGCTAAACCAGCTACTTCCCCCTGCCAACCCTTCTGTAGGGCCTCAGGTAATCCTGTGCACATAGAAATCCCCTTGCTTTAGCAAACACATCAATCTCTCACCTTCATTGCTACAGATTAAGGTGTAAAAATACACTTGATATCTGGATTCTCTGGTTTATTCAACAGAGTTAAATTTCAATATATTGATATGAGTTCTAAGGCTTATTTCCTTCAGGCTGCAATACAAGCATGTGGGTTTCCACAGCTCCAAGTGCACAGCTTTGGTCTGACTGCAGGTACAGAAGCTGCTGTGGAAGTCCACAGTTATCTGATGTCAGAATAGTTCTGGAAAGCTTTTACACCTCATGATGGTACCTGCCCTCAGCCCCAGTTTCTCGGGAAGCATTGCTCATTGTCTGATGAGTCTAATAGGGATCTGTGTTATCTACAAAAAGGATGGATTTGGAAAGCAAAGAGGCTCAAGTGATCTTCCCACACAGCCCAGAGGGTCAGTCACAAAGAGGCTGGGCTAACACAGACACTGAATTTGCAGAAGAACCAAGAGGAAGTAGTAACCAGCTCATTTGTTTAGCTGTTGTAGTAAATCGTCACTAAATCCCCAGGCACCCTCAGACTGTGAAGGTTTGAAAGATAGGAAGGAAACATTAACACATTATATAGAGGAGGGACACAAGAGAAGGAGACAGGGAGTTAAGGGTGAAAAAAAGGAACACATGCCAAATATCCCTTCTCTCCAGGTGAGTTCCTTCTCTACTAAAATACAGAGCTGTCCTCTATCACCTACCATTTTCTTTGTGCTTGTTCAGTCGTGGAGAAATCTATCAGGTGAAATGAAACATCTCATCCCAGAAATGAGGTAGCTGCTAAGTGAGAGCACTGGCTTCACACAGTCATCAAGGCAAACGCCTTAGGACCGAGCTGTTCGACCTGCAGTGGAAAACAATTTTGCTTTTTTTCTTCCCACTGGGCATAAGTCTTCCCTGTCTCTCTGTTGTGCTAGTGAAAGCAAATTTCACTGGAAACTGAATCGATTTACAAATATTTTGACAGATTGAGACAGTTACTCAGGAAAAAATGATTAAATGTATGCAGATAAAATATAGTGTCATGTGAACAGCTGCTGCACAGACCCACAGCCTGTGTGTATGTAATTTTATTTATGCTTTTTAAAAGCTATGTGGGTGTCCCTGTAAAACAGAAACAAAGAAGACATTACTACCGTTGGTAATAAATTAGGGAAAAATCTCAGATGATTAATCCTCCAAAATGTGCAGTCTTGACTCTTTTTTTAACTTTTTGGCAGCAAGATATACATGCAAAATTGTACCAACACTGCTCTTGTACACATTCACACATCCCATTCCATAGATCTCATCGGCAACTCCCTTTGAGGCTGTCTCAGTTCCTGACTGGAACAGGTCATTATGTGTGTGCCTCAATCCATCATTTCTGAAGTATCCTGCAAAGAGATTGCCATTAGAAGCCAGTGCAGTGAAACCAACTATCTTCCATCTAGAGCACGACTTGCATTTTTGTGTCACATCTTATTTTTCTATTTCTAACATTATATTACCTACCTATATTGTTACTTTTCTGTAGGGACAGAGATCATGCTGTACCTGCTTTCCCTGTACCAATTACCGCTATTTTAAGACTGTGTAGAGATGTCTGCAAATAAACATTAGCTGGAAGTTCCTGATGCTTTCCCTTGACACTGTCATTGGAACATTATGACCATAAACGCCCTTGCCTATAGCAGTTATAATTGATTTTGTTTCAAATTCTGGACACCTGAGCAATGAAAGACTCAAAGTGTTCCAAATACCAGGATCAGTCTATAAACAAAGGGCAACAAATTTCAGATGCAGCTGTTACACCGAGTGACAGGAACAGACAAACTGCTTCTCCATAAATGCCAGCACTTGCTATAACCTGTCTTGCCCAGCACTATATAGAGTAGACACAATCTGCACAAGGCTGTGATCCTGACTGCAAACACACAGACTTCCTAACCTTTACAGAACCCAAGATACATGTTTTGACACCCAATTTCACGTCCTCAATCCAACACAACAGAAAACAAAAGCATCAGTGGGGGGAAAATAATTCAAAGTGCCTTGCTCTCTGAGACTTCAAATAATTTTTTCTTACAGTGAGACTGCAATACACAGATAAAAACATGCTAGTTCAGCTGGATCTCCATTTGGAAAATGGAAGTGCAGGGTGCTCAGACAGCAGCCATGAAGCAGGCTTGCACAGTCAGAGCCACTCTGCACATGAGCTCCCCCCAGCAGGACACAGTCCTGCAATGGCAGAGCAGGCTCAGCACGTCTGCTGGCTCTTGCCCAGCCCCAGCCAGCAGGACACATGATATTCCAGAGCCTCACAGTGCCAAACCAGCTCTGCTCTCAGACAATCAGCGCTGTGGGATGCCTTTGCTCCTAAACCCAAGAAGCCCCACAGAACCCAGCATGAGGTCATAAAGAATTTAGAGGTGAAGGGGATATGCTCACCCAAAGGCAAATCTTACAAGGATAACTTGGAATAATGCTGAGGGTTTTAAAGAGTGAACCACCCCATAGCAAAAAAGGTGATAATAGAAATAATCTATAAATGCCCTATTCAAATGTACAAGATGTCTCTTACTGTTTATCATTCTTTGAGCACTTCCCTTGTCAAATCCTACTTTGCAGCTGATGAAAAAAAAATATCCACAGTGTTTCATAATGACATGGCACAGTTACTTTAAGGCTGCTGATGAATAAGAAGGCCTTGAAAACCACTATGACCATGCTGTTCTTTCTTTGCCACATCAGAAAACAAATGCCAAACCTCTTCATTCAGGGTCTTCTATTCATCAATCCACCAAAAAACCCACAAAAACACAGAAAAAAGACTGGCACTAGAAATAACACTGTGTTGAAAATTATTCTCAAGGCCAGTGCCAGCTTACTGAGGAGCTGCTGCTTGTGAACTGGTACCCCAGCTTGCCACCATGCTCAGGGGACAGGAACTATTTGGCTCATATTTTCTTTTACCTTGAAAATTTGGTAAACAGTAGCTGAGCATGTATTTATGAAATCTGCTCATAGTGTTGGCCATCAACAGCTGGATTATATATTTTTACTGTTTGTCCTTTGAAATTGTGGTGTATTTGCTGACCCCTGATTAAAAAGCATTTTTGGACAAGGGTCAAAAGACAAAATATACCTACATATCCACACAGGATGATGGGAAAACCTGTCACATCACAGCAAGGAGAACAAAGGCAACAACTTCCTGCATACCTTGGGAAGCTGACACTACACCAGCAGATACTGGAGTCTGCCAGGTGTGAGGATGGGGCTCAGGAACTCTCAGAGCTCTGTGAATGACAACACAGACTTCACCTTCTGGTCCCTTGAGAGGAAAATACCGCAACTTCTAACCTGGCATTAACAGTTTCAAGTTAATTTTAAAAAGAAGGCTTTCTGAACCATAGAATTTCTTTTTTTGCATGACTTTGTTTAGAAATAATAAGCAGGTGCATTTACCATGAAATTTCTTCATGATAAAATGTATTCCAACTTTATAAAGAAGCTTATACTACTGTTAATTAAGATGAATAGTTTCAGGAGATTCTGAGAAAAATAATGCCTAGACTCATAAAACTTGATGACAAAATCTGATGTGTTAGAGAGAAAAGTGATTACTCTAATGCATTATAATGCTTGATACATAGTCTCACAGCTCTCCCCTGCTGTGTTGTGTATAAACTATGAAGTCAACAAAGCACTGATAAAGAAACAAATTAAAGGTAGGATTCACATGATTCATATTTCAATAGAGAGGAATTAACTAGATAATGGCTCCCAGACAAAGAAGGGAAAAACAGCATTTCTTGTAGTATTTCATCCCTGACCCCATTAGAACTCTGTGATACTGCAGGTCTATCCTCTCTAATTAGTACATACATTAACTGTTAAGTTGCCTGACTTCAATTTATGATTTATGTCTACAACATAAAAACTTGGTACTGTATTCGAAATACATGACAACCCTGGTATAAACTGTTTGATGAATGAGAATCTCTACCTTTTATCAGAAGTTTGCATTCTTAGCAAGCCAAAACTGCTGTCTTTAAGCTCCTCCTCATCTGATGAAATAGCATTGTGACCTCATTGAAAATTTCTTTCCATGGACTATTTTCATCTGCATCCTTCCATCCTTCATCTCTCTTAATTTCAAAGAAACAAAGAAACTGAAGAACTGCTTAAAGGAGTAGCTGAAAAGCAGAATGTGACCATGTTACCAATGCAACACACTAAGAGGAGTCACATCTGTAGATCTTTGTCTCTGGTAACACAATGGACCTGCCCTGCTGACGTTGCCAAAGCTGCAGCGGCACCAACAGCCTTCAGTGGGACACAAAAGCACAAAGACTTCTCCTGTGAGAGACCTTGACAGTGCTGCCCAGGAGCCCAGGTTTGCCTACTGTGAGGAACAGCTTGCTGCTTTTCTCTAAAATCCAAATATTCAGGGCTACCAGCTGCTGATAAACATTTGCCAAAGACATCCACTTCATTATTTAGTCAAGACACTGGAAATGCCACTATAAACTTTTCAAGGGCTCTTCTGAGCTGACTCTTGCTAATTATGGCAAAATACATTTAAAAAGTCATAATTGTGCTCAAACATATAATTTCTGATATAGAATCCTGAGCCTAGTTGTACCTTTCATTTCTTCTTTGGTCGGCATAACAAAACAGGATACATTTTAACTTAGTTCACTGTGTGTGCATCCATGGCTTGACTACAGGATTCTGTTGAATATATTCTGCATTGCATAGGTGGGCACAAAAGAGAATAATTGTTCAGAATGTGCTCTCCTACTCCAAGGTAAACACCAAAACCTGATTTTAGTAAATATTTGTACTGTGTTATACCAGTTGAGTATGTGCTCTGTGTTAGGCAAATGAGCTGCCCCAGGGTATTATCTTCATGGACTGTTTGCAGTTCTGTAAAGCTCTCATCACATCTATTCACTAAAATAATTTGGGATATTGAATATCAAAAAGGGCTCCACAATGCAAACAAGTCAGTCGCCATTGTGCTGCTTTTATAGTTTGACAGCTACGAGAGCACTTAAAGGAATTAAGCTGAGAATGAGCAGGTGCTCTGTCTTTGCCTTGTGTGCTGAGTACTGACTCTGAGGTGTCCACATGATCTTGGGATAAAACACAGAAACCTGAAACTCTTACAGGCAACCAGCAACTGGAGGCAGCAGCTTTGATGTATCATTACTTTCAGTTGCAAAGGGAAAGACAAATCTTACATCAATGCACAGTGATGTCACTTAGGCGACACAAGCACTTCTTTTCCTCAGTCTATATCTGTTCCTGGACCTTTCAGATTAATTTCTAAAACATAATAAATTAAACTGAAATAATGGCAAAGTCACCTTCCCCTGCTTGCCCCATCACTTTCATGCAGTGAAGTCCTAAAATTAGCCAAATGAAAAATTGCTGTCAGAAGACTGAAGGAGCCAGGTGTAGGGCTGGGGACACTTCACGGGGCAGCCTGCTGCAGGCCCTGGGGTTTGCTCTCCTGCCAGGACTCCCTGGTGACAGCAGCAGTGTCTCAGCCTGTAGGAACTGGACTGAGGGGCTTGGCTGGGGACAGCAAAATGAATGCTTCAGTCAAACACTGCTGAGAAAACAGTGGATGACTTCTCTCCAAGCCTGTTCTCTGTCCCATGCTGCCCACAGAGGAGAGTCCACTCTCTCCTGTTCACTAAATAAGTATATAGCCCCTCCCAAATAGCACACAGCACCTCCATCCCAATCTTCTGATGGAAAGGAACAGAAAATTTAGAGAACTATTGTTCAGCTGGAGCCTCACGTCCTCTCTCCTCAAGGCTTTCCAGTGACTTTAACAATCAGCTAAAGACAATTGCGTGTTTCTGGGAAAACCCGTGTAGGAGATGGCCTTTGGAATCTGCAGCACTCAAAATCCTGGAAAATAGATGCCCAATCCAAAAAGTAATGGCAATACTATTAGAGTCAATGTTCAAGTGCCAAATGAAAAATAATGGATGATTTCTTTTCCAGATACAAAGAGGGCACTACAATTTTCTCCCTGAACAATGAATTATTTTGTGCAGAAAAAGAATCCCTCATTGCTCCCATGAATCACATTGTCAAGAATCACAGAGAAAAGGAAACCAACTCTTTAATAAAAAAAAACATTTCTAATACTTGGGATGTGTAGGTGGTAGGTGCAAAAAGCCACTCAAGAAACTAAATAACAGATGACCAAATCAACTAGGGGGATACAAAATCAACTAGGGGGATACAGTGGCATGCTCGTGTGCTCATATCCAACTGCCTGAAAGACAAATCTTGACTTTCTACAAGATATTCTACTTCGTACATTCTTGCTGAGGAAAAGAGGCCCTTGCTAGCATCTATGTGCAGAGGTAACTCTCCACCTCTCAGTGGAGACAATGCTGCAGGAGGGAAGCAGTCAGTTCTGTGGGGTGAAAAGAAGAGCTATTCCCCCCACAGCACAGATCTCCATGTGCAAATCTATTTCTGGTTCAGAATCCTTTAGCCTGCAGTTGATAAAGAACAGAGCAGCAAAGGATAAAGAACTTACATGGCAACAAACAAAAATACACAAGGACTCTGAACCTCAATATTCAGGTCAGAATCTAACTCTGTCCAAAGTTCAGCATCATTCAGCTCTAGGCTTTTCTTCAAGGCCAAATGTGGGAAAAGGAGAGAATGAAAGATCTCATTATGTGTGTCCATTGCATGGAAAAACCTCTTCAACACACCATGTGAAATGCTTTGTATTTTAAAAATCTATCAACCAGATCTAGTGCACATTGAAGTTAACAGAAAGCTTCCCACAGGCTTTACTGGGCTTTGGTTTAGGTTACATGTTTTAATTCTTTTTTCCCTACAACAGAGAAGCACAGTAAATTATAGAGGTTCTCCTTGCTCTGTTCCCCTCCAGGCTACAGGCAGCATGCACAGAAGCTGCTCTCCATCTTCTTCCATGTTCATCTTTGATGAGGGCTCCATTAAACTCTCCCAGTTGTTACTGCTCAGAAGGATTTAATGACTGGTGTTCAACCCTGATAGCACTTAATAATAGCATTTACGTAAGGAATTTATGCTAAAATGGTTTGGTGACTTGCATGAGGATGTAAGAGCAATAATAATAATAATAAATCAGACTCAGTGTCTTTTTTAGTTCAAAGTCTAAGGCAGACATCACTACTCTTAACAGTGAAGACAAGCAAAAGTACAATCTTGAGTGACAAGCTCTCATAATATCATTTTCACAATTTCAATTCAGAGATTAAAAAAAGACATTTTCCTCTGCTTATTGTTACAGAGATTATAAAAACATAAATGTGCTGTTTAAATTTTTCGTAAGTTTTAGTGAATACCAGAAGAAATCAATGCAAGCAGTGTTCTGTTATCAAACCTCAACCTTTCCCAACTTGTGTAACTCCCTGGGGGCCATGACTCCTGAATGCATGCAATCAAGCATTTTAAAAGGCCAAAGACCAAAACTTTGGTGATTAAATACTCTACTTAGCCCGGGGAGAAGCATTTAACATATGTTTCTTCAGTGGCATTATAAATTAATTTTATGTCATCACATCCATAGCATGTTTTATCACTTTTAAGCAGCATCCCCTAATATATACAATTGCCAGAAAGAAACCCTAAAAATGAGAACTGATGTTTGCTGGGAGGAGACATCAAAAAGATCATTTACTGTTTACAGTGCAGTAGATGAATGACCAAAGAAAACATCCATTCCAAGGCCATTTATTCTTTTACTACTGAAAGGTTTCATTGCCTTGGATAAGGCACTCAGTTAAAAAAAGATGCAGCCAGTTCTTCACGATGGTGCATTAAACAATGTTTGGGGTTTTCTTGGTTGTTTGCTCTTGTTTGTGTTTTAAAATATTTGAGCATCACCAAGTTTCTAAGGCAGAGATAGAAAAAGTTTGTTTCTGAGTCATATTTTCAAGGAGGAAGCAGAGACAGTCCCTTTGTTTTCTTACTGTCAGAAAGTTTAGTATGATTAAAATGTAAAAGCAAGCTTCAAGTAGTCCCATAAAGCACGTCCAGTCTCATCAGCATTAGAAACATTGCTCAAATCAAATATATTTAGGCGTCCTCATGCAACTCTTTCCAGCCCATCTCTCCGTGATCTCCCCAGCATCATGGGACATACAACCAGCTCTGTTCCATGTTTTGACCATTTTCAAAAACCTCTTGCCAACACTGCCTTGCTTAAAATTCATCTCTACCCAACTGCTGCACCAAATGCTGCCTTCCTTCCCCTGCTCCATCTCATCTGCCACTGTCCCCACTCTTTTTCCGCCTGCTCAGGGCTGTTGCCACAGCTGTTCATCCAGCCAGGGAGCAGCGCCGCTGAATTTTGCAGGAGAAGAGCAAGTGCAGCCCCTCGCTTTGTTCAGAGACCCTCTGCATTATTTGTTTCAGAGGCAGCCACCTCCACTTTCAGATTTCTAAATGGGAGAGGGGAATTAGGCAAGCAGGCAGGCAGATGCCTGTGTAAAAAGCCCTTTCTTATAAATAAATCTCCCAGATTTTAGTTTACAAAGTAAATTAATAATGCAACTACTGGGTAGAATTCAGGGAAATTTTGAACGATGCTCTACAAAAATAAGGTACTTAATCTGCAGCATATGAAAACATTGTCTCAGTATTAATGTGTGACTCTCACCTTGACAACAGGAAAATGTTTTTTTTTCATTTTGAACATACCAGATTCCCCTAAATGTGGACAACCACACTCCCTAGCCAGTGGCAAGGTTTATGCCCTCTAAACATCGAAGCATCTGCGAGATACTTAAGGATTTATTCACAGGCTGCCACAATGAGGCAGTAGTAAGTTGTGGTGAATTCAGCATTTACAGCACAAATGATGCTGCTGAAGTGCTAATTAGTGCTAATTTGACTTGGCCCATTTTGGACCTCTGACACTCACAGCTCTTCAAAAGCAAGCACGTCTGGCATATGCTCATCTAAGGAAAATTCTACCTCTCTATTTCTTTATTATGATATTTCTAAGGCAAAACATTAAGAAATTTAAAATATCTGTATTTTCTTAAAGTAGTAGTCCAGGCCAGCTGCCACTACAGATTGATTTCTAGAAAAGAATGTTATAATATATTTGGCTTAATGGGGATTCTAAAAAGTATTAGAGCAAAGCTAGGAAGAAAACATGTCACTGAAGCTAGATTTGAGTGTTGAGTTACATACTTGTTCAGAAGTTAATAAAGAAAATAACTAAAATAACTTTCTTTTTTTTTTTTTCTTCAGATAAGCAAAAGCTGTTTCCCAAAGAGAGGGTCATGAAGAGAGAAGCCAGTTTTTCTGCTTTCATCCTCTGCCTTTGGGCCCTGATAACTGTACTTGCCTCCCCCCATTTTCACTAGATGAATCGGGCTAGGGAAGAAAAACAGCTTAGAGATGCAGCAGGTTCATCCTTGGAGAAACCTGATGCAGTAAACTGTCTTGATCAGAAATATTTTTTTTTCTGCTAAGATGAGCTACATAATTTGCTTCCTTAAAAAAGGGGACTTTGAAGCTACACTCTGCCTCCAAATACTTGTCATTTGACCCAGAAGGCAATAAGTGAAAAATTCTGAACAAATAAATCAAAAAAAGCTGACATACTTTTCCAGGTGGCAAAGCTTTTGTGTGCTAACAAAAGGCTTGATTCTCTGTGCTTTTGATCTCTGCAGAATGACAGGCCAACAAAAGCACGACTCGGTGATCGACAGTGTAGCAGAATGAGGCCAACAGAGTCAATACTCAAAAGAAGAGAGTAACTACTCCAGCGATTTCTCAGGTGGGTGAAACTCTGGGCACTGAATGTGTCCTAGAAATTACATTTTAATAATAGTTTTAAAAATGCACTTCAATACTTTGAAGACCACAGTAACAAAACACTTAAATAATCCTGTTTTGTGTTTGATGCAGTGTATTTGTGCTCTAGGTCTCCATTATAACAAAAGGAATAGCAAAAATATTAGACAATTTCTGATGGCTGTACATTTGATCAAATTATTGGCACTAAAAATGAGTGGTTTTATCTACACAGGGCAGTGGGAAGTGGTGGCAGGCTGGAGATAAATAAGTAAATTAAATCACAGGATGTTGCATTGCAACTTCTAATACATGATAAGCAGGAAAATATTTTTGTTGATTAAAAGATCATGGATTTGAGAAGAAGCAGTAAATATACACTGAAGTGAAACAGAAATCATTCAAAAGACTGGGGAAAAAATAGCATTAGGAATTATGTAAGGCTCTTATCCCATTTTTATTGTGAAACCTACCAGAAAATTAAAAGAAAACAAACAAAAAAGTCAACCCCCAAAACTACAAAAGATGCAACAGAAGTGGTGTTGTGAATACTCCTAGAAGATCATTATGTGGACATTTAATCCAGCTCCCTGTGGCTTTTACATTTCAATGATGCTCCATGAAGTTGAAGCCTGCACTCACAGGTAAACAAAGCATCAGCCACCCTGTGTCAAACCTCAGCAGAGATCATCCCAGGCCTGCAGGGAAGGGGAACAAACAACCTTCTCTTTTCCCTTCATTGTTACAAAGATTACTTGAGCAATAGATCAGGAACTGGCCAAAGACCATCTGATAAAATATTTGAGAGAATGCATGAATACAAGCACAGAAGCATGCATTTACTTTAATATACATATATATATATAATTTTTAAATTTTTTTAATGAGAACTGTAAAAACACTGATAGATGGAGAACCTTTTTTATATATACACACTTATACATGGTGATAACTTCCTGGAAATACAATGGTATTCTAAGTTTTTCTTAATGGCTCTTTACATTTTTGTTTGCTTGAACAACCAGTCCTTCCTAATGCCACACAAGAAAAAGACACAGCCTGGAAACTCTTCTTTGCAGGGGATAATGCCCTTCATTTTCCTTGTTTTGCTCTATTCCAGATTTCCCAATTTCCATGGCATAATTATACCTATGGAATTCCCTGACAGCAGCCAAAGGTAGAGTTTAGTCATAATGCTCTCCTTTCTCTCTGGTTTCTGAAGGATGAAGGACCACATTTTAGTGACTCCAAAATCAATCCAGTCTCCTCAAAAAGCAGACAAATACTGCAATAGCAGAAAATCTTAGAAAAAAAAAAAAATATGGGTTGTCACCTGTCTTTTAATGACCACAGAAGACTTCTAAATTAATTTCCTTAATGTGTTTGATGGAAAGCAAATTTTCAAAGCTCTGATTTTAAGTTTGTTGATTTGAGATTTCAGTTGCAACAATGACTGTTACCACAGACAGCCAAGAGTAGCAGGAAAGGCAAAGACTCGAGAAGATTTCAATAATCAACACCCATCATCATCAATATTAATGCTCCTAATAGTGTATTGGCCTCAGAATTGGCCTGTACAAAGCAATATTGCTGCGATTTGTGAAAAAAACCAGTGGTTTTAACTTGCAAAATTCCTGTTGTGACTTAGGGACAGGCTCTTCATCCCTCTCAGCACCAGGGGGCTCCTGGAAGTGAGAGACTGGAATCCACTGACTTCTCGGGAAAAACATTTCCAATGTGTTCTCTGCAAAAAGCCTGTGGTGCTGTTTGTCCCTGCACTGCAGGAGAGGCACTCTGAGATCAGGGCTGGGCTCTGAACACTGGCCCAAAGTTTCCACATTAACTGAATTCACTCACTATGCACTACTGCAATGAGCAAAGCCCTTTCTGTGCTCATCTGAATGAATTCTCCTTCCTCTTCAGATCGGACAGTTTGGCAAAATGCCACTTTTATTAGGACTGAAACTTTCATTGATAAATATCTTTACAGTATGAGACAAATTTACTATGCTGCTGCTTGTACCAACAAATTCTCAAATTTTCACTGGTATCTTTTCCCCACCAGTGCTGTGTTTGGCAGGTAACAACTGTTTTTAACCCTGCTGATGAAAACTGCAGAGCTGCTGCATAGGTGCACCAGGCACACAAATGCTGACAGCACTGAATGCAGAGGGAGTTGAGTATTGGTTGTCAAAGTCGATTAAGAACTGTGTGCAACTTAATTCAGGCAAATAATATGCTGCTCTAAAAATGCCTCCATGGCAAACTAAGCTTTAGAATGGCTTGATAAGTGGACATTATTCACAGAGAAAAATGACTAGAATTTGGGGATATTTTGTTAAAGGAATTTTGAAAGGGGTGATAAGGACAATCAACCATGAGGATACACTTTTTTAAAAAGCACAAGCAGCCCAGACAATTCTCAGATCCAGAGTGCAGCAATTCATTTGCATACATAACTAACAATTGTCATGCACAATTACCTTGTTATTCAAAATATATTTATGATTGCAATGTATTTAAGGTGAAATTGAATGCTCAGCCTTTACATGGTCCAGAGCTATTAAATACTAGTTTGCTGAGGTGTTCAGTATACGTTTCTTAATTGATGAATTTTACTAGAGTCAAGTATTACCTTTGATGCAGCTCCAGGTTGATCAGCCTTGGAAAAAGGCTACTTGTAATACAGAATAAATGGCATTTCTAGAGATGAAACTTTAACACTGATTCGAATGGTTGGTTTTTAAAAAACTTACATTTTTAATTCCTTTTGTGTGTGAGTGCATTTTCACTCAAAATATTAAATAAGCATAATGATGCTTTTGGTCTCTATTGCCACAGTAAACCCATGGTGGAAATAATTTCACTGACCTGTTCAAAATGTGAGTTTTACTTTCATAAGTATTAAAGAGCTAATTTTTAACAGGTCTGTAACAGAATTGACTGCCAAAAATAAGGTTTCTAGGGCAAATTATATTCAAAATTTCCAATATTTGGCACTGCATCAAACAGGTTTCCCTAAAACAATCTGTGCATTCCAGCACCAGAAAGCAGCACAGCCTGGGGGTCAGACTTACCAACACTAGGGAAAAAAGTGGATCTTACACAATAAAAATATTCTTAAATAATTTTAAGCTAAACATCTTGTGCTTGGATTTTTAAAGAGCTCAGAGTGTGTGTCACATGGGGGATGATCCACAGTGATACAGTTAAAGTGCAGTTTCAGGATGACCTGCCTCCACATCTCTCTCCATTAGAGCAACTTTTCTCTTAAGCTGTCCCCTCTGGTTCTCAAATGCTTTTGAAGAAAGAAAACTAAAAGTTCTTGACAGTGCTATTAAGGCAAGTAACTTGTGCTTCCCCCTTCCTTCTCCTCATGCAAGTAGCCTGACTCACCTCTGGATATAGATGTACACACAGTGAGAAGTGGTTTTGGTGCTTTCTTCCTTCTCCAAGTACCTCCAGCCACATCCTCACAGATATGTCCATTGACCTTCATGGCTGACATGACTTCCAGGTCTGTCCATGCTCTGATGTAAAATGGAGCAACAAAGACGTGTTACTGCAGTCCTAAACCAGTCCCAATAGAAATAGTTGAGAGAGCAGAGTGTTAAGCTGGGCAAGATGACCAGTTTCTGCAAGGCTGGACAAATCATAGGCAGATTTTAATCCAGCAGGACTGGAGTTGAAGAGACCCTTTGGACTTACCCATACACAAGTGATGTATCTTGCCTTTACAACACGATAAAGAAGGATTCCCCATTTGACACGTGGGAAGGAAAGTACAGCCAAATTCAAGAGTTGATCCAAGTGCCATGGGAAACCTCTAGGAAGGCTCTCATTTAGCCTTTTAGCAGTCACTTCAGTTGACTGCAGTGCCTCCTTGTTCTTCAAGTATTTCTAGACTGCTCTGTGGTATTACAAGCAATAGCATGGATTTCTTCAAAAGCAGCAGTAGGGACTAAGCTGAGAGCTGTTGACAATTTCTCTTTGTACTGTTTCTTGCCTGGAAAAAGAAACCTGAAGACTGATGGCAGCACTCTTCAACTGCCTCCTTTCTCCCCTGAGGAAAGGTCCTGTCTGCTGTTTCCAGGCCCAAGGGAAACCCATACCGTTTGCATCTCTAAGTGTGCACACACTATTGGGTCACTAATTCTGAGACCAGCTGTGGCATGGATGCATGGTGAAAGATTTAACTGCAAAGCCTCTCTCTCTGGAGGATCTCCACTGCAGTAACACATTACACCAGCTCCATTTTGTAGCTAATGTTTAATTTGTCCATAACTTTGACAATAAACCAAATTTGTGAATATGCATGTAGATATCTTAGTATGGTCAATTTATATTTACATTATAACACTACTTGCTTTAAGAAAAAAGAGTGGTAGATTTGATGAGAGTTTGGAAATGTTCCTTCAAAACCAAGAAGGGCTTGCACCAAGGGTACAGACAGTACTGGTACTGTGTAGAAGGCTATATTCAGTCATGAATTTTGATTTGTTTCCCTGCTCTCACCTGTTGAGCAGATGCCTCTGACACCATCCACTTCCCTTCTCCTTTCCTCATTCATCTATTTGGATTGTAGACCCATGAAGCAAAATCTTTTATCCAATGGCAGTATAACACCTTGTACAACACAAACCATTTACCTGAAACCTGAAGACCCACCTCAGACACACAAAAATGTACAGGAGTGAAGCTGCTTGGCATGATGGCTGAATGGACTACAGAATGTCCAAAGAAAGAAATGCCAAAAGCTTTAAATATCTTCAATTAATGAAGGAAACTCCTCCCCTCCAAAAGTAATGCATAAAGGAATGTATAAAATAGCCTTCACATCATTAGAAGAACTTTCATTCAGCTGTCACAGTACAGTGCATCCTTGGAAAGCTTAAATGGCTTTTATTCCCCATGAATTCAGAGAATTTTCTTTTAGCTCCATGTGTAATTTTAAACAATTACACATGAATAAATAAATGAAAATCAAAGAAACTGTCTCTTCTTAGAAAACCAGCTTAATTTGGCATGCTCTGCTGCACACTTCTAAATGCCCAGAATATTTCAGGCCTTGCTTAAACCAAATGCCTCCACACTGTGCAAGTAATCTTTGTAAAAAAAAAAAAATTAAATTAAATTTGGCACTAAGTGAAGTGTGAAATTCTTAAGTTGTCTCCTGAAAAAGGAGTCATCAGGTTCAGATAGGGATTGCTATCCTTGTTGCCTCCAAGCACACTTTTATTTAGAAATTAAAACTCACCAAAACCCATCAAGTTAGGGGCAAAGTAAGTTTTTGTCACGAGTCCCCCTTGCTCCCTGCTTTTTAAACTGTGCTCATGAAATGCACTCATGGCATGGCCTGCACTGATTGAACTGAGCTATTCCTGCTTGTCCTCTTCCTGGAGCAGCCTGCTCTCCACTGCCTCTGCTGACTTTTGCTGCTTCATGGATCTCCCAGACCCTGCTGTGCCATTTACACTGTCCACTCTGGAAATAGAAAGTGTCAGATTTTACTGATCACCCAGTTCCTTTCAGTAGCTATCATTGGACTTTTTGTAACAGGGCAGTACTTATGTCCTAACCAGGACAATTTATAGAGGGAACCTCAGCTCTTCAAAGCCTTCCCTCCCTGCAGCCTGAGCCTGCTCATCAAGGGAATAAGTGCTGAGTCCTGGGGACTCACTCAGCTTGCCCTCCTGGGAGAGTGTCTAACAAGTGTTCACTATGACAGTGATATTCCTTGGAACAAAAACAAAACACAAAAGAGCAAATCAAACACCAAAACAAATAATCCCTCAAATACACCCACAGAAGGAAAGAGAAAGAAGTCTAATTTATACAACAGCACACAATTTCTTGCAAATGTGCAGAGCCTGATTTTGCCTAAAATCAAGTATTTTTTTAAAAGGAAATAATTAGCAGCTGTCAGTAATCAAATCTATCTAAACATTAGAAATACTGAACTTTGAAACTTTATAAACACACATTTATAATGGAGACAGGAAATAGCAGAGAAGTTTTAAAGTTCTACCACTTTCAGGACAGCACGTTCAGAGCGGTCTGAACTGCATTGATTAACATTTCAAACCCACGTGAGTCTCCCTGGAGTCCATGGAATCAGCTCTCCGTCTGTACAGGGTTTTCTACTTACAGGAACTAAAGATCTGAGGACCAGACGCTGCATTGGCATGTCCACTTCATTTCAGGAGGAGTCTGACAGTGTGGTATCACTTAAATAATGAAGCACACATCTGGCAGGAGATTGCTGAGGTTGGCTAAGTTTGTACAAGGTCAATTCATCCTCTAAGCTTCTGTATGCTGAAAATGAAGCAAGAAGTTTACATGGCAATCAGCAGAATCCACTGGTTGATTTCAGGGTTTGTTTTCCAAGTAGCATGTCTTTCTTTGTAAATCAGTTTTGATTGTATAGAAATAGGAGGGAGTGGTATTGTATTGCTCTGAGATGTATTTTCTGAAACATTTCAGTAGCTAATGCATATCTATTGAAAAATATGATGCTTTTTCTTTTGTAAGGAAGTAGAAAAACTACAATGCACCACTCATGGCAAATGGAAAAGCGAACATATCTCTCACAGATCTACACCACTACCTGCTTTGCAAGTTTTAGGTTATTCTTACCAAAGGTGGATAATGCTTTAAGTGGAAATAATACAGGATCAGGCTTTGAAAAATGTATTTATTCAGTACTTCCCCTAATTTTCACAGAAGAACAATACCTGCTCAATATGAAATGTGAAATCCAGTATCCTTACATATTGTTATCAACTTGCTTTACAGAACAGGCATTAGTTCTGATAAAAAGTTTCATTTAGAGATTCTTCCTATGTTAAAAGAAATAGCTGACATTTTTATAAACTCAGTGTAACATAGGAATGAGGCAAACATAATGAGAAATTACTTTTATAATTCAATAGTCCACAATATTAAAAAAACAACTTAGTGAGTAAGGGCTGTAAGTTACAGCTCAGATCTCAATGATTTTTCTCATTTTAACAGTCATACAAAGTAGCCTTTCTCCTGAGGTCATGGAAAAACCTGCACTCCAGCTCAGTGCTCTTACTGAAAGCAATCTTTTCATACAAGTGTCTGCCATTAAAAAACCAAAACCACCTCAAATATTTTTGCAAGTTTATTTATTCTCCATGACCTAGAGATACCAACTTAACTGTCTCGGACCCTCTCCTCCTGACAGCTTGTTTGTCTTGGAAGGGACAATTTCAAATAGATACCAAGGGAAGGGGGCAAGAAAGCACCATCAGAACTCTCCTGAAGGCCCACCACTGCCATGCCAGCAAACATCAGGGCTCCATAGTTGAGCTCATGTTGATGACTTTCCCTGATTTTTAAAAATTGAGAGGCAGACACGATTAAGGGCTAAGGGGTTTTTTTACGTCAGTATTTAATAAGGATCCTTATGGTGTACCATTTCCCAAGGTGGGATGTGCTTCAGTGCACACACACCATAGATCATCTATACAATTTATAGACCTTACAAATTAGCATATCTAACAAGGATGCCCCAATGGGAGGCCTGGATGAATGGCATGATATTCCCCCATCTGAGGAATTTCCTCCTGGATGGGCCAAATCTCCAGTTTGCAGGATGTCTCCTAGACAGGACCTTGGTTTCCCAACATGGCTTAGGGTTTTCTGACCTCCTGCTGTGAGGCATTTAAGATCTTCGGTCTCCTGGCCTAAGAGAATACCAGGACTATGCTAAGTTTTCAGACTTAAGGAATTACAAGTATGCATGCTAAGAATACTGAGGATACACAAAATGTATATAAAAGGTAAATAAAAGAAAAGGCAAAAAGTCATCCTGGCATCAGTGTGACTGGGGCTGGCTCCTTCCACAGAGCAACTCAGTGCTTCAGCCACCACAAGTGATGCTTTCTGCTCTTGTTGTTTCTTGGCATCTCTTTCCTGGGCTTTTGTCCTGAAGTGACTGAAAATCTAGAAGAGAATCTTAACAGAGAAACCTGAAAAAAGATAATTATTTTCCTTTCATGACTTTTGCCACTGGTCTCAGTTTTATATTGCCACCCTGTAAGAAAGGTCAGCCTCCCCTACATCCAGGATACTGTAATAGGCACTTCCACATCGTGACTTCCCATTAAAACCATGGCCTTTTCACTAAGCTGCCTTTTTACAAGTAGTATTAGTTTTACAAGCCAGTTTTTAAAAAAATGTAGAAAGACCATGGAAAATTCTGATATGTTGGCACCAGTCCATTATGATGCCAAAGTAACACCACAGAACCCAAATACAATTTTAAATATCTCTCATCCATGATGTGCTTGTTTATCCCAGAGAAGGCACAGAGAGCAGATCAAGATGTTTTTTTCCTGTGGGGCTCAAGAGCTTCCTACATGCCTTATCACCAAAAAGATGTTACTCATGCAATACGTTACCATGGAGAGAAGCCACTTCACACTTTGCTCATGTTGCACTTCTTCCCTTTGTTTTTCTACCTTGAAAACAAGGACACTACATTCTTCTATATGTGGAAAGCACTGAGTACATTCACTAGCAACACTTCTGTTTATTGTTTTTTCTGTTCAGAGCAGCAAAGGAGATGTATTACTGGATCAGTTTGTGCCGTTATTTGATTTCCTTCTTTCCTCTAACTTGGTCAATCTCTATTACTTTGCTTTCTTAACAGATACACAGTTTCTCTTGGCAAGCTTGTTGACAGGTCCATCTCCTCTGATGTCTTTCTTCACTACTATTCAGATGGTCGAAAAACAGATAGTGTTCATTTTAAAAAAGGGGTGCCCAAATCTGGAGATACATGCACTGAAATGGAAGTCCAGCAGCATTCCCACTCCAAAGGCACAGAGCCATCCTACAGCCTTGCAGCCCTGGGACTCCCCTTTCCTGACAAGGTCTGGAAACAACTTTACTTTAGTAGTGACTATCCTGGATTCATCATTAGCTTAGGTACTTTGTATTAGCTCCTCCATAGTGCAGCCAGGGACCTGAAACTGAAAAAATCAGGGATTTTGACAGGTGTTTTATCTTTTCAGGCTTCTGGATAGTGACCAACAACCCCTGGATGCCCTGTCCATGTGTTCCAGTCAGCACATGCAAATCCCTGGGACAATGTCTCAGTTCTGCAGAATTACTTGCCAACAGCCCCAAGGTGACACACAGATCAAAACAAATTTGTCCTTTCTGTGGCAGCACCAGAGAAGTGCAGCAGGGCCACGAGGACAGAGAAGGACATCTGGGCTTCACCCAGACACCATGGGACTGGACACCTGGGACTTGACACCTTTACCTTCTGTGCCTGGCCTGCAGCTCACAGCTCATCTGACTGCTGGAGCAAGAACCTTAACACTGCAGGACTGGGGAAAGACAGCAGAAAGGGTTATCAGGGTGATGGAGGGAACACAGACCCCATCTGATGGGAATGTGGGTTGAATGGCTGCTGCCACCACAGAGGCACCAGCCATTCTTATTATTCCACCTATTAGCTGAAAGAGAAAAGCTGGTTGCCTGTATTTCCAAAGGCTTTGCTTTGGGAAAAGCTAATTTTGCACCAAAACACAGAACATGCACACCAGCTGGCCATGGCAAAAGGAACACTGGAGTTAAAAAACTGGTTTTTTTATTGAATTAGACCCAGCTGCAAGGAAGAAAACCACGTTCAAGCTGTATCAAGAGAAGAATAAGCCCCAGTTTGCCTTGGTGTTGAGTGAGATACCCTGCTCCAGCCAAGGATCTCTTGTACATTGTGTATGTGTGAAATTACTCCAAGCATCTCTTCCCATGTTGGATTTTCCTACCCACAAATTTGAGAAGCAAGAAGATAGAGGTTGAGTATCCTGCACTTGTAGCCTGTGCAAGTCAGGAGCAGGACCCAGGCAGCCTTACAGCCAGGCAGAGCACTTCACTACTGGCGAAAGAAGTGGGTTTATATTGCCAAACATGATCACACAGGAACAATTATCTTTGGCAATCTCTAACAATAATTTTAAAATGTTCTCTTCAGTATCATCACTGAATTCAAATGGTAATTTATTTTTTTTTAAATCCACTGTCATTCTCCTTTCTAGCTCTAATTATCTGGACTGCATCCACGCCATGAAGCAGAATTGTGACAAGAAAGCAATCACCCCAGAGATTTCTCAGAAATTTGCTTTCTAATTGGGTTGAAAATGCCTCAGCTTCCTGCATTGCATTTTGCACATAACTAGATTTTCTGTATCACAGTCTATGAAATGCAGAAATGCAATCTTGTGATTATTTGTCTTGTCACACCACTGGACCTTATGGTGCTAGGTGTTGTACATAACTTCATGCAAAAAGACAGCTCCTGTGTAAAAAAATTGAATATTTGAGGGTAAACTTTAAAAGAATAAAATATTGGAGAAAGAGATGAAGAAAATAACTTTGATAATAATAGGTGTTGTACTGTAAGCATAACTCCATAATTCTATTGCCAAAAAAAACCTCAAAAAGAAACATCATGTCTTTGTGAATATCTAGAACATTCCATACTGTTGTTTACAGACATGTCACTTATGTCATATAATCTCTCTCTCCCTTATTTACTCATGGTAGAATGGAAATAATACTCACTATACCTTCCCCATGAAGCTTGATTAAATGCTCACAGTGCTTTGCCACCACTTGCTTGACAACATGGCTGTGAAATACCACGGCTAAAGACACACTGTGTTATATGCATAGCAGATACAGAATCGACTAAACCCATCTTTTCTGTTTTTAAAGTCTTAACTAAGCAATGCTTAATGAAATTTGCCAGCCTAACTGCTCCTGTTGTCTCTGCTGGTAATGCAAAAGCAAACGGCTGTAAGTACGGTACCCTGAAGGCAGACATTAGGAGTTTCTCTGTTGAATCCAGCAGAGAAGTTTCTTGCATCTCCGTTGAATGCCATCACGCTGTGATTAGTTAATCATTAAGTACATAGTGCTTTTAATTAACTGCCAACTCTGCTTGGGCATCTGTTCTGAAAATCACATCCGATCATGCTTTTCCCAGTCTGTGGCTATGGAGCTCTTCAATAATACGGTTGTTGCTCCATTCTCCAGCTCTCTCTGCTACAAGACAGCTCAAGTCCAGAGTGTCCTACATGAAATGAAAAATAAATGAACTACTCTTCCAAGGGAATAAAAGTAAATGGGAATTAAACAAATTTATTTGCCTTAATAGGTAATAAATGCCACTATTAAAAAGCGGATCAAGCCAATTAGCATTTTTTCTGGAAGAAAAAAGAGGCTAGAACAGCATTTTTACTCTTCAGTGTCATCACATAATTTTAACAAATACCCATTAAAATAAAACAAAACACTAGTCTTTACCTGCAGAATATAATCCTTTCTATTTTATAAGGGGCAGTGAGACTGAGAATAAATACAACAGATTCTGCAAAGTATTTCATTTGATTTAGAGTGTGCAAAAGATACAGAGTGTAAACACCCCCTTACAAACACTGCGTTTTTCCATTTATGGAGCTCAATTTCTCTTGGCTTCAAAAAGCTTCATTTTAAGAGTATTTTTAAATTAACCATAGAATGGCCTGGGTTGAAAGGGACCTAAAAGACCATCTCGTTCCTGCCATGGGCAAGGACATCTTTCATTATCCCAGGTTGCTCCAGGCCCCATCCAGCCTGGCCTTGGACACTTCCAGGGATGGCAAAGCCTCAGCTTTTCAGGGCACCCTGTGCCAGTGCCCCATCACTCTCATAAGGAAGCAAATCATTTCCTCCTAAGATGAAATCAACACCTTGCAGCATATACTAGGGATAAAAATTAGATTGCAAAATATCTTAGGTAGCACATTCTGTTTTAAAGGAGATGGGAAAAAACCCAAGAAGGTTTGAGCAAGACCACACACCGAGAATGGCAGTAGGCAGGGCAATTTCTGCTGGTGCTGTGAGTCTTGTTGATAACCAGATCACACATGATCAGAGGATGATTGAGGCCATTTGATGGCACAAAATGAAAAAGTGAAGACACTTGGATCAGGTGGGGCCCTGATTGTGTGACACAGGATTAGCAGTTTCAGACTAAGAATTTGCTGGGGTCCCACCCTAGGTAGGCACAGAGGGACCCCACAAGATCTCTGGCCGACAGAACAGACTGACCCACCAGGCTAACAACAGAGCAGGTGTTTCATGGCATGTGAAATAGCTATGTCAGCAGCCACCTGCTCCATTATCCCAACTGGAGCTGGTACAGCCAGCCAGAAAACAAGTCTCAGCAAACACTCTGGTCCAGGTGAGATGCTTGGTCACTCTGCATGTGTGTGGGCCATGTAGAGGCTCCTGAATTCACAGCAATGAAAAAGCTGTAAGAGTGGTTGTGGGGCTCATTCTACTCAAAACTTCTTAGGATGAGACATGGAGAAACCCAGTGTACAGGATCAGCAACTTCCCTTGCTGCCACTCCCACACCAGTGTGCACCATTTCAGAGCTGTTACTTATCACGTATGAATCCAAACAAGAAAACAGGTAGAATTCACAGAGTGTCAATTATTTCTATATAGAAATATATGTCAAGGAAAAGGCCACTCTTTGTCAAGTGCTGAGAACAGAGAAGAATAAACCATCACTAAGCTTTAAACTTGTGGTTCTTTCAAGAACAGAACTAAGAAACTTAAATGAACTTTGTGACACAGAATAAAACACTCCATTTAAACAATAGCCAGTCTATAACAGACAGACACGTAACCACTATGGTTAATGTAAAAAACACTCACTGTCAGGTACACATTTTACATAATAACCCTTCTTCAACAAGTTCAAAGCAATTCTCCTCTTTTCTTTAAAAATTCCACCACAGATGTCAAGATGTGCCAGCACATAGAAAAGAGGTATTTCATAACAATATAAAAACATGCATTTCTAATTGTTTCCATACTGAACTACACTGAGGGCAGCACTCTTCTACATGGAGTTCAAGGTATTCCTGGGAACAGGCTATTTTCTGATGACATCATAAGAACACCATCGCTCAGGCAACAACTTGCTACTATGGCAACCACAGCTTTTACAGATGCTGAATGCCAGAGAGGTTAAAAACACCATTTGGAGGTTTGTTAGTTAAAACTTTGCCAATATTTGATGCAAGTAGCAACAGAGAGTCCACTGCAGATGCACAGCACTGTGCAGTTCTCTACCCATAACTGGAAACCTGAGAACAATCAGTTATACCTTTCAGCCAAGGAGTTCCTGGGGTAATTGCACTTTTAGATGTATCCTTAAATGCCATAGCAAATAGAAAGACAGCTGAACACTAACTTTGTGATTTGGGGGTACCTGGAAGAAAAGGACTACTGCTTCATGCCTAAAAATTTAGAGATTTGAATGTCTGGAGTTTTAATACTCTCAGACCGGAGACCACACAGACTGTGAAGACAGCCTGTTATTATATGAAGACATATCTCTGGGAAAGTGGATTATTTATTTTCCCCCCTGACTGCAAAGAAATATAGAATATGAGATAAAAACATCTGGTTTTGTTAGCAATTGCTATCTGTTCTGAAACTACTGTCAGATGAAATCAGTCAGTTACAAAATGTTTTAAAACTAAAAGCCACATGTTACTCTTCTGGAATTTTATGCATTTTACTAACTGCAAGCAAATCTCAGAGGTACCAGAAGACTGTCAAATTAAAGAATATCAACATGGCCAGTAACCTGCCCTCTGCAGGACATTGTACAATTTCCTAACTTCAATCACAGGTTTGTTCAGCTGGCTTTGTCCACAATCAGTACAGCAGAGGCTTGTAATCAACATTCCCAGTAAATCAGATTTCCTGAATTATAAAGGGTCATAAACATCCTTAAGGGCCAGAAACCCCTCTTAAGCTTGACTGAATACCAGCGGAGTATTTTTAAATTTTGCAGTAGCAAGCCTCAACTCATTTAGATCTTTAGTTGTACTCTCTGCCAGGGCTGGAGAGCTACTTGGGGTGGCCTGGCATGAGAAGGAATAACAGGAGTAGGAGAGGGGTGTACAGATTTTTTGCTTGAAGCTTCTTTTCTTGGCTACACCTTACAGTGAAACTCCTTAACAAAAACTGTTAAAAAAGGGAAATCAAACATGCATGTTAAAAATGCAAAACCTAAGGCATGCTGCTTGTCAGGAGTTTGCTACACCTCTTGAACAAACTGGCCACTAGCGGCAGAGGAATACCTAAAGCCAAATTATACTTGTTTGTGGGGTGATCTCAACAATGGGATATTGAGATGCAACAGCAAGCTTTGAGAGCCACTCCTGTTCTGGGTCTGTATGAAAGTCATCTAACTCCAGGGCGGTGAAGACAACTTTCAATACATCCACCTACTGTACTCCTGCATTTTTGTCTGTATTTATCCTATTGGGCATTTTTTAGTGTTCAAGACATTTCCTTTTTAGTGCAGGAGAATATTAAGGCCATTGCTGGGTTTCATTTCCTCACATTAACCAGCAATCCTAGCTCCTATTGGCAGCAAGCACCCTCTCCACACAATTCTCCCCCATCATCTGTGAGAAAAGAGATGTGGAAGAGGCCAATTACCTTTTGGAGAGAAGAAAATTACTTGCTTATAATTGAGTTCTCCGAGCATGGTGTCCGCTATTAGAGCCACACTCATCCTCCCACCTCCCCCTGAGAGATGGGGTTTTATTCCTATTTAAGTTCTAATTATTATAATTAGTCTGAAAAGGATTTGGGAGTTAGGGGCTATGATATGCCATATAGACCCCTCAAGGCACCTTTTTGTACTAACTCATTATGACCAGTTCTAAACTTTACCATTTAATCTAGTCATTCAGTACCCAAGGTCACAACAGCTGAGACCCCCTGAGCATCAATCCATAGAGACTCCCACCTTCAGAGAACTACAATTAAAAGGTAAATAATTCCCTTGCTGCCTTCTCTGTGAGGCAATGCTATAAGTCAGAGAATGGGATCCAACCTCAGCCTAATTACTACTTCAGCAATTCACGCAGTTGCAATGAAAAAGTTGGCAAACGCTTTTGCATTTATCCAAATAGAAACACAAAGCCAACCACAGCTCATTTCAAACTGGACAACACCCTGGCTTACAACAGCCAAGTTGCAAACTTTGTCTGTATTACCCAAACTCCAAGAAATTGTGAAGAGCTATGTTCTGAGAAAGCCAAATTGTTGTCACAACATGCAGGCCATGTTCTCCACCATGCTAATGAGAGATGCAATCCTTTTCTTTCTTTGTGTCAGCACAAAACTCCTACAGAATCAATCCAGTCCTAGTTTGAAAGTATTTGAATCAGTTTGTGCCTAAAACAATTTGAAACAGTCAAAGATGAATTGAAGCTTGAGTGAGTACAAATTCTTAAAAATACCAATGCCTGAAGTGACAGAATCCAAGAGATTCAACAGATGCAGGTATTTCCCTGAATGACAGCAGCCTACATGCCTAAAAACTGTAAAGCAAACCAGTTTGTTACAGGACCAGCAGCTGGAGTCATAGATCACATAATGGCTTGGGCTGGAAGAGACCTTCAGTATGATGTCATTCCAACCCCCTGCCTTGGGTACTTTCTGCTAGACCACATAGCTTAAAGCCCTGTCCAACAGGACCTTGAACACTGCCAGGAATGGGGCAACCCCAGTGCACAGTATCAGTGGAGGACAGAGTTTCAAACAACTCTATTGCAGATTTTTTTGAAAGATAAATGAATTACATCTGCAAATCAGAAAAATGCATCTGCAATTTTACCAATAAAATGCACTGTACAACAATGTAACACTTGACAATTTTACATGCTCTTAACCACAAGTACAAACCTCAATGGCTGTATTCATAGTGGAACACTGTCTGTGAACCTGAAATTGGAAAGTTCAAGTAAAAATGTACACCAATTTCTAGGTAAATAAATACAAGTTCTGTACATGAAAAAACATATTGATGAATGAAGTATCTTCTCAATACATTCTTAATGAGCAAATAACATTTTGGTACTTTACTATAAGTCAATTACAATGTAGCATGTGAAGTGTCCATACTGGTTTGGTGGTACACACTAACATCACACTTGAAGACTGCACAACTCTAAATCTTTGATTGCAAGCAAGTGCATCCTGGGGGAGGGGTTGTTGTATTTATTCTCATTTTCTGCAAGAGCTATGAGTGCCATTTCTTCATCCTGAAAGGAAGCTCAATTTCTACCCTGGGATCACAGGTGCAGCAACTTCAGCACTGTTCCCAGTCATACAATGTCCTCCTAAGCAGGCACACAATTAAGCATGATAGGTAATCTTTGCTCTAAAGCAGGGTCCACAAAATGAATTCTCTTCCTCCCAGACAGCATTGGCATCACACTAGGGACCAATATGAAGAAGTTTGCAGTGTTGCTGTCTGAGCTCTGTGTTTGCAGGTAACAAATAGACTTCAATTTCTAATGTTGTTGGGTCAGAAACAGCCTTCTAATTTTCCTAAATTAAATTATAGGCTAGTGTCATTTTTGTACCCAGGCACATTAACTACAGAAGCAATATTTCAGCTGCTCCTATTTCTTCTTCTAAGAAGATAAAGTGAGGGAGAACGTTGAGGGGCAGAAGTGGGGGAGTAGGTCAGATATTGGACATGGACATTGGACATAATCTGGACATAATCATTGGACATAATCTGGACATGGTCTTGTAGCCATTCAAATGGCTGAAGCCCCATATAAGAACTGTGGCAAGACTGAAGATTAGTTCCAACCATCATGTTATTTACAGTTCCTGAAAGTCATTTTTTGCTGGTGGCCATTCAACTTTAACTACATTGTTAGAGGCACACAGATCTCTGGGTGCATAATTTTGGGGACTAAAACCACTTGTTTCCTCTTATTAACTGAGCAGGTTGTGTGTCATGTGCTGCTCAGAGCTTCCCAGCACCACAGACAGAAGTTATTTTCCCCTCCTAAAAGATGAGGAACAAAATAATATATTTTGTATTTACCAGTGGCAGCAGCAAAACTCCACACAAGGGCACAGGACCCTGGGAGGCCATGCAGCAGTAAAACTCCAGGGGGGTTGTCAGCTCTCTCATATCTCCAAGCTGCTTCCCTCCTACTGCTAAGGACACTGACCATGAGAAATTCAAAGCCCAGTGATGAGTAAAAAGGTGTCCAGGCAGGAACCAAGGTGCCCTGTGCCTGGGATGTAAGGCCATGATCCCCAACCCCTTCAAAGGTTTCCTTCTCTTATACCACCAGTGCCCAGAGAGATGCCTGCTCCTCCTGCCCAGCTCTCAATCAACCCCTCCACACTTCCACCCTCTTCCCTCCTCAAGAAAAGCACAAATCCCTTTACCCCCTCTTCCCCTTCTCATCTCATCTCTGCAAGATGTAGAACCCACTCTTCTCCTAGGACACAGATGTTTGTGCCATCTCAGTTCCACTCTGCTTGCTTCCATCCTCCCATTCCCCCTAAGCTGCACCAAAATCGTGGGCTGGCGGAGGACCCCAGGCTCACTTTCCTCCATCCAGCCCAGCTCTGATGGCAAGCCAGGCTGGACAGAGGCTACTGAGGCACAGCTTTTCCAAGGTGGAGAGGAAGCACCCTGTCCAGGCCTGCTCTCTGGGGCCACACACTGCCCTTCACATCAGTGACTGCCTTGAAAGCAAAGGGCTGTTTCCCTCCAAGAGAAGTTGCATCTGAAATGCCCAACACATACAACTCAAGCAGACGACAACTACAAATTAAAGGAGAAAATTAAGGTGCCAAGGCTTTGATTTGTACTCCTGTCAGCAAACTGTCAATGACATGAAAAGCTGCATTTGGTTTTTTTCCCTTACATGGTTTTTACAGAACATTTTACTTTAAACCAGAAGACAAACATGGAGAAAAATCTTCATACTGATGTTTGTTTATAGTATCATTTTCCATCTGTCATGCCCTCTTGTACTTAAAGGTCACATCAACTAAAACTTCACAGATTCACTCCCATGTCTTCTTGTGAAGTTTTAAGAGGAATCTATACCATGTAAGATCGTAAAAATACTGCCTCCCTCTAGCAGTGTGGGTTAAGTTCTCATTTAATAACAAATATATTATTTAATCTCTCCAGTCCGATATCTAGCGTATCCTATCATCATTAAAAGCCACAAGTCTCTCCCATAAAGCTGCTCTCAGTGCATCGTATCCCACAATAATAGATTTTTGATCTTCCAATAGTTCTGTGAAAAGTCCATTGCTATAGATATCTCCATCCCAGAGGAAGCACTTTCCTTTGAGCTACTCTGTTTCATCAAGCTATTAGATGACCTGAAGTCCCTGGGAGCAGCAGATTAGTGAATCCAGACTTTTGTGTGAGTGTTTTATTTCTGACATTCCACCTTCCGTGAGATGGTTGTAGGTGAATAATTCTTCTACTCTGTCAAAAGATATATTGGTTTAATTGAATGCATTTCTGCAAACAGATTCACATTTGACACCCCACCTGCAGTGCTGCATCCAGCTCTGAGACCCCCAGGAAAAGAAGGACATGGACCTGTTGGAGCAGGTCCAGAGGAGACCCATGGGGATGATCACAGGGCTGGAGCACCTCTCCCATGGAGACAGGCTGGGACAGCTTGGCTTGTTCAGCCTGCAGAAGGCTTCAGGGAGACTTTGCAGCACCTTCCAGTGCTGAATGAGGCCTACAGGAAAGATGCAGAGAGACTTTTTACAAGAGCATGTAATCACAGGACAAGGGAGAGTGGCTCCAAACTGAAAACAGGCAGATTTAGGCTAGATATAAAGAAATTCTTCACTTATGAGAGCAATGGGGTACTGGAAGCCCAGAAAAGCTTTGGCTGCTTAACAAAAAGCAGCACTAACTGGACATAGAAGCAGCTCCACCTTCTGCTTTCAGAAGAGAAGAATATTCTACTATACATCTTCCACACCTAAAATTTTTCTTCTCTAGTCAATGGGGGCTCAGCTCTGACACAAAAATTACCTGTGCTATGCCTTTGGTCCCAATCAAATCCATAACAAGTCTCCAAAGCCTACCATTTGTAGTCCACTCTGAACATACAGAGATTAAATATAAATCACCCTAAACATCTGAAAACTTCTCATTTGTGCAATTTTTAAGACCTCCCTGAAATCAGGACTCTAAAAATGCAGAAAATGTCACTTTAATCATGGCCAGCAGCCACATGCTATTTTCTAAACACCAAACCACAGGCAGGAAAGAAAATCTGTTATGTGCCCCATGGTAGTGAAAATTCTTCTATCAAAATACTGGTTTATGGTGATTTAGCTACAGATAAGGAGATAATATATTTATCTGTCTGTATAAAGAGTGAAAAAGTTATTTCCAGAAAGGATTCAAAGTATAAAAGGCATTTGCAATATAAATTTATTTTGAAAAAAGTTTTATAATCTAGTATGTACACTGAAGGCTTTTATAGCTCCTCAAGTTTTCAGTGTGGAGAACACACACTGGGAACCTTTATGAGACAACACAAACAGAAATGTAGCTGATTAAATCACTCCCCTGTTTAAAATGCTTTTCTACAGTAAACAGTTTTACAATTGCCCTCAATTTAATTAAGCTTAATTTAATGGTTAAGCTACTGCCCCAGTTGGAGCTAGCTGGCCTTGCCCTGATACAGTGGCAATGCTCAGTTAATACTCTCTGTCTGTTTGCCAGGACATGTCTCTGGAGCACACACAGTAACAGCCCATGTATTTCTTCTGAATCCTGTAACTACCCAACACCCTCTCCCAAACCAGCCACAATTAGACGCTTTAATATAGGACTGCTAATACTAAATTTCAGATTACAATGTTACCCTTAGGTAGAATCACCACAGTTCAGTTGCCAGTCACCAGCACCAGGACCTTTTTGCCTCAGCAGCCCAACTGCCTTTGAAATTAACACCCTTCTCTTCTCACCTTTATGAAATCTGGCTGGCAGGAGTTGAAAGAACCTTGTCAGCTATTTATTTTGCTTTTGGTTGGAAATACCTACTAAGGATTAGATCTTATACTTGTGTTTATCTCAGCTGGTACCAGCAAGGTATAACATCTGAGTGCTGTTATAGTTAAAGTGTTTTATAAGTCACCTAAACTTTACATACTTTATGACCACCTAAATCATTCCAGTTTGATGACTCTGAATACCTCAAATGATGTATAACTGCAGCAAATGGTGACTAAAGGCCACGTTTTCCTCCCTCTCTCCTCATGCTTCACACACATCAAATTCCTTCTCCACATCACAGACCTGCCTCAGCACCCCTCAACCTCTGACACCCAGAGAGGATTTTTAGTTACACAGGACCTGCCTATGTTAAACAGTAGAAACACATTTCCAATGAATATAAAGATACATCAATATTAGACTAAAATCATTAGGGATGTGCTGGAAATAACTGGAAGAACTACTGATACAAACACCCAAACTGCAGAATTAACCTTAAACTTAAAAATAAACAGCCTTTACCAGCATGGAAATTAAGTAGTTCAACTCACAGAGAATATTAACTAAGTCCAGTAGTGTGGGTTAAAATTTTGGAGCCATTAGTGTTGAAACAGAGTTTGTGGCTGTTTTGAAAAATGATTTCTTTAAAAACAAAAACAAACAAAACCAACCAACCAAAGAACCCCCCAAAAAACTCCACCACCTAAATTTTTTTCATTCTTGCACCTTTTTCAGACTCAATCAGAAGGAGATGGCAGACAGCAGAGAGTTTGGAGGAAAGTATTTTTACATAAATTTATCTGAGAAAAGAATTCTATTAATTAAATCTCTGCAGAAGATGAAATCTTCACTTACTGGGGCCAATCCAAAGTTATGTCCTTTGTTCCATACACAGCTTATAAATATTATCATTTTACAGTAAACAGACTACAGGATTTTGTCCTTAGAGCTAAGATCAGGACTGTGAGGAACAAAATGTTTTGAAAAATGTGCACTTAACTAATTTTAAATCTGTAATCTGAATTAAGTCTCTAGTTTAAAGGGCGTGCTCTGGAATTATGAAAACACAGTATTAGTCACAACTAAAAGAGAGGTTGGTCAACCTCAATTTAGATGTAAAACTCAATTAATTCCTAATTATAAGACTATAACCAGTTCTTAAATAATACATTTTCTCCCACCCCCCAATTCAAGTACACCCTTGTAGCATTTGTTACTTCTGAGAAATGAATGCAAACTCCTTTCTGTTTGCACTTAACAGCAACTAAAAGCAACTAAAAGACACTGCCAGTAATGAGAAGGATTTAAAACACAGGAATAATAAAAACATCAATTTCATCACCACTGTCTTGTAGTTAAAACTACAGGAGAGGTCTGTACTTCGACTAAGTAATTAATATCACTGTTTTGGTATGGGTAAACTTAATCCCAGATTTTGTTCTATTTTGTTCTTATTTGATATTTCAGTTCCTGGGAATAACTATCCCAAGTACTTAGTTTGTAGTTGTAGGAACTGCTGGGAACTGGTCAGCCTTTAAAAAAAAAGTCTATGTGTTCCTCTGACTTGTATTGGCAGAGGAAAGCAAAGCAAGGTGCCCCCTTTGAGAATCAAGAGGCCAAACCATCACACCTGGCCTCAGGGAAATTCCAGTGAAACCACTTCAGGGACCATGTGCCCAGCTTGGTCAGCTTGCTGCACCAAAGGAGCAGGTTCAGACAGGGGAGATCATAACACTCATGCTATTTTTATGAGGATTGATTTGCCAGATTGAGAGACTCAATCCAATTACACTGAATCTGAAGAGCATCCTCCCTCTGCTTTATTGACACAGTTGTGTAAATCTAAATTATAGTTTTAGAAATTATTCTTGAACAGTAAAATTCTGTCTTTCATTTTAATATAATTAAGAGATAATGTCAATGGAACAGAACCTTGCCAGGAGATAATGAGCTCATGCTGACAGACAAATATTAAGGTGAAAAAAGCATTTAGTGAAAGCATATTTTTTTAATCCAGTAATTGAAATTCCTGCTATACCAACTGATCAGTGTCTAGGTACAACAAACCAACAGATTGGTGAGATGACAGAGATGGTACCATAAATGTTTGTTGATCCACATCCTCATTGTCTTTGGAGATTGTTGGTAGCAGCCAGGAATAATGGTTTCCTCCACTCTGATGCAACATTTCTCCTTTGCACTTGGAGGCATCCTTTAGGACATCTGGCAAATATCAATAAAAGATCTCCTAGCTCAGTGCTCTCCATCATTCCTCTTACAGGGTCAGCTCTCCTGCAGCATGTGATCCACAGTACTGTCTGTTCAATATCAGCGGGATATTTTTTAATACCCTGGCAGAAGAAAGACTCCAAGACCTGCCAGTATCACAGAAAAGCCAGCCTTTACATTGAATATTTAGCTTCTGTCATAAAGGACCTAGCAGATTATAGAAAGCAATGATTCATTCCTCTATCTTCAGCCTTCTGTGCATAGCTTGAAATGGCAATATATGCTCCTCAACTTATCAAATACAGGTCAAAGCAGTGGTTTGGCAGGTGAATTCTTAGGTACCATATCCAGGTATTTTTGATAAAATTGGTCTTGGTTTTGAAAAAAGGGATGTGTATTAGTCACTACACAGGTCATCTTTCAGTATCTGTGTACATAGCAGATCCTACATATTGTCCACATTTAGGCAGGCACAAGATGTCCTAAAACACTGATGAATAAGGTCAACTAAAAAAAAAAAAAAAAAAAGAAAAATTGAGACGGAATTGTATATAAAGCAAATTGAGACCAGTAAGAAAAAAATACTTAAAGCATAAAGCATGAAATGTATCATAAAAGTAGAACTAAACAGCACTGGCACTTTGCTAAGATACCCACAAAGGCAGAAGAAAAAATTTACCATTTGGCAGCAGTACACAAAATGGGAGCGTACAATACTATGAGCAAGGGCACAAACTAGAATTGGTCTTGGATGAGTTACAGGCGAAGTGAATATTTAGTAGGCATTAATAGCATTTCCCTGCTTAGCAATACACTACAGCTGGCTCAGGTGCTTGGAGTTTAGGAAAAGTGTTTAAAATATTAGAAGAAATACAGTGAGGCAATAGAGGAATTAGAGGGTAAGATTTGTGAGGAGAGACTTTGGGAGCTAAACTTACATAGTCTCAAAGAGAGAAGACTCAGGGGGCCTCAATCACAGTCTATAAATACCTTCAAGGTAATAATATAAATGAAGGAAGGGAATTCTCCGGTCTCAGAAGATAGCAGGACAAGGAGCAATGGCCTGGAGCTAAGGAAGCAGGAGCGCGGGGTAGGTTCCAGGGAACAGTTCTTCACTCTGGCCTCCGCTGTGCCGGATGAATCCACTGCAGGGAGGAGGAATTGCTCTCCTTCCCCCGGCTCGCGGGCACATTGCCCACACACATGCACACGATGCATCCCAGACTGCTCCAATCAGCCAAAGCCCCCCAGCCTGTGCAGCTCCAAGCTGTGCATCAGCACGGACACAGACACACGTGCTGAGGGCTCTCACTGTCTGCATGGACCGACAGGTCTCCTCACAAACATTGAGTGATTCCAGAGTGAAGGCTTCCATTAACCCAGCACCACTTCCGTGAGCAGAGGAGGGACATTGTGTTTCTCCACGGCTGTATTTCACCACCCTGGGATGTTTCTGGTCTTAGAGCACTGTTACAATGGTTGGTTTTGCATATTCTGCAAAGGGTGAACAAAGCTCAAATCACAATATTAGCCAATGTGGTGGTTTCGCCTTCCATTTATCCATTTGGTTCGGTGCAAAATAAAAACTCACAACCTTGCACTAGCTAAACAGAATGATATCTTGTGCCACTTGTCTGCTCCTAGGATATATCCATGTCCTCAACCAGCAAAAACCTTCCCTCCTCCATTTCTTCAGGAAAATCTTTTTGCCAGGAGAAAAGACTGACTCAAGACTTTCATCTGTTGTGCTAGTTCATAACCAAATCCCAACTTCAGTTTCTCTGGCTATTTTCTTATCCTCCAATCTACCAAATTGTGATGGTGGCAATTCAGAAGCCCCAAAGCAAAATATGACTGTGAATTCTGCAGATGCAGAGAGGCACCTGCATCCAGCAGGAGCCAAAGCACTGAGAATGAGGAAGGAATAGACTGACTGAGACAATAACTTGAAGTTTCTGAAGTGGCTTGACTGACTGATATGCCTGGTAGCAGAAGAACACAAGAAAAGCACAGTAAAATATAATCATAGCAGCAGTCTCAAGTACTGTGCAAAGGGTTCAAACCAGAAGAGTAAATGGACCTTACTCTTACTCCAGTGACCCGCAGAGAAGAGTCACTGTTGTTCTTGTTTAAAGGATGACTTCCCAAAAAATCAGCTAATCAGCTCCTGTTCCAGGGACAGGAAGAAATAAATCTACTTCATTTTATAGAAAAACCTTTTCAGTTTGTATGTCCTAACATAACACTTAAACACAGAACAAAACAAAGGCTCTGACACTTCGTGACATCTTGACTGTCCAGCCTGTGTATTGCTGCCCTTGCTCTGATCACAGGAAGAATTTCAGGCAAAGGGGTGTGATGTGTATGCTGAAGGCACTAAGAATAATATTTTACAAGCATTTCTCTGGTTCAGAAAACACCGTTTCTCCTGCATCAAGCTCCCCATCTACCAAGCTAGCAGGTTGGCTGGATGTCCAAGAGGAATCCAGGCTGCAGCTACCACATCAGAAGTTTTATACAGAACCAGATCACCCACCTGTAATCTGGTAAGATATATTCCTCCTTAAATTGACAGTAGAAAGAGGTCAGGAAATGCTTCACATTTGTATCAAGCTGGCTTTTCAACCTTCTCTATGTTTTCTAATTCAATATGTCCTGGTATTGTGCTTTATGTTGGCAACCTTGCTGGGAGCATGCATCTTGCCTCAGCCCAAAAGCCACCATGCCTGTTAGCACAGATTTATGTTTGAAACCACCTAAGCTGTTATTAACATCAGACAACTTAATTACAGTCGGACACTTCACATATGGTGCTTGGCACCTCTAGAAAAAACAGACCTCTCAGCAGGGCACTGACATACGTGTAAAAACTCCACAGACAGACCGTCCTGAAATGGTAACCTGTGAAAGACTCATTGCCTTGTTAAACATAATCACCTCCTTCCAAAAGGAAGTCAGAAGAGAACTCCTGTACAGAGATCTATTAGTTTTAAAAGGTGATGTTTGTGCTACTGTATCCCCCAAGTAAATACTATTATTATAAAAAAAAGATCTGAGCTGCTGTTAAGCCGGATATGTTTGAGGGTTTCAAAAACTGTTTTCTACATTTATAATTGAACATACAAAGCAGTATCAGCTCCAGCGAGGGCTTCTCAAATCATATTTGCATCTGCGAGTTACAGCTTAAATGTACTAAAGCATATATTTGTGTAAGCTACCATACCACATATTGACTGAAAGGCTAGGCAGCTTTGTAAATACACACTGAAAATCTTATCTGACTTATTTGTATGTTGTCAAGAGACTGGAACCACTTCTGGGTACATAAGATACATTTTTAAAACTATCTAATTATGTACAGTATTTAACTTGAAAGACCTGTAGCCATTTTGGCCTCTTAGGAAAAAGAGCATACATGTTTTATAACTCTAAAATAATGATTTCTAATAGAATATTAGAAAGCATTGCAGCCTTAAAAATTACACAGTCCAAATTAGTCTACATCAAGCAAGGCATACATAGCATCTATAAGAGTTTAGTTGGTGACACTATTTTGCACTGTGAATTGCTTCTGCAGAAGCAATTCTTTTCCCCTAACTTTGTTTCCTTTTAAAGGTACCAAGTAGAGCAAAATAATTTTTGCTTTATATATTCAAAAGCAGTGGAAGAAAATCTCTGTTTTGGTATCTATATGAACACAGTATCAGTGACCACAGTTAACATTTATACTCAGCAAGCTCCACAGTTTTCAATACACACAGAACACATAACTCAGTAGTAGCTCTTAACAAAGGGCAATTTGATTTTTTTCCACATGCCAACCACTGAATACTTGTTGTCTTAAGCAGCAGCCCTGGAAAAAAGATAGCAAAAACCAAGCATTCATTTTAAGGTGAAAAACATTGACCCAGTATTAGAGGTCTTTGTTTTATTATTATGCAATCCTGCTTCCTAACAGCAGGGATCCAGAGGCTATTGAGCACTGCAAACTGATGCAGAACTATGTCACTGTCCTTTGACATCCATTTCTATCCATCCTCCTGCTTGGAGTGGTATCTTCTGTGTATCCAGATTGGATTTTTATTTAAGACACATTTTTAAACTGACATTTACAATCAGAGGCTGTCTGTGTCTACTCTCTACAGTGCAGGGGACATTTCTGAAAACTGAGAAAAAAAAAAAAAAAAAAAAAAAAAAAAGAAGTAGTAGAGGAATGAAATGGGGGAAAAGGGAGACACAGAAAAAGAATATGGCCCAGTAGGTACTGAGGGAATCTCAAGCTCTGGAGAGATGTGTTCAACTCTCTGCTCTGCCAAATTCCCTGCATAAGGCGAGAAAATCAATTAGTACTTTATCTGAGGAATGGGGATACTCAATTACACACAAGGGGATTATGAAACTAAATAAATAGTCACAAATTTCAAGTGATTTAGTCAGCATAGAAGTAAAAGACAAACAGTACCAAGAGAGAAACATATTAAGATTTGTATTCTACACACATACGCACAACAAAATTACTCCAGTGATTCTTCCCCGTGCAACAGAAACAAACTCATCTACACCACCAGTTTCAACCAGGATTTCCAGTGGCCCAGCAAGCAGCTCTCACACCTTTCCAAATGGCCTGCACCTCCAGGATGGGTACCAGCATCCACCAGTTTGAGCACAGATAAGAGTAGCTAACCCAAGCAAGAAGCTACAGCAATGTTTCCTTCCTTGCAAGTGTTACCAGAAATGGGATAGAAGCTGTCCCTCACCTCAGCTTCCTAGGCATGAACAAGCCTGCATCTCCAGGTGATGAAAGCTGGAAGATTACCTCTGAAAGTGCTTGCAGTGAAGGCAAATTTCACCAAAACTGCAATCTGACCTGGAGAATTACTGAGCTGCAGATTAGGCTATTGTTTCTGCACCAGTAGAATATCTCAAAGATTTATAGTGAAAAAAATAGGTATAACGGGTGTCATTAACAACTCATGAGCTCCTAACTGAGCACACAGTGTCACATGAGCTACTGTATTTAGCTTCTGGAGTTAGCCTGGGAGCCAACCCACACAGTGCCATGTGCTGCTGCTGGCAAATGATCTTTTAATGGCAGCAGCTATGTGGGGTTGCTTCCATTCAGCTACTTCATTCCAAGATGATGATTAATGATAATGAGAAATTATTACAACTATCAGAAGTATTAGTAAATATTCCTACTGCTTGGTATTATAAATCTAGAGAAGTGTTTGAGACTGATGCCAGACCACATGATGGATACCACAGACCTAATTTTACATTTGATAACTTGAATTTTGGGAGCAAATTCAGCACTACTGGAAGAGGAATCTATTATTTCTTTAGAATGCCATAACAATATTTAAGTTATCAATGAAGGAACTTTAAACATACAGTGCTATCTTGACAATAAAAAATAGTTAAGGATTGCTGCAGTGTGCCAAATTTTCTTTCACGCAAATTCTGTCCTCTTGTTCCATCACTCCCCCTCTGATGTCAGAGGCACACCTGTATTTTCAGTGACAGCTCATAAAACCTTAGAAATTGAACCCTAATGAACATTTAATGGGAGACAAAAAGTAAGCACATGAGCTCCTGTAGAGATTTAACTAAAAACAACAAACCAGCCACTTTCTCGACCCGGCTCATGAATTTTAGGGAGGCGCATTGAGGACCTGGCCTGGTCAGTGCTATTCCTGCTGCAGCAGAGCCATAGAGAGAGCGCTGGCCCTGTGCTTGCCCAGCCTCTACTCGCACCCTGTGCTCTTGGGGCACACGTGGGATGCAATGAGAACACTTTCCAGATGGCCAAAAATTGTCTCCCTTAATAGTGTTGTCACTACGGTCTTAAATCTAAAGAGCCTCTGTACAGGACTTATACCTGCCAAGAAAGGTCGTTTATTAGGAAGAAATCAAATAATTACATTTTGGTGCTTTTTTTTTTTTTTTTTTTGTGTGTGTGTTTGGGGCTTTTTTGTGTTTGGGTTTGTTGTTGTTGTTGTTGTGGGGTGGTTTTTTGTTTGTTTGTGGTTTTTTTTGTTGGTTTTGGTTTTTTTAAGAAGATGGCAAGTACTGTTGACAAAATGTTTCCCTTTCTATTTGTGGGAGGTTTTCTTTTTCTTTCTTTTTTTTTTTTCCTTTTCTTTAGTCAGCTAATAAACCTTGCAGGCTCTTTTGGGGGTTTTTTAGTGATCTGATTACTCATAGTAAAATAATTTAAAAATATAACCCAGCATTTTTGAGCACAAATAATTCAATCCAGGCACATTAATAGGTTACCTTTTTCTCCAAACACTACTGAGCATGCCGTAGGCAGTCATCAACTTGAAATTATTTTTATTAAAAAAGGATGTGTGTGCCTACAGCACACAACTCAAGAAATGTCTCTAATGAGGCAATATGAAACCACTTAGTGACAACTATGTTTGAAAAAGCAAAGCAAAAATTAAAAACTGCAAGACACTTCATTGCATTTTCTTGAATGCAGATATCTGGACTTATCTCAGAGCAGTATGAAACCTGCCTGAGTCAACAACAACCCTACTCCCTCCTCAATACCTACTATGACTCTAAGAGCTTAAATTCTCTCAACTGGTATTTGCTGTCATTAGATCAGCTTTTAATTATCTGAAGTTATGACAACACATTAAATGAATTCACATCTCTTTTGAGCCTGGAAAGAAACTCATGTTTTGATTGCTCTGTTATTTTAAGAGTGATTACCTCTCAGTCCATTACTAGAGGGCTCTGTAATCATTCCTTTAATCAGAAGAAGCTGATAAATTACGTATTTGGCAAACATTATTCTTACAAACTAAACTTTCAACAGGTTTTCAGACTATGATAATTATCGAAAAAGTACAATGTCCATTTGGACTGGGATATGATATAATTAGCCAAAATTAGAAATACTTTTTGTAAGACTGTCTTCCATTTACCCCATGCATTTAAAAATAATTCTTGAAATTGTAACAAATTTAAAATCAGAAAAAAAAATTGGAATTTGTTCATACTTCTTTTTACCTCCCATAAAACAAACAAACAAACAACCCAAACAACAACCACCATCAAATGGGTTTGTGGAAATTTTCAATTTCAACAAAACTTGTGTTTTCCCACATAAAACGGTTTTGATGAAAATCATCTTGCATGGAACAATTCAGAAAAACTACAGAGTAGACAAGGATAAACAGTCAAACTTAGTCATCCCTCTGCATGCAGCTGTATAATTTGTCAAAGTTTGTATAAACTCATTCTGGTCATACTCAAAATCCTCAAAGACAAAGACTTGCTCTATGTGAAGGTGCTTTATTCAAACTTTGGCGCTCACTATAAGCCAACAGTGAGGTTTGTGGTCTGTTAATGCTTCTGGAATACTTCCATTGTTCTCAAAAATCTTATTCCATCAAAGGATAATTTATCCTGCCTGAAAGATGACACAGTGATTTAAGTTTAAATATTTTTATAAGAGTTCCCAGACCACACCTTCCTTCTCCCTTGGTCTTGTTCTTTTCCTGTTAACATAACATCCATCATTTAATTAGATATTACTTCTCTTAGACTTGATTGCACTCATCCTACTACTGCCCACACATAAAATTACTTTAAATTCATGGCAGTTGCCTCTGCAAAGCAAGATTAGTTCCTTCTGTCCTCTTTCCTCTTCTACTTTCAAATTTTCTCCTAGCCATGGGTTACAACCACCTGGTGTTTTAGAGCTCTTTGCTGTTACAAACAGCAGCTCCAATTTCAATTGATATCAATTATCAATTCAAAGGCAAACTAAAACTTAATACACCACTGATGCATTTACTTAGGTCTAAACCAGAAGTGGTCAACTTTGGCACCTAGGAGAGACATTGGTGTTATTTTTATTTTTAGACCTAAGATCTTAATGAAAAGCAGCTTTAACTGCACCATTGTAACTACCATAATTAACAGTACATAAGCAATTCCATTATATAAAGAACACCAAAATCTTCCATTTTCATTGCATCTGTGTAGGGTTTGCATAGCAAGGTCAAAAGAGAATGGTGGATACTGACATGAAAACTAGTCTCTATGAGAAATGCTGAGTATGGCAGTGTGAAATCATTTCACTCAGCCTAGTCAGAATTGAAATCACAGCCTCCACAGCCCTCCAGCAAAGTGGGAAAAGGGTTAAGTTTACACAATTTGTACAGTGCAGGAAGGTAGTGCTGAAGGGAAAAGAAGGATCACATAAAATCCCCATACGCAAAGCTTCATGAAATAGCTTCTCTGCAGAGATTCACAGCAAATTCACAGCACCAGACAGCATTAAATGGACTAAATATTAGTTCAAGTGGGGGAGTGAAAGCTATAATGCAACCTTAACTTAGCCATAACGCCATTTCTCTGCCTTTTAAGATGTCCTCTACCAGAAAGCCCCTTCCAAGTTTTTCAGAAGGACAGAGTGTGCACTGGAAGAGGTCCTCAAATTGGTGTTAAAATTAATAGGGAAAGCTGAAAGCCACGCAGGCCATTAACAAATATTAGAAAAGAAGAATGTGATTTAGCAAGAGCTAAGAGAACTGTAATGGAAGATCTAAAAGAAAGAGCAGCTGGTACATTACTGATTAAGACTATATGCCCAGCAGATTTCCCAAACTTTTTATACAGAACTCAAGTATACAACATTCATTTCATCTTTGCTACAGGAATTCAGCCACACCTCTCCCTCTGTACTTCTCTCTAAAACATCAGGTGTAAACACAGATGAAAAGAAAAACTCTGAAATATTCAGGCTTAGGAAAAAGGATGCCATATTGAAACAAACAAAACCATGAGTGCAATGTTAGTATATAGCTGGGGAAAGAGGCACAACAGATTAACAGCAAATCACAGCCCCATTCAGGAGGGGGAAGGCCTCACAGCACCTGCCCTTCATCCCAGTGTTGAACACACCAACACAGTTCATGCACTCCCTGACTCGTTTCACAACAGAACAAACTGCTTACAAATACTGGAGCACTCATAATTGTAATAAACTTACCAATTGCATTTATGAAAACACAAAATAAAATAGTTTTACATTGGGTAGCACTAAAACCAGTATGGGTCCTAAAAAGCTGTGTAGGATGTAGAGAGCTATAAACTTGAAGAAGGATATAAAAATATACATATTTTGGGAAATGAATAAGAATTTAACCCCTACCAGTGGAATAGTAAAGAACTGAAACTGATCATTTTGAATGCTTAATCTCAACTCAGCTCTTTGTGCATCTAGAGAAGCTGGAGCACAGGAACTCCTAAACCTCACACACCTGAAGTTTGTTCCTATATCCATTCCAGCCTTCCTCATCCACTGGTTTAAGACAGGAATGGGCTAACCTCACTGAGTTGGCAGGCTGCACTCCACAACCTGCCTACAGAGAGAGTGCCTGGTGTTAGTCTACAAGCAAGAAAAGATCTTTGGGACCTAACTCAGCCTGGTGTGGATGTAGGCCAAGAGTCACAGTGGGCTCATGGTGCCACCCAGCAGTCCCCTTTGTCTCAGCAGTTCTGTGCTAGCTCAGCCACTGCAGCCATGGGCCAGCTCCTGGGAACTGCACCTCACTGAGCTTTTCTGTGAGGTGGAAACCAAAGGTGGAAACCAAAATTTTTACCAAAATCCACCCCTGGAGTCACACCAAAACAGACACAGCTCTTAACTCTTTAACAGTCACTACAAACCTTGAATGCAAATCGACCTTGACCAACACCAGAGCAGAAATATAATGGAAATGCCCAATTTGAATTTTATACACACAGAGACTGTCAGGGCTTCCTTTCTAATTATTCTCCTTGTTCTCATTAGCTGGTGCACTGCTACTACCTTGCACAACAAAACCAGAGGAGCTTGTGATAATTAAGTTTTTTCCAGGAAGTGCTTGATTCCACAAACAAAAGCCAATTCAATATTGTTTTTCTAAGTTGAAGAAACTGTTGATGTTTATTTGAATCAGAAACATGAAAAAGTTAGAACACAAGCATTTGCATGAAAATTCGATCTTCACAAAGGACAAAAATCACAACCTGTCTGCAAACTTTCCAGAAATGCTTTTTTTCATTCTTTATTGAGATATAGTGATTAGTTTGTGCTGCAGAGCTGAGTGTTTTAAAGAAGTGTCATTAGATTAGTTTGCACCTAGATGCATATATATAATTTATACACTTAAGGCCTTGATCTTTCGCAAAGAGTTTCAGAGTTTTTTGTGCATTTTTTCCCTGCAGTTACAACTTCGGTTGTTTCTTTACATCACCAGCAGATGGGGCTCACTTATAGCTGAAATCACTGGACATTACACAATTTTATATTACAGACACAAATTATGTTGTACACACACATATTTCTACTGCATGCTCTTTCATTTTCACGGTATATTTGCACACTTTTCATCTCACGAGAAAAATCTATATTTTTAATTTACTGATACAACTGGTTATGGATTTTTTAACGTTATTTTTAATAACTGCATTAATCTCAGAACTATTTTTACATTGTAAGCCCAGTTTAGATCAAGTTGATAGTAGCAAGAAAAGAGGATCTATTGCTAGATAATTAGAGTGCCAGTTTTCTAACTAGTTACAGGTTCATGGGAGCTGTGATGGGGACTATCTCACTGCATGCCTTAGAATCACAGAATGCCTTAAAGCCAGCTGCATCCAGTTCCAGTGTAATCAACAGCAGCAAAATCAAACGCAATTTTTTTGGACAGTGCTTCAATCTATTAAGAAACCTCCAATATTGTTTTGATGTACCAACATCCTTCCCTCCCCATTTATTTTTTTTAAGGTCAAAAAAGGAGGAGTGAAACCTCTCGCTGTATAGCCTGGAAATTCAGTCAGGGAAATGCCCTATTTTTATCACCTACTTTCACTCTTTCTGAAGGCTTTCCTCTCTACATTATTTTCTCCCCCCTTCCCAGTTATACACGAGCAGTAATTCCCCTAGAAAATAACTGAGCTTCCATTTTAGCTATTCAAATTTCTCAGGATGGATTTTGAGAGTGCAGAAGGGCTTTAGCCTGTTCTCTCAGTCCAAGTAAGCAGCACTGGGAACTCTCTGGTTGATGTCAATCAGAAACATACTGTGCTCAGATTAAGCAGCAGCAGGGACCCTCAACTGCATATTTGATAGAGAGATTCCATAATAGAAGACAAATAAAGGAGATAACAATTGCAAAATGCAAGAGACTGACTCTGAGTCCATCAAATGCTCACCACCATAGTGGTGAGAAAATAAAACTAAAATTAAAACAAGTGCAAATCTATTTCATTATTCATAGTTTAGAGCCACAGACAATATATTTAAAAAATTCTGTGACTTCATCTTTGAAGACTCCAGGGGGCTTATCAGACCTGGCTTCTGCACAGGCTAATCCTAATTCTGCACTAAAAACTGTATCTCAAACAAGAGCACCTCTGACTGCATGGTTTGGCAGCACCCACTTGATTTACATGGTGCCTACTGCTGTAGTGCCCTGTCGATATTTTTCAACAAACATAATCACAAGAGTATCTTTTCAGGCAGTGAAATTTCAGACAGCAATTGATTAGCTCTCAAGACTCATCAGATTTTAAATAAAACCTGTATACAGAAAAGAGTCATTCACACATCACCAAAATACAGTGACAAAAATCAGCCCTAAGCACCAAATGTTTTGATGCCAGTTCATTTCTCTAAACAGGTGCCTGGACTGAAAGTCCCTCAGTCCTAAGGCAGGACTCAACAGAAATACACAGAGTTTGCAAAACATATCACTTGTTAAGGAGTCTGAAAAGCTAATGCTGCAAATAATAAGGTATTTTTAAAATATTAGCCTGCTTCTACAATATTTTCTTTTAGTGGATGCTGAATTTCTCCCTGGTATTTTGAATTTAATTTCACACCAGCATACTTCTGACATAATCTGTGAAACTCTAACTGTAGAAAGCAACTTCAGACTTTGTGGTGATGCTTCCTAATTTCTGCCTTTCACAAAATGTTGTTAGAATTGCCACACTTTTAGAGATCTTTATTTCCTTCCTGATACTGGAGAGACTTTTGGGGCTGCTGATCTAGGAGAGAGGGGATGCAGTTTGCCTGGGCAGCCACTGGTCCCGTGGCCCATGCCCTGCCTACAGGTGGGACTGCTCAGCCCCAAAGAGGAGGAACAGGAGCACAGCAGCCCAAAGTAACCAGGGAGAGGAAGCAGACAACTGAACAGGCAGAGGCTTCCACAAACATCACCACTCCCAGCCTTGGCCTATAGCCACAGCTGAGCAGAGGGACAAAAATGGAAAATGAGAAACCAAACTCCTTAGGGAGAACAGGCAACTAAGGTCTGATCACCCAAAAGATAAGAGAAGGAGGGAAGAAAAGACTAAACCTCCTGTTTAGCCATGTCTGAAGACATGAACACAGCTACTTTCACACAAAGAGAGAGCAACAATGAACTGCTGGCATTTGTGTGAACAAGTAACAGACATTATCATGTACAGTGTTGAAAGATATTCAGAAGCTTCAAGTCACCTGGATTGCACCTGCTTTTTAGATGTTTATATGAACCAACCCCAGTTTTCCAAATCTTCCAGGTTCTTCCCCTAAATGACCAATACCTGATTTTGTAGGGTAATGTTTGTGCTAACACTGACTCACAAATATTCTGTTTCTCCCAAGAAATCCAGGATAAGGAGCAGAATGATTTTAAATGAGAAACATGGTCAAATGTCCCTGTATAATTCCTTGAGAGGCCAATTTCCATTGCATTTCAACTCAACACGAGTAGGTAGTTAAGATAGCTTAACAGTGACTATCTTTCACTAGCAACACCATTTTAATTAATACATTGTTATTAGAATGGATTTGGATGGGAAAAAAAAAAAAAGTTATTTTGCAGCCAGTACAGTAACAGATAGAGAAAGCTGAACATAATCAGTATTTACTATTCAAAACTGAGACTAGCTCCAAAACAGCTAAGTTGAGAAGTTGGATGAATTCACTCCACTTTGATACATAGCCTAGTTGATTTACATCTGACTTCAACTATTGAATCCAGTAGCAGAAGTAATTTTTTTTTTCTTTTATACTCCACACTGGCACAAAACAGAAGCAAAGGTACTTCCTTGAAATGTAGTTTTTGTGTGTTACTGGAATATGCCTACATGGTAGTCAGATCAAATTGCTTCCAATTTTCATGACATATAGTAGAAGCATGTTTTTCAGCTTTTTCATGCTGATTCTGTTGGTTCCTAAATAGAATCCTACAAACAATCAGGACCATTGCATACAATGCAATCTGTCACAAATTTTTGTTTCACATATGCATGACCAAGACATTATTTCTGTCTCTAAAGGCTGCAGAGTCCTGGTAGACTGGGTGAGATCCAGACAGCCCCATCTGTGGCTTTCAGAGCAAGGCTTGTGACCCAAATGCATCTGAAAATGTGTTGTCTTCTGCTGTAACAGCCCTTTGGTAAGGTGACCACCAGGAAAATGTTTAAACACTGCTGCAATAGTTTTACATTGCATTCATAATTTGGTAGTTAAATCTTTGAATTTGCTCCTTATTGTGGCTCCAAAGTGCAGACGAGTTTTGGCATATCAAATAAACTTTAGTAGATTGACCTTGAGCATTCATTTATTCTTACAGTACACCAGCAGCTATAGAGAAACATATTCAAATATAAAGCCCTCCCCTGAAGAGCTTCCATTTGAATGCTTGACAAGACCATGACGAGCAGTAGGAAGGCCAAGGCATCCACACTGAGAAAAGGAAGAGCCACTGTAACAGGACCACAAGACAAGTTCACTTAGCAAGGGTACAGTTTGCAGGTTTGTGAGCTTTCCAAGAACTAATTGCTGCTCTTATGGGTGAAAAAAATAAAAGTGAACACTTAACAGTTTTAAATGGAGCTGAATAAATGTGGAGGAAGAAATAATATTTGATGCAAAGTGTGAAGAGAAAAAGGTCTCAAGGCTCATATAATTTACAGAGGAGGCAAACAAGAATTGACAGGTCACAGAGATAGGCCAGGGCAGAAATGTAAACAGTTCTGGAGAAGCAAGAACAAGCTTCAGCATTTCTTTTGAAGCAGAATCTGAAAGGGTGAGAAAAAAAGGGTAGAAAGTTAATTTCAAGACAACATCATAAAATATTAAAAAGGCAAGTACTGAAATGTGGCATTTGTACTGAACACACTTGGTTGTCAATGCAAATGCCATAAAGTTTAACATTTTAGTTTGAACAGATGCTTAATTGTATGCACTTAATGAACCATCATAAACCAGGAAGATTCCTGATATGGTTGTAAGCAATGTGTTACACTGCATAATCACAGGGACAGATATAGGAATCTCAGCCTGATTATAGTGAATGGGGTATGGCAGACACAAATAACCACAGCTGATAAGGTCCTGATTTTTAAAAGGCCTTTAAAAGTTTAAACAGGCAAAATCATTTTGTCTGGAAATGACAGTGAAGGTCCTACAGTTCAGAAGGCAGCACTGGCCTTCACCAAGGCAAGAAATGGGCCCTGTGTTACCAGGAGCAGTTATGGCACAGCAGAGTGGTGCAGAAAAAGCAGTAACCCTAGAAAAAATTCTCTAATGATGAAGAAATTATTTTTATTTCTGTCCCTTTCACAATGTGAGTCATAAAAAAAGGGCTAATGACACTTAGAAAGAGAACTAAAAGATTCTCAGACAAATAGCCCTTATCACAGATTAGATCAAGTTCTTTACATACTTATCCCTATCAACTTTTGGAACAGTTTGTTAAGCTAAGATCATATCTAAAGAAAAAAACCCCAACATTTAATAGCTCAGAGACTTATGTCATTATGAGCTACAGAACAAGAGAAAGCAAGGGTACAAACAGGCATAGCCCTTTTCTGCAAATGCCCCTTCAGTTGGAAGCCATCAAGCAGCTAAACACAGCAATGGAAGAAGTTTTAAATGTGTGGAAGGAAAAATAAGAAAGCCAATAGCTGCTGCAAACAAGAAAATAATGGAAAGCACAAAATCAGCTGCTATCAGTGTATAAAAAATAGGTACTTGGAAGTCTCAGGGGACTTGAGCCACTCACTGTGCATCACAATACTATTAATCTCTGTGAACAAGATGTTAATGAAGTTTCAAGGGCAATGGATGAGTGTAGACACTTCTGGCTCTTTCTTTCCCAAAGTTGTCTGCACTGGGGAAGTCAAAACCTTTTCTAGAAGTTCTTACCATGGCACAGACAGAAAAGCACCTGCCTGCTCGGCCCCTTCCTCATGCACAGCCCCTGTATCCCAGCCCTGCTTGTCCTCTCCACACTCCTCCACAGCCTCGAGCCTCCACACACAGCTCTGCTCAGGTGCTTTGTAAGGGAGATGTCTCAGCAGCCAGCTGGGAGTGGAAAGAGTGCAGGCAAGTGGGGACACCAAACACAGGAGTCTCAAAGGCTCCACTGCTCCTCAAAAGTATGCAGGAACTGGTGGGCTCTGCTCAGCACCCCTTTTCTTTCCTCTACTAAAGGACAAGCCCTGCCAGGACTACAAATTCTGGGGAAGGGGGATGCACAAGGAGTGATACAGAGTAATGCTAAAGCTCAAGGCAATCAACTCACAGGTTTCAAGGACCACCAGCTGTAACTTTTGGTGTCACCTAGAAGCTGTTGTGATATCAATATATTGCAAATTGCTTCACGAGGACATTACACAGCACCTCTGGGCTCCATCAGCAAGACCTTGATTTTTCCAACCTCTGTTACAGAAAGTATTAGATTTGTATCATGAACACAAGCACATTATGAGTAAGTACATTAATTATCTGAAGAGAAGTTAATCGAAAGGTTACACACTATGCTCTCACTGACATTGTTTAATTTTTATGTGCAATATGCATACTAAACAAATCTACAGCTCCAACACCAGCTAGAAATCCAAGACTCTAAACACAAGACTGCTGAAGTAAGATAATTTCTCATACTTGAGGTTCAGCATCTGTGCATTTTCTGAAATCTTCCATTCTTTGGTGGTTTTTTTTTTTTTTTTTTTTTTTTTTTTTTTTTTTTTTTTTTTTTTTTTTTAAGTATCCAGCTATGGAAACACAATTTGTCAAAGGACTATTGATCTATATGTACACCCCTCCTCCCACTTAAATGAGCTGCAAGGGGGAGCTGGGGTGCCTGTTAAACCTAAACCACTTACATCTATTTAAAGGTAGCTTGTGACACGCACTTGAAGAAGGGCTGCTCTGCATGTTCCCCGGCCCGCAGCTCCTTGATGCTCCCGGCCCTGCTGCAGGAGGCATCCAATCAGAGCGGCTGCCACTGAGGCCAGGGAGGCGGCCGGGAGTTTGATTTTCTATTCCAGCGGCAGTGCAGGGGATGTAAGGCAGCGAGTGTGTACGGCACGAATAATGAGTTGTACTAATTCACAGAAATTCACTTTTTTTTCCTTGTCACACACTGCTCCTTTTTCTATAGACCAAGACTTTGAAAGTTCATTTTTATGTGTCATTTACTTCCCCAGGGTGTAGAGCCTGCTAAAAATATCACTATTTCTTCTCCTCTGATAACAGATTATTTATGCAAAGGCAGAATAATTATTCTTGACATACTAGAAGACTCCCCCTGCTCCCCCCAGCTCCCCCCAGTTAAGGTAGTTTTAAGTGATACTTTCATGAAATACAGCAAAGGTCAATATTGTCAGCTAAAGCTCAACATTGTACATGAGTCTTCCGAACTCAGGATGCTGCAAGGCTTGTTAAAGAAGGAAATTATTTTGCAGCTGTACAGGACATTTGATGTGAAAGCATGAAGGGAACACGACTGGGACAATGAGGTTTCTGTAACCAGTTACCCCATTCAACCCTGAAGAAAATGAAGTAAGATCTGTATGGTGTAGAAATATAGTAGCAATTAAACCAGGCAGAAATATATGTGGGGGAAATCCTGACAACTGGCATCAAGAGGTTAACTCTTCTTTTCTTTTTAATCAGTAACTAGTTCTGTCATCTTTTGGTTCAGTGCAAAATCTCCCCAGAGAAGCGCCTCCATTCTTTGAATGTCCATAAGGCAATTAGGTTTTACATTTTTAAAACTGAAGGGTTTTACAGGATGAGCCAATTTATATGTTTCCATAATAAGAAAAGACTCAGGGCTACTGAAGTATCTATTTCAAAATGGCTTAGGTGGTGCATTATTGAATCCTACAAAGCCAAGGGGCTTCCAGGTCCCAGAGTCTTTAACAGTCATTTTGAAAGAACTACCTGGGCAGAATACTGAACATCTTCATTTTTGGAAACATGTAAAGCAGCTATTTGCTATTTGGAGTTCCTTCAACATGGGCAGAACAGAGTACTGTAAAGAGAGGCCCTGGCTTGAACACAAGAACCCAGAGGTGGAAGGGTGCTCCCACAGCACTGGGTGGTTACATTTCTTTGCTCAAGAGCCTTTTTATTGTCTCAATAAATGCTGGTCGAGTCCCAATCATAAAAAACAATTGGGTGGATATAGCTGAGAGCAAAAATGGGTGATAGCTTTCAAACTGGAATAGTGTAACAGCTCTATCTACCAATTAAAGCCATTCAGTGAACAAATCTGATGATTAACTGGATATGTAATTAAGCCTTTATTATTAGTCTAATTGGATGGTTAGGGGAATTATTAAAGCTGTTAAGATTCTGTGTAGCAAGCTGACTGTGCAGTACAGGCAATATGAAATTCAGCTCATTACAAGCAAGGCCAAATGAACATATTTGAGTGGAAATTTGAGACAGCTGCATCCAAGTCTTTCAAAACAAACCCAAACAAACCTTAAAGTCATGAGCTCAGCTCAGCAGAGAGAGATATAATGCCTCACTCAAAGATGCATGGCAACAAGCCAAGCACAGACCCATTTCCAGGAGGTTAAGGAGAGGGGAGATCTGTTGTGATGCTGGCTAAGGCATCTTCCCTTCCCTCAACTCCCATTCCCATCATTCCTGACACCAGGAAAAGGAGGAAGCTTTGCAACAGAGGCATCTGATCAGCCAGGCAGCTGGAATACAACTCCTGAAGTGTTGTGAGGAACAGAAGACTGGTGATTCCTCAAGGAACTTGGTGCTCCAAAATCTGGCCTTGGGAACTTAAAAGAATTAGAGGGAAGGAATGTAGAGAGTGCTGCACAGCAAAACACTGAGATTTCTGTGAGCACTTCATTCATGTTCCACCTGCTCCAGGTCAAAGTCTGCACTCAGCAATAGCAACATGCTGAGGATTGAGAACCTTTCATGTCTCTTACCAACAGCAAAAATCATTCATCCTCGCCTATCCTTACCAAAAAAATTAATAACAAAGAAGCTAATAAGGAAATTGCCAGGCTTACCTGATGACTGAGAAGATAATTTAAGTAGTGTTAAGGCGAGAGGAATGATGGTTTTTTGAAGAGTTATCACCATTGGCTGGCACAGGTTGTGCCAAGAGAAGCTCCTCAGTCCTGTGTATCAGCAGCCCCGAACACACAGCAAAATTCTAGAGACAACAGAGGTATAGACACCTCTTCTGCCTGCAATTAATGTCAGTGGAGAACCCCACCACCATACTCCAGTTGCAATCAAACTGTTTTAAAACTGCCAAAAGCAAGATGACACATGATCACAATGCTGTTGCATGCATCCAGAATATATCTAACTCTCCATGGAAACTGGTGATAGATCTGATATGCCTGAACACTCTGGATGAGACAAAACTTGTAAGTGACTGTAAAAATTATACAAAATGTTACAGAACTCACAGTGTGTGTTTTGAGTCTGATTTAAGTTCTTCTCCCCCAGTATGAGCTACACACTATTACTGCCATGAACAAATTTCATTCAGGGGTAGTTTCCTCAACTCAAAACCATATGACAAATAATATTCTGTGTGACAAATTCTAGTATGGACCAGGCACCCACCTCCAATTAAATAAACATAATGAAGTCAAATAACATATGATTCTATTAATTTAAAAATTGTTTTCTAGAGTAATACAAAGAAACTAAAATGTATGATAGCCACAAATAAAGTAGCATAAAGAGCATATGCTAACATTAATAGTCAAAATCTACCACTTACATTTTATCTATATAAGTGAGATTAGTTTTGTGCTGGTAAAGATCTCTTAAACCAAAATAAAATAGCAATGTGTAAATAATTTAAAATAAAAGGGCATGTTAGATATAAAAAACCAACAAAAAATTCAGTTTCTCTTCGCTATAAAGAATTGTATGGCTACAGATCTTAAAAGAAAATGCCTTGTTTGTTAAATTACACCACTTTCTACTTTCAGATGTCAAAATCTTTCCATATTCTGTAGTCTATTATGTCAATGGTTAATTAACAACCAAATAAACTAAAAGACAATCATTTCACGATTTGAAATAATTTACCTCATGGATTTAAAAGCATCCTAAGAACAAATATTTTAAAGATTTTCTCAAAAACTTTGTTGTAATGCAATTTGAGGTTTTGTATTCAATTTGACATAAACAATTAAATCCTCACTTTGCAACCAGAACCCTGTGATGTGAGAAAATGTGGAAGGAAGGAGTTCATTACAGGAAAGCACTTAGTCACAAAACTATACATTAAGAGAACACATATTGGAAAGGACCTTGGAGTGGCTCCAGTTAGAAGAGAAAATCAAGAGAATGTGCTTGCAGGCCATCATGGATAGAGCATTGTTTAAACAGAAAAAAACCCCAAAGCATCTCATAAAGTCAACTAAATAACATGACACATAAAGCTCTTCAAAGGTATGTTGTTCCTCTTCTTGTCCTTGATAAAACCTGGTGCACACAAAAGAGGTGGAAAGACCATACTGCACACAGCCTTAAACAGGGGCGAGCTCATCTGGGCTAGATCTCCAGATGTACCTTGTGTTACCAATTTTACCAGAAAACATTGGAAAATATACCTCCTCCAAGTTATTGCAATGCTTCAATTTTATTTATTTTTCCAGTAGTTAAACATTTCGTGTTTATTAAATCCTTTTAAGTTTACATAAAATAAGCAATAGTCTTGTGTGAAAACCACTGTTACAATGTTAATTATAAGCAGGCACTGAGCTTTTCTACAAACAAAATTGTTTGTAGTTCTTTTAGGCTCTGACAGGAAAATTGTAGGCTGATGAAAAACAGTTGGTAGCTCATAATCCCTTATTCCAAAAACTGGGTGTGCTATCTGTACTGGTGTGTTTTCACAGACCACAGTGTCTCTGCCCACAGCAAACCACCAAAACTGAACCTTAAACAGCTCAAAGAAAAACACCATCTCATAGAAGGAAAAAACCCAAAGGAAAAACAAACAAACTGACCAACCCCACTAATATTTACATTTTGCTTATAATTCATCCTCTCTGGGTTGAGGTGAGTGTTTCTGAGGTTAGCCTTCCAGGACATTAAAGCAAATAGGAAGACTTCCATATATTTTTATAAGTTCCCACATAAACCCCATGAGAAAAAGAAGGAAAAAAAAAAAAAAAAAAAAAGAAAAAAAAAAGAAAAAAAAAAAAAAAAAAAAAAAAGAAAAAAAAAATCCAAGACTGTTGGAAAAAGAAAATAGAACTGGTATAAAGATGACATTGCAACTTATTGAATTTACTGCAACATCCTTCAAGAAAAACGTGAATCAAACCCACTATTTCACTTCTTTCTTCTAGAAGAAAGATGAAGACCTGTCATTCATCAAAGCAGTCTACTTTATTTTGAAGGAAAGCAAAGAAAAATTCTTCAGAAAATATTCCCAAGCAAGAAACTTTTCAAGTGTCATCAGGATTTTTTTTCCAAGAATCATCCTCCTCTTTAATACAAAGCACATACAATACATTTGTTTAACAACAGAAGCCACCCCTTGGCATCCTTGGACAGAAAGGGCTCTGCAGTGTCTGGCTCAGGGACAAGCCCACACTCTCCAAGCTGACCAAGGGCCCACAGGCACTGACAGCTTTGTGCTCCCAGATCCAGAAAGGATTTTACACTGGGCTGCTGTAAGTACCACCTACACATCATGGAAAAGCCTGAGTTCAACAGTCTATAAGGGACTGAGACTCCTAACTAAACAACAGGTTAATTAATTCTATCATCATCATTTAGGAAACAAGGATTTTAAATTCCATTGTGCATATTTTGGCTTAAACCTGATTTGCAATATTACACAAAATCTTTCTGAAGTGGAAAATAATTGCATAAAAATAATGTGTTTTCAATGAGTTAATAAAATTTAATTCTCAATAGAGTCTCTAAAAATACATTCAGTGATGCAAATATCCATGGCAAATAAAGCATACAGAACCAAAATTTCTAAGGCTGTGCAAAATATTGGGCAGGGTACAGGGCCAGCTGAAGAATGTAATTCATTAGAAAATACATCTGAAAATTCCCTGTCCCAAAGGCTTCTCATAGCTCTTCTAATTTTATTAAAGTTAAAAGAGGTTTCATTCAGCTCAAGTTTTGGAAGAAAGCTGTAGATGGAAGCAGTGCCTTAAGAGAAAAAGAAAGAAAATATTTTTAAAACCTATTTTCATCCATTCATACTAATTCTAATTCATCTTTTTCCACATAGGAGCCTTGGAAAATCCAAGAACAAAGACTGACATCCTTCCACTGTATATTGTTCTGCTTCGCTTCCTACATATAAGTATGGTCTTTAACTGATTCCAAACCTGCTCCTTTAATTATTCCCAAGAAAGCCTAATTTCAAAGTTTTGCTGTAATGCTTTGAGAACTACATTAAATGTCTTTTTCAAGCAACTTGCCTGTATTCGTCTCTTTACACTGCAAGGACAGCACCAGTCATTATTGTCAGATATACAGGGCTCAAAAATAGAAGTATCTCAAGTACACAAAATAAAGTTATTTCATCAATGTATGCAGTTTCCCATTTCCCCCAAAGTCTGACCCGCACGGTGTGACACAGAAAAAGGTATTAATATTTGAACTCCAAAATGACAAAACGAGACCTGTCTGAATGAAATCCTCTCTTTGGTAACAATGCTTTGAGAGTATAAAGAAACAGGATTGACATTGGGAAATTTTGTTACTTGGTATGCAAGAGCAAGGCATTCCTCAAAAAGCCTTTCTTAAAACCATCAAAGAGTTTAACCTTTGTATTAAAAGCATTTAAAAGCATCAAAGTGAAAATTTTCCTTCTCTGTTAATACTACCTGCTTGACTAGTAGGTTACTAGAACGTTTTGGTATTTGGAAATCACTATTGCAGCAATAAAAAAGCATAAATCTTACAGAGCTACAAAAAGGTTGAATGAGACACAAGTATCCTGAGGCACTGAAGGTCTGGGACACTGATGGCACAGCCTAGTCTCTGTGCAGATGTCAGGTTCCCAGCTTCTTATTCTTCCCCAAAATCATGAGAAATTAGGTAGTGAAAAAGTAAAATCAAGCCTGAAACAGGAATGCACAATTCTTAAAATAAAATAACACCTTAAAAACTGAGGACAAAATTGGGGGTTTCTTTTAGAAAAGAACAGAATTTTAAAAGAAGAAATGTGAAATATTCATATATTTTGGCAGTCTCTCAAATACATTTAGAGCACTGCTTCCCCCTACATCCATAAAAATAGGTAGCAATCACTGTAGTAAAAGATGAAAATACACCTACTGAAATAAGAGTATGTTGTTGGGACACTATTAGACCCATAGAACATTCTTCACATAAGGGAGAAGCTTCTTCAAGAAATGTGAATGGGTGAATGATGTGCTATAAAAATCCTAGAAGACCATATGTCAATAGTAAATGCATCTACAGGCAACATTCAGGTTGAGCTTCTATTACCCAGAGTTTAGAAACAAGATAATTGAGAACTGCTATATAGACAATTCCATCTGTGATTTTGAGTGACTAGAGCAGAACCTTTCTGATTACAAGAAATGACTGCTGGTATACACCAACATAGGGAAGCTACTCAGAAAAGTGTCAGTGCTCAGGAGTCTCTCATAAACCAAGAGTCCCTCATAAAACTGAAAACAGATGTGGAATTACTAAAAATCCAGGTATGACTTCTAATCACTAGATTTGTATTTAAATTTGTATCATCACTTGTACCACTAACTCATCCAGGAACTCTAAATTATTGGTCCTTGCCTTAGATACCTCCTGGGAGTTGTGATCTTTATCAGCAGGACTAGCAAAGCCTCCTGATATCTGCTGGTAGCTGAGAAAGCTCCCATCACATCCCTAAAATCAAGAACAAAACTAGGCAGCCAGAGTGAGACTGAAGAGGGATATGATAATCCAGCCAGTTTAGAGAGATTTTGCAGTGAAGAAACTGAAAAACCTCTTCCAAAATAGCACAATTGAATGTTGGCAGTTGTGGGAAGCTCAAGTTAGGGTTTTCTAGCATGCCTCTGGTTTGACTCAATCTCATCCTACTCCCTGCATCCAGCACTCTTCCCAATAATTTTCTTCTCAGGCTGAACTCCAGAAATAATTATACTTCACCTTTATGTCAAGTGTCTTCATTGACTAAAGCCAGAGAAATCTCTGCCCTTGTCTCTCTTCCTTATCAGTTTTACAACGCAAGAGCATCTAATTCCTGCAAGAACATGTCAGTGGAAGCTCTGAAGTGAGCACATAATTAATTAGACCAAACCACAATAACCCTCTGGAACACGGTTCAAGAATTTTGGCCAAACCATTTCAGCTCTTGCCATCTCCTAAGTCAATATCTCAGAGATTTAAAAACAGTGTATATATAAGAAGACGTGTACTGAAAAGTTTATGTTCTGCAGTGTGGAGTGAATACTTAGGAGGAGCTGTTGGAATAAATAGCTATAATTCTGGTGTCATGTAAAAGTGTTTGTGTTTTGCTGGCATGGATTTGTAAGTCATGCATTTACTGCAGTTGTTACTGACACGTGAACAACAGCTCTCAGGATAAACAATTCTGTAGGAGTGTGGTCTTCAAGCCTTTTATTGTGAAATAAAGACCTTGTAAGGTCAACTGTAGAACAAGGGCAAAACCAGCAGCTCCATGCAGAGGCATCAAGCTGCAGTATGAGTGGTTCACATGCAGGACTCCAAGGAAACTCTGAAAACAGTGGGTCAAAGGAGAAAGAGGAAGAAGCATTACAGCATCAGCTGGGTCATGGTGTTAGCAGCTGAGCAGCAAGAGATACGTGAGGACTGCTGCGAATGAGGGGAAAAAAACCACAACAAAACACACAAAAAATGAGTTTTCTGTCAGCTCTTGAATATGGTCTCAAAACCATCAGTGGCTTGTGACTGATTTTTAAAGAAGGAGCTAAATGTGCTTAGCAACCACAAGCACCAAACACAGTACTGAAAGGTCAAGAAACATAGCATAAAAATAATAATCTAAATGTAAAGGGCAAATTCTCACTTGTGGTTTTTCTGCTGAACAGACCTACCCCTTAATCAAAACAGTTCAAATAAACATACAGATTAGCCTTGATTATCCAGTCTCGAGTTATTTGAAATTCCAGGATAACCAGGATACATTGCCTTTCTTATTCACTGAAACTATTTTTACTAAGAAATCTTAAACATTTTAAGAAATGTGGTATGCAAAGGCAAAACAGAAGTTGGGGATATCTTCATGTTGTAGAAATGATCCTCCTTATGTAGAAATATTAAGTAATATCATTTAGCAATGATATTACTTAATATTTCTACCTAATGATTTCCAGATCTGTGTCAGTGTGCTCAGAGAAAGGCAGTGAGGGGCAGAACTATTGTGATGTGAGAAACATGCCCAAGGCCAAACACAGGACCCAGGCCTCCTAATTTTAAGTGTGGTGTTGATCACGTGTGAGTTGTGCAAGCAAGGACAAAGTCTCCAAATGAGCACAGAACAAGCTGGGTCCAAGCACAAGACAAGAGTAGCACCTTGTCCTGTGTGAGGCAACATGGTGCCTGTGGGGCTCAGTGCTGTGCTGGCACCTCTGTGCTGGTTTGGGACTGGATCTATGGGGCACCATGCAGACACAGAGTGCTGGGAGCCCTCCCCAGTCACACTGCATCAAACCACACCGACAGTCCCCACCTCCTTGCTACCCAACAGAGCCATTGCCTGCATTGTTCACACAGCTACAGCAGTGACGAGCCATGGGCAACACTCAAAACATGAAACAAGCACCCCTAAGAGCCTCCATTTGGAAAACCTAAGCTAAATATGTTAATTTTTAATAGATTACTTTACTAAATTACAAATAAATTTGATAAATTTTAATAAATTAATTAAAGTACTTTGCCATTCTTGATGACTTCAACACTCATTTATTAGTTCAGCAACACTTACAGCAGATATTTCAATCCACAGGGAGCTTTATGCCTTGCAAATTTTTTATTTTTTTTAGGTTTTGGTCATCTTCCTCCCTAACCTTTGAGGTTAAACAGCTTAAATGCAGCTGTTACTCATCTCTCCTGATGAAGTTAATGAGTACATCACACCCTCATCTGAATCCTACCTGTTGGGATGGAATCCAAAACAGCACCTAATTTGAGGCTGCCAGTGTAAAACGACCAGATTTTGGACTCATGTTAAAGTTCATGTTTCAGTCTATGTAGTCAATCTTTCCCTTTTCATGTTAGTTAATTTTTGCAATACAATTTTCTGTGCAGATGTGAAGTATCTGAATAAATCTGCAAGGCTCCTTCCACACACAGAATTATATTCCTCCTAAACCTCTATCCTTTCCAGGGAGAAATTAATCCTTTTATGTAATTTACCCTTACTTGTTAATCCAAAAATACCTGACTTCTGGTTATATGTTTAGTTGTGAGCTCCGAAAGCAGACAGTCCTTTCACAAGAGTCTGAAAATACTCTAGAAATACTAAATAAACAAGTCCTTTTTTTAAAATTCAGAAACCGTTTAAAGAAATATAAATCCACATGGAAGTACATAATTCACTTCATTGTAACATTAGGGCTAAATAAAAGTTTAAATTGTTTGCATTATGAAGCAGGTATAAAATATGTGCATTAATTACATATCACAGCAGCTTGATTCTCAATTATAACTTGATAGCCATATTAAAAGAGCGGGTTTATTAAACAGGTAAACAAAAATCAGGTTTGAAACCATAATCTGTAAACATAAACACACACAAATGCACACAAAACTGTCTATGGTATGATCCAAATTATTGCTGTTTGGGTGGGAGGGCCAGTGAGGATGTTTTCATGGGCAAGACACACATATTGTTTGCTTGCATAAACCTCTGATAGTACAGTCATGGCCCTCATATCTGTTAACACATTTCATTTGGTGACAGCAATGGGTACATATTTGTAACAGATTTGGAAGCCCTGGGGTTTTTTGTTAATTTAAAAATCTTTTTACGTAAAATCGGAATTCCTCAAACATATAACATTCATACAACTAAACAGATTCATATGTAGTACTTTGATGACCTGATTAAGTGCTAGAGCTCACATACAAACACAGACACAACCAAAATGTAGATAAGGTAGATTCTTTTGTCAAAGATGTATTTGAGATTAATGGCAAGCTGACAGACTGAATGGTTTCCACTGCACAGAGGCAATTACTGCACTAGGTAAAGCAAGTGATAAAGATTTATTTAGTACAAGGCTGATATTCATTAATCTCTTTAAACCTCAAGTTAAGGTTGTTTAAAGTACTGTAGTTCTTCTCTGGAAAGGTCTGTTGAATCTATGACAGAAAAGGCAGACCTGCATAAATGCAGTGCAGGTCTCCACGGACTATGACATTTCTATACCTCCACAGGGAGGCAAGTATTTTAGATTAGTTTGGTTAGCACTGCAGATGCAGCATGCTGATTTACTAAACTCTGATGCAAGTTCCAAAAATAATTAGCTTATCAAAGATCCACTTTCCTTCCTCTCTTTTATTAGTGTGCTAAATATGGCATTGTTGCAAGGAAATCATTTCACAAGTATTCAAACACTAAGCACAGACTTGTCAAAACTGAATCCTTTTTAAAAAGAGCTCATTTTCAGTGCTCTCTTCTCTTGAAAGATATTCATATTACATGACTATCTAAACAAATGTCATTCAGCTGTGTAACTCGTTCCATGCTATTAAGAAAAAAAAAAAAGAATTAGTAAGTGCTTCTGAAAGTCAAATTATTTTCTTGATCTAACATCAGAGCCAGCAAGAAAACAAACAATTAAATGGACACATGGCTCACAAGGTTTTAATGAATCAGCTTTGAGGTGCCAAGTAAGAAACTTGTTGAATGAAGAAGAAGCTAAAATTTTGTACTTCAGTGGTAAATTTTCTCTTTTACAGATATTTATTTTGGAGGGTTCTTTTTTTTTTTTTTTCCCAAGGAAAAAAACCACCATTTTGATTTGTCATAGGGAAAATACTCCCTTTGAAATAGGTTAGTTCCTTCGGTGTGTGAGTAAGAGTTGTTTCTCAACACATCAGTAAGAAAGAATATTGTTTCAAAAACCACAGTCAAGGTTTCCAGTTACTACTGGCATGCATATAAATAATCAGCAAGACACCCACTGCCCCTCCTAATTTTTTATCTTTAGAAAGCATATTAAAATGATTTATTTCTAGCCTGCTACTCATAGAGAATGCAAGTCAACCTCTCCTTACCTTGCCAGTGACAGGGATATCAACAGAACCCCAGGTACCAACTCCCTAGTGAACCGTGCCTGGGGCAAAATCAGCTGCAATAATTCCAGCAACTGGAAATAAAAAGGAATGTTAACAGTAGAAGCTAATCCAGCACACATTGAAGTTACATCAACAGCTTACACTATATAGCAGATAAAAATAAAAATCACCAATTCTAAATGCAAAAATGTATTCTATGAGACCACACAAAAACAGTGAAACACATTTTAATTAATTTCAATTAGAAGGTATTTCAAGCTTGTATTAAAACTTCCTTAAACTAGTAGAATCATGCAGAAATGGAATTATAAAAAACAGATTTGCACATAAAAGGAAAGCAAGTCAGCAGGTGCCATCTTCATTTCAATAGTAATATATTAAGTATTTTTTATTACTGCTTTTTGTGGTATTTTTCAATAAGTTTTCTTACTGTAAGGTTGCTTAACCCAAGTTAGCACAAAAGTAATGGGGTTGGCCCACTGTTTCTCTAGCGTTTCTTCACCCACACACTTCCTTATTTCTTCCCTGCTCTCCCTCTCTCTATGTGGCCTCCACAGTTTCGTATCTTCATTGAAATGCCTTCCAGAAATGCCTTTGTGCTGACAGAGTTGCCTTTTCCAAAAGAGCAAAATTCTCCAGAGACTGAGGTTTCCAGATCTGAATGCTTAATTTCATATTCCAGCCCAGCAAGGGCAAGGATTCAGAAATACTGGATCAGGTGATCAAACTACAAGGGCTAGTTATGTTGAAATACTCCCTTATTTTCCAATGCTGTTTCAATATTAACATCTATCAAAATATTTTTGAAGAGCTGCATTAACATTTCATAAGCCTAATATCCACTCTATCAGTAAATCTACCCACAGAACTCTATGCCAATTATTAAATAAAACTAAAAATAAAGAATATTTTTATCATGTTAAATATCCGTTTTCCAAAATAATAATAAAACCCAACAACCCACAACACTTAAATCATAAAACAAGCAAGCCCCATTGAAACACCAACACTTCTGTCCCCCCAGAACTCCCCACTTTGCTCATCAAACAGCAGAAAATATTTAGTAACCACCAGTGTCTTTTATCCCAGTTATTATTTGCTTTCCTTTTCTTGGCTTAGAGGTAAACAAACTACTTTTTCAACATACAAAATTATAAAAACACAACAAACAAACAAAAACCCAAACAAAAAATAAAACCTAAATCACTTTCTTCTGAACTAAAGTGAAAAAATATCCATGCATCAAAGCTAAATTTCATTGCAACTTCAGTTTGCATTCAGCTTGGTGTAGTTCTAATAATGATTTTTCCGCAAGTCCTCTATGCTTATTCTCATACTTGAAAAATGTCTTTATTAGTATCCAAGCCAAAATCTAGAAACCAATTTATCTGGCTGAACCAGAAAAGAACTATTAAGTCCCTATTATACTTCTTCTCTTTCAGTTTATTTCCTAAGTGCTCAAGTACGGAGTATTCCATAGAAGGCGAATTCTGTCTTTCATATTTCTATCTTCAATTTCAAACTGTCTCCAATAAAATCATCATATAAATGTAATTTCATAAACTAATCTTATGAGATTGATACCAATTAAAAAAAAAAAATCAGCTGTTGTCTATAACCTGCTTGTCAGTAACAATCAACACACAAAATTTTAAGTCATCATTAGCTTTAAACAAACAATATAAAATCAAATTTCCAAGACAGTAAAGTTACTGATCTGCACAACTTAGGTCTCTTTCCTGCCTTTTTAATACCAATCACAGATCCTCTTTATTACTTGAAATACCTCCAGTATCATAATCGAGTAAAATTAAAAACATCAAGACCAAAGAAAACCAAAATTAAAAAAAAAAAAAAAAACACCAAACCCCAAAATCTTCTCCTCTTGCTTGTTTGATTTTTTAACACCAACACCAAACTAAAATCCCAAAATAATGTATTTTACCCTTCAATGATGCTTTCAGCATCTGGTATGGATGGATAGATATGCCAACAAAATGATTTCTAAGCATTGCAGCCTCTCCTGACAGATATTCCCCCCAACATCTCTGCGCTAATGAGTTTGTCCTTGCAGAGGGATATGGGAAGGCTCTCCTTTGGTTCAGGATGGATTGGTTTCATAGGAGAGGTGCTGAAAGGGATTGCCATGGAACACACACATGGTATGGCTTTGCTCTCTTCAGGGTTGTAAGATACAGGACTGAGGCTGGGATGGTGAAAATCAGCCACGGGCCTTGGGAAGCAGCTCCTGATCTTTGGCCATTTCCTCCCCATCAAGAGCAGAGCCCTTGTCTCTGAGCCCAGAGCCTGCAGGAGCAGGACTCAGCCAGGAGGTGCACGACCAGCCCAAAGGGGCAGCACTGGAGGTCCTGTGTGAAGAGCAGGGTTTAAGCCTGGCTGACAAGGAAGAAGGACTCTGGATCTAGGCTATGTGCACATGGGTACAGAGCAAAGAGCAAAACCAGGACATTGCTTCTTGTCCTGTCACTGGAGACCAGCAAAAAGAGCCCTGCCCTGATTTCTTCACACTCTTCCTTGAAGGTACATGGATAAAATCCCCTGAACTCTCCCTTGTCCAGTCCCCTTTGTCTCAGACTTTCCTCTGGGAATAGATGATACAAAGACAGTGCCAAATCACCCTTGTGGCCCTTCACTGGACTCTGTCCAGCAGCTCCATGTCTCTCTTGCCTACACTACTGGCTAACACAAGAAGAGGAGAATTCAGAAATCATTATGCTGGAAAAGTTGTTACGACAATTTAAACCGTGGTCATGTTACTCATAAAAGGTGAAATCACCTGTGAATTTATTCATATTCTCAAGAGTGCTTGCCAAGCCACAGCACCAGACAATCATTTTTTCTGTGTGAACCAAATCATTTACAGAAAAGCTATTTTAAACACTGCTTATAAGAATTTCCAATATTTTCATGTCCCAATACCTCTCAAGTCAGGCTCCCTCAGTGCCTTTAGTCAAATGATATCAGCCTCAGAATGAGAGAAAGATTTTAACAAATACATTTTAGAAATCTCAAAGTGATTAAAGTAGTTTTTCTATGCATAGTAATGAGGTGGTTTTCAGGTTTGCTCTTAAAGGGCTCAAAGCAAGTTTGAAGATGTGATCTCAGAGCTAAAAGTGACATGCTCACTGGAAAGCTGGTAGTGTCCCCTTTACATTATTATGCAGAAGTCTAATGTTTCTGACAGACTGGATTTTAAGACACCTGACATTAATCTCATCATTATCACCAAAACTGACCCAGACTTCAGGCCAAGGTACTCTAGTTAGAAATTCCACCTAGGGAAAGTGGAAAATATTTACTAGAAGGGGGATTTTAAAAGACCAAATAAAAACTATTCATTTAAAGGAAAAACTGAATATTAAGAATAATTCTAAACAACAACAAAGTAATCTCTCACCAAAAATGCCAAAAGCATTTGAGAGTCATTTTTCCATGTGGCTGTGTAATTAGCACTATTTGTCTGCTACACAGGTGTTAAAAATTACGCTAGAGAGAGGTATCACTGTGTGACTGTATGTAAAATATTCTCAGTCCAAAGATTCAAAGGAATTACAAAAATTCTGCTTGCTTAGAACTAACTGTTCCTTCTCAGTAGAATATTTGGTATCCTATATTTAAAATGGATTTCTTGAAATTGCCAAAAAACTAAAATAAGAACAACCAAAATAAGAAAAATCTAAAACATCCTAAAAAGCAGGACAACCACAGGCTTTTAGGTCTAGCTGTCAAGGTCAACTGATATCATTAGACTTACATGAAGGAGTTACAGTAGGGAAATCATGTTAGGAAATATGGGTCAAGTCATCATGCAGTAATAAAGCTGTTACCTCCAGACTCAGTTTTTTGAAATATTCTTTAAAATCTGTCATGGTTTAGCATTTCTAATATTGCAGTCATAACTGAACAATGAAGTATGCCAATGTTTATAAAGGGGCACTTAAATATTTACTTTGATATTTTAAAGAAAAAACCCAAACAATAACAGCCCCCCTCTCCCCAAAAATCCAAACATGCAAATAAAATTTTAAAAAATCTCAATTTAGTCCACATATGCTTTGCTCCTAAACATGTACAAGCAGGAAAATACAAAAAAAAATATACATTTATATATATATATACAGACATACATGTCATATGTTTATGTATCATGTTTATGTATACTGAAACATTTAGGATAAAGAGTTTCTTAAATGTTTGTGTGGGTACAGGGTAGAGCTGGACTGATTAGATCCTTACTATGCAAAAATGCAAAGATCAAACAGACAAAAAGAAGAAATCCCACGTAAATAGGAATTACAGTGCCAAATTCAGACAAGGTGGCAAAGTGACATAATCAAGTAGATACAGCACTAAATCTAGGGCACTCTGTTACTACCATCACAAGCTCGGTCTAAAAATTAGGTTGCAACATTCTCAAATGTATATTCTCATTTACAGTTTAGGGAGGCATTTTCAAAGCACTCTGTGTTGGCGTAACTACTCCCACTGAAGTCACAAGGACCTTAACAATTGATTTCTAAGGAAGCAGGGTTAGGCTGAGCCCTTTTGAAATCCCACCGTAAATGATTTACATGGAGAGAATCAGAGCTCCTATGGCATCCTTAGGATTATAAGCACCTCCAAGGGCTTGGAAAAAAAATGAATGATTAGATACAACGTGCTCAGTATACACTGAGTAAGAGCTCACAGAAGTCCTTGGACATTCAAACCTGCTTAGCTAAGAAGAAAGCACGCAGATAAACTACCCCCCATTTTTAATAACTGCTGCTCACATGAGCAAACTGGTAGTTAAAGATTATCAAAAGACAGCTACAGAGGGACAGCCAAGAGCTCTATACACCATCCTCACAGATCTTCATTCCCTCCTGCCTATTCCCAGCTCAAACATGCCTTGGCCCCCCTTGAAAATTCAAGTTTTAGCTTCTTTGTACCCTCTCAGCCCTGTGTAGGGTGGACAAAGCAGAACTGCCTGCAGAGACAGATCAGGGGACAAGCAAACAGCCCTGGAAGGAGGACATGACAAAATATGCTCCTGCACTGTATTGCCTGGCCACAGCATGAATTTAACAGGGATGCAGCCCCAGAACAAATCTACAGAAAGATCCTGGATACTCCAAAATTAGGTATCAGAAATGCTGACATCATTTCAGTGAATCACAGCAATTAGCTGAGTAGGTTTACCTGGTTTTTGTGTGATTTTATTTTTGTATTTTTGAAGACATGTTGAATGTAAGATTTTTTTTTCCAAGTTTAGCATGAAAGTACACACAAAGTTGTTTTATATGTTGCTCAAATTTAGGACTCAAAATATTAGTTTGATCTCTTTTTCAGAAGCTAAATACAATGGAAGCCATTTAAATGAATAATGCATTTTTTTAATGGAACAGAAAAGTAATATAAGTGGGGCATGTTAATTCCCAGGCATGAGAAATTTATTGTCACTTAGGTGCCCACTGGGAATAATTTATGCATCCTCGATTAAGAAAATATTTTTAATTTGAATTTGCATATTTTACTCATTACAACTAACCTTGACACAGTCCTTTTTTGAGGTGGCATGCCCTTAGGTGGGAGTTTACAAAATGTCCACTTACCAGGAAGAAATAATGAAACAAAGGTGCACACTTGTTTTCTACAGAGAAAAATAATGTGTGTCTGGACAATAAACACCCTTGGCTTGCAATGGTCTTTGCTTCTGTGTACTACAATTAAAACTGGGTTAGAATTTATTCTTCCTTCTTTACACGTGACATTTATTCAAGACCTTGAAATCAAGCTAATGCAAGGATAGTATGGTAAATTCCAGCAAAAAAACACAACAACTTAAAAAAAGAAAATCAGAAAATCACAAGGGTCAAGTAGAGAGAGAAAAAAAATGGCAGTAAAACTAATCTCTTCATCATTTGCCATTACAACAACATACACACCCCAGCGAACAGTTTATGGAAAAGGATTCGGACTTCACAGCTTTCCTCTGATGTGTCAGAAACTGTGAAGTTCTAAGATTTATAAAACCAGATTTTAAAAGTGCTCCCATTAAAAACCAGATTTTAAAAGTGCTCCCATTAAACCACAGTCAAAGTTCACTCCTAAAACTCTTGTCTCTAAAGCTTTCAGAAGCACTTATACTAATTTTTTTAAAAGTCCCTAAAAGGCCAATGGACAACAAACACCTTTCCCTTCCCCATCTCTGCTCCTCTCCAGGAGGTGAGAACACTGCTGCAAGCTGTTTTCTGGGAAGTGATGACATCTAGTTTCAAACATGCAAGGAGGTCCTGCACATCCACAAGAATTCCTGAATAATATCACAGTGGCATCCACACACAGCTTTCTAAAAGAAATTAGCCCTATTTTAACCACCCCAATGAAAAAAAAAATAAATTAAAAAAAAAAAAAAAAAAAAAAAAAAAAAAAAAAAAAAAAAAAAAAAAAAAAAAGAAAAAATAAAAGGAGGAAAAAGGGTTAAAAAAAGGGTTAAATTCCTGGCCACCTCCAAGTTCATAGGTTCACATTCTGAATGTTTTTTACTATGGATTTCCTACAGAAAGATGCTGTAATTAAAGATCTGCTACATTCTTAACACTAGTTCAAATGTGTTATAGTTTTACAGGCTTATAGAAATAACAGTGCTAGACTGAAATGAAGCTCTGTAACTGACATAATTTATCAGATCTTCACTTTTAAGAAAACCTGTCAGTTTAACAGCTTATTTCATGGAGGGCTGCAGATTTCAGAACTCCTTACAAGAAACATGGCTGAAATGTCATGTAGGTTTCAAATATGATTGAATTCATCTTGATTACCAGAAGGTGTTGGCATTGTGTTGGTTACAGGGTGAATGCTAGAACACCATTTAATTTCCAGGCTGCAATCAGACCCATGCTGATGTACTCCACTGAACACAAGACCCCACCATAGCTGCTACAGATGAGCCTGTCATTTACTGGGTGAGATTACAGGAGTCAGGACTGACTCTCAGCAAATTAACTAGAACCTCCCAAATATCTCATGCAATACATTTAAAAACAAAGCTGAAGTGTGTCTTTTCAAGGTGTCTGAGAATTACCTAAAGAGCACATGCTGGCCCTGCTAAGATGCTGTAGTTTCATGGCCATAGTGTGACTCAGAAAATCCGCTTTACTGTCCTCACAGCTGTATTCTTACAATTATAACTTGTGAGAACTGCAGCTAGCCCAAAACTTTCTCTTAACCTCTCCATAGGCCACATGTCCCTTTCTGAATTAATTTCATACTGAAGTTCATGAACAACATGGTGTTTCCCACAGTGCTGTGTCAGCTGCTCAGATCCCAAAAGGACTGGTGTGGCACAGAGGGATTTCTACTGAGTCTGAGCCTAACTATCCTAGAACCACAGAATGGTTTAGGTTGGAAAGAACCTTAAATCTCACCCAGCTCCACCTTCTGCCATGGCAGGGACACCTTCCACTATCCCAGGTTGCTCCAAGCCCCATCCAACCTGGCTTTGCACACTTCCAGGGATGGGACAGCCATAGCTTCTCTGGGATCCTGTGGCAAGGCCTCATCACCCTCACAGGGAAGAATTTCTTCTCAATGTCTGATCTATGCACCTCTATAGTTAGTTTGGCTGGATATATTAAGATCAGAGGGGCAAAACCAGGGGGCTTCATTAGAGGCAAACAGCTGCTTCTTTTGCAGGACACCTTTCAACTGACATATGACAGTCCCTTGGGAATACCTCTGCTTGTATTACAGGTTCTCAGTTGCAGTCTGGGAACTAAAAAGCTCTGCAGAGTTAATTGGGTGTTTAGAGCTGAAATTACGGAGTAAAATGTTCTTTGCTTCTTGTTTACAACAGTAGAAATGGTGTAAAGGCCTTATTTCTGTGTATGTTTTATACATACATTGCTGCACTTCAAAGCTTGCTTTGCTTATACATAGAATGTTTTAGTTTCCTGTAATAGATACCTAGCCAGGATTTCTTGCTACATTTGTAATAAATACTTAAAATAGAAGGATAAAATAGACATTAGATGCACTGCCAATCCATTTATAAAGGAAAAAGAAGCCAGGTCAAAGCAAGAAAATAGCTCGTATGGGATCAAAGGCATCTCTGCTTTAACCTGACAGGTTCCCCACACAGCAAAAGGGTAACTCTGATATGTCACAGATGCACACCTGAGATGGCAGGGAGTGAAAAAAGTTACTAAAAGGGGGTGTGAAAATCAAATACTGTCCTAAAAATGGATATCCCTAAATAAATGGATATCCCTATACCTGCTACACACAAAGACATCCTTTGGAGTGCAGTGCAGAGTCTAAACTAAGCATTTTCTCAATAAAAACTCACATATTGCACCACTTCTGCTGTAGGGTGAGGATATGTCCCCCTCTCCCCCATGCCATACCTCTTATGGCATGTCCATGTGCTACAAAAATCTGATATTCCAAAGGAGAAAAATTTCAGAAGACCACTGGAAATATCATCAATAGAAAAGTGTTGTTAAAAACATATTTTACATATTATTTCATATAAATAACAAAATTCCAGGAATCATGCTTGATTTTTCACACACAGAGACACAAAACATAGAGGTTTTGCTGAATCATTAGGCTCAATTCTTAGAAGTCACTTTTAAAGAGGGACTCTTTCTGAACCTGTGCAGCTTAACCTTATTTCTGAAGCTCCACATTTCTCTATACCACCCTTAGAGTATTAAACAGCTTAACTAGAAGCAAAATAAAATGTGCAACATTTTCCACCTCCCTGAAAGACTGAGGGATTCAAAGCACTTTCATTTTCATATATTCAAAAAAAGGAAGACTTGAAATATTTACCTATGCTTACTATTTGCAAAAGATATTTTCCTGAAAAATATATTAAATAGAAAGGTAAATTAATGATTATGAACAATTACAGAAGTACATTTTTTTTAACTTTTTTAGCAAAAGAAAATAGATTTTGTAAACTGAGCTAAGAAAAGAAGTTCTTGTTTTGGCTGGGATAGAGTAAATTTTCTTTGCAGCTGGTTTAGTGCTATGTTTTGGATTTAGTATGAGAATAATATTGATAACACACTGATGTTTTAGTTGTTGCTAAATTGTATTTGCCCTAAAACAAGGAGCTTTCAGTTTCTCATGCTCTGCCACGGAGCAGGTGCACAAGCAGCTGGGAGGGAGCATGGTCAAGATAGGTGGCCCAAATCGGCCAAAGGATATTTTGTACTGTATTTTATACACATGCCCAGTGTATAAACTGGGTGCAGCTGTGACAGGCCAGCTTCCCCTTGCTCCAAGAGGTGCTGCACAGCCACAAAGTGTCCATGACTCCCTTCAGGGCTCCCCATCAGTCTCAGGATGCACCAAGGGAAATATAAGTTGGATATTAGGAAGAAGTTTTTCACAGAAAGAGTGATTAAATACTGGAATAGCCTGCTCGGGGAGGTGGTGGAGTCACCATCCCTGTATGTGTATAAAAAAAGACTGGATGTGACACTTGATGCCATGATCTAGTTGAGGTGTTATGGCTGGGTTGGACTTGATGGTCTTGAAGGTCTGTTCCAACCTACACATTCTGTGATTCCCAAAGTGCCCTGCTCAGTGCCCACCTGTGCCAGCAGCAGGTTCTGCTCCCCAGGAAGAGCTGCAGCATCAGCACCCTGGCACTCAGCTTGCCCCAGAGCACGACCAGCACTGGGGAGCACAGCACTCAGCCTGCCTGACTGAACCTGGCAGCCAATTCACCCTCATAGCAGTGGAAGGGATTACAAATTTGTTCAGAAGCCTCCTTGAAACCGTTTATGACTACTGTAAATGCCACACCAAATTTCAAAACTACAAAAATCTTTCATCAGCCACAGCCCAGAAGGTTCCATTTTTAACATTTTGATCAAATTCTCACACAGATTTGGAGAACTGAAAGCACAGGGTACATTTCTTCTAATTAATGATTTATAAATTCTGTCCCAGACAACTAAAATTCATCTTTTCCTCTACCTCCCAGAAAAATCATCTCACCTGCTGAGAGGACAGAAAAAGTGAAATATTTCATCAGTTTCAGTACTTGTTTCAGTAAAGAAACTGTTTTTCCAGTAAAGTTGTGCTGTTCCAGACTGATTCCTTTAGAATGTAATTATTTTAAATTATTCATTCTCCTTTGAATGAATCTGCTGCTTTCAAAAAATAATACCTGAATAACTCAATTTTGAGTATATCATTTTACTGTGTTTTAATTAACCAAAATCTTTACTGTCATTTTCTTATTGTTCTCCATGCGTGGGCACATTGTTTATAAATTGGTTTGCTACAAGTCTACAGGGAACTTTTACAGGGAATCTAAATGAAAGAGACAACACTGACCCCAGCCCATCCACTTCCCCAGGAAAGTGGGTGAGAATCCAACAGCAGTGCAGGACTGGTCCTGGCTCAGCACTTCACTGAATTTAAAGTGTCAATATTGCAAATGGTTTTTATGAGAAACAAAAGATTTTAAATTTTTGAAGGAGTCACAAGCACTTTAGCTTTGCTAGTGCTAGTGCCAGCTTTTTAGATGCTAAAACAGCCTGGATTCAGTCTTTGGTCCATGTTACATCATTTGGGAGATTTGGAACTAAGCTCCAGCATTGCATATAGCATAATATTAAATCACACACAATGCACTACAAGCAATCCTCTGCTGGCCCAATCTACTAAAATGATTTATTCACAGAAAGTTTAACTGTACAGCAGAGAGACTGCAGCACATGTGCACCTTCACAAAGAACCCTTGTCAAGCAAGTCACCAGTATAAATGCCATTTGGGCAGCTTTAGACCAGAGTGAGATTTAGAGTTTTGAAATAAACCCACCTTCTTTCAATACAAAAGGACAACCAACATTTTATATGGAAAGGATGCAGTTTCTTATGCACAAACATATAAATACATTTTATGGCAGTCACCTAACAAAAAAAAAGAAACCCCACCAGCATTAAATAACAAACCTGCCATAATGCAACCTGTTGTTACTCCTTGGAGTGATTAAAATACGGCTTCACCATGCTGAAGTGTCTCTCCTCCCCCTCACACCAGCAAACCCTTTCTTCTTCTGCATTTGTTATACATTCTCATTTGTATTATCTGTCTAGCTGTCCATCCTTACATTGGAATCTGCTTAGAACAGGCACTTTTCCTTCTTGACCATTCAATGAGCTCTGCAGTTGGTGATACCATGGACAAATATTAAATGAACCTCTCTGAAAAGAGACAACTGTAAGAGGGAATTCTATTGTGTAAAACAACCATTCCCACAGAAGAGAGCTAAGGTACTTAACTGAACTAGTTTTTACTCAAAAGACTATTCAAAATATTGAAACAGTTCTCTGTACATTGTTTGCTTGTATGGAAACATACACAGGGCAATTTTAGGGGCTTCATCCTGACCAACTTTTGGAAGCACAAACTTCTGTTGATATTTTAAGAGGAATTGTGACTGTTTTGGGAAAGTTTAATCAGTGCCTTTAAAAATAAGTCAACATCAGAAATGATAGTTCGGTGGGCTTAAAAAATGATTATGGAGTAAGGGAAAGATTTGTAACCAAAACCACATTTGACCTTGCAAAGGGAGCAACATGTGAATGAAAAATGGGGCAACAGGCTGACAGTATCTCCAGAGCACCTGTATTCTGCCCTGCTGGAAATTTAAGTAACCTTGCAGCATGAAGTAACTCTGAAATTAGAAGCTGTTAGAAAACTCTTTCTATATTATTTGTGTTATTACTTGCAAGTTCATCTGTTTTGATAGAGGATTTCCATCTAGTTTCCTAGAATCTATCAGAGAAATTATTTTTGAGAAGCTTCACTTAAGTGGAAAAAACAATTCCACAATTAAAAACCTCATGAAATAATTAAAAAAAAATTACATGACTTGTATTCAGGTACAGCTGTGAAAAGGGTATGCACAATTTGCTGCATAGATCCACTCAAACCCCCTCCAATCCTGTACCCTTTTGCCCTCAGCATCCACCTTCTCCCCTGTTGAAATCAAGAATGCAGAGTGGATATTGAAATTAACTAGTACAGTAAGTGAACTGCAGAATTAGTACCAGTCTAGCAAATTAAACAAGGGAATAACCTAAATTTTTTTCCATTTTCCTTTTTTTTATTTCCAACAAATTAGAGGGCTCCAGTAGATTTTATCAAATACTGAGCTCCCCACTCTCTTTCTCAAACTGTATAAATGCCTTGAACTCCCAAAAGAACATCACCATTCCTTAGCCCCATGTAGTTCTCTTTCATTTACCCACTTCCACAGCACCATTTTCAAAGACTTATTTTAGCCAAAGGGAACAAAAGTGGAAATCCTGAAAGGAGATCTGCAGATTTTTCCAGAATTTTTACTCTGCCCCCTCCACCAACTGTCCACAAGACCTCAACTCCCCCACTGGGATATCCTTTATGGATGACTCCTGAGGCACTTAAAGATTAAAACAAAGGACAAGCCTTACAAGTCTTACACTGCAATGCTGGCCACAATAGTTTAGTCACCCTCTCTGAACACAAAAAAGGAGCCCAGCCTCACCTTTGAAGTTGTAAGCCTTAGTCAAATTCCAGAAAACAACAGCCAGACTTGACTATATATTATATAATTTATTTCATGAACCACACAGAGACACACATACACTTCATGATCTCATCGGACACAAGTGCAAAACACAGGTATCACCTACCAGGTTGAAAGTGTTTTCTTTAAAATATAGTACTAAACCAAGCAAAATTTACAAATTTCCTCATGGAACAATACTAAACATTTAGAAAAATAAGGAAAATGTCTCTTTAATGCATAAGCCATTCAAAATTGGGCCCCAAGTGTTGTGCGAGGCAAACTACAATAGAGCGCCTGCAGGCTGCTTCAGAACTGCACAGGCACTGAATGCAAAAAAGAACCACAGTGCTTCCACGGTGGCATCAGTTCCAATTTAAGCACAATAATAGGGCAGAGCACAGTATTCTGCACTTGCATCACAAAAGGAAAAGACCAGCAAAATCTCAAATTTTGTGTACAATCCCTAAAACAGATGCTAAAAATTCACAACAAAACCCCACGATCCTATTTTACACTAAGTTCCCCTCACACAAATTACAAACGCCTATTTTACATATGCAATTGATTAATTAATTGCAAATCTTGCTTCCCTATAATATAAATTTTCTTTGCTTTCAAATAACTCATAATTTCCAACCACTCCCATGGCACAATTTAACCTAAATAAATCCATTCAGGTATGCTCCTCTCATCAGTTATTTTGCAGAGTAGTAAATTCTAACTATGCATTACAGGGTGAGTTTTGTGTCATATGTCATATATATGGCATTGCTGACACAAATGAGCCAGTTGTGGTGATGAATTTCTTGTGGTGAACTGAAAGCTTTACCTACAGACTCCTCCAGGAACAAGACCACAGCTGGGCCACCAACTGAGCCCAACCTGGTACCTTCAGAAGAGGCCATCACTGGTACCTGCTCTGTTTTGAAGATGCAGACATATAGAGTATGTCACCCTAGAGTACTCTGCTCATGTAAAAGAAGAAGATTTAGAAAGATGACAAATCAAATCATGTATCAAGCTGACCTTAAAATAGCCTGCTAAGTCATAAAAATGCAAATCTTGCCAAGCTGGTGAGACTAATAAATAATAGAACATCTTTTACCGAGTCTAAGCTGTGCTAGACAGAAGCAAGTAAGGTTTGGGTGGGGTTTTTTTTGTTGTTTTTTTTTTTTTTTTGTCTGCAGGAAAGGTCATCTTTGGGAAAGAAGAGGCAGAGATGATTTTAAAGGAAGGAAGGAGACTACTGGAAACAGAAGTCCAGGAAGGCAACTGATGAGATAAAGCCTAATGAAAGCCTCTGATCATTAATCTGCAAAGAACCCTGTACCTTGTTTTGCAACACCTACTAAGAAAAAAAACATTTCAGTGACAGGCTGAGTGAAACAGATTAGCCTATGGGATGTTATCTTGATATAGCCATAAATGTGTTCACGTGGTTTCTTAAAGTTAAAAAAATCCCAGCATCTGGACTACTTAGTTTGAGGTCTCAGGTTAAATAGGATGTAGACTTCCACTCAGTAGCACCTCTCCTGAGCTCTCTAGATCTTAGATGTATTAGAACATGTCTCTCAAGAAAATTACAGTGTTTAAATCAAGCCTTCAAGTGACAGAGAACCTACTGGGGCAAGATGTTCCAGTGGTTAATTATACTGTGTTCATTATGGTACATAGGGCAAAACTACTCTGCTCAGGAGACATATCAAAGTCACCAGAGGACAGCAACCTCATCTGCTAGCTCCAATTCACTTTATGAAAGAAATTCAGGCTAAAAAGACAAGACATACATACCCCTTCTTAAAGCAGGATATGACATACTATATTACACAAATGGGCATAACCCCTTCTTATCTCTTAATTATGGCAAACATGTCCATCTCTGTCTAAAATATATACCCATTCCTGTGTAGCCCAGTGTGAGGTTTCAAGTCTGAAAATACTCTGAAGTTCATAATTTCTGACTGATTGAGGCAAGGAAGGAGGCTCAAGCAAATGCTTTTCACTCAAAAATATCAAATAGCACACAAAATAATAATCTAATAACTTAATGCAATGCAAGTCTTTTGGAGCTGAAACACAGCAGCTTTATAGTTACATGAGCTGTTTAGGACAAGAAGAGATTAATATTTTATCCCAACTGAATTTCATGTGGAATTTTGATAAGAATGTAATTTCCCAAGCTGACTAACAAGCTAGGCCTGTGAGGAGGTGTAACACCCCTTCTGTACATGAAGCAGCCTCAAGTCTATAGTTATCACACATGTTAAAGAGTTTGCTTTCTTATATCAGCCAAAGTCAGTGCTCCAGCTACCCACTGACTCCAAACACTGTTCTTAGCACTGTTTACATGCAGAGTACTCTTCAATTTTGTCTTGAGCATCATCTAAATTCTCTGCACAGGACATCTTGCCTGAGGGACATCCCAGATAACTGCTCATCTTCTAAAATCTGGCAAGATTACAGGAGAACAGCATGTAGAATATACTACAGAAAAAAAACCCCTTCAACTGGCTGGGTAAAACATCTATTTTCAGACTTTTCCATCTCTAGTTTATACACATCATGTATGTATTAACTTAAATATTTATCATGTCAGCTGCACTGTGTTTATAAGGGGGCCTGTAAAGAAAACTTGAGACAAAAAGATATTTTATATAAGATATTTCAATAGAAAAAAAAACCCTCTTCAAACAAAAATGAATATATATGCAGAACAAATTAAGTGATTCACTCATATCAATAACATCCAAGTAACATATTTACTTCTTCTGAAGCTTGTTTTTAATGGAAATCCACTTTTCTGTCACATGCAAATAGCTTATGTAGAAACACCTATGAAAAATAATTTATTTTATTTCTCTATAATCCTGATATGTGTGCTCCTTGGCTGGAGAACCAAAAAAATTTAATATTATGATTACAAATGAATATTTTACCTAATATAGTGCTCCAATTTCTACATTCTGAAGCTTTTTTCCACTTAAAAATATTTACAGTGATGTAGTGCACATTTTAGGATATTCAGAATGACATAAAAATCACTTCAGTAAAATGATGCAAAGCACTGCACTAGCGTCAAATCACTCCAGTGAATCAATATAATTCAAAGAATTTTTAAGAGGAAAACCTCACAACGATCATGTAACTGCAATCTTCATCCTATGCATCTGTCAGACAGCCCACAGCTCTTTGCAGCAGTTTCTTCTTATCCTCTTCTCACTATTAAAGTTTCCAGACCATTAATAGGCCCTTGATGTCCTCTTGGTGTTATCACTCTCGGGTCCCCAGTGTTCCCCAGCCCTCTGCAAGGACCACAACCCAAACAAAACAGCCTCCAAGAGCCCAACACCAGCACAGCTCCAATCACTAAGCAAAGGTAACTGTAAAAAAAGAGTGACTTTTGAGCACATTTCTCAGTGTAATCAGGATTCTGGCAGAGCAGAATGAGCAAGTATGATTGTTTTCTCTAAAGGTGACATCTTAAGTGTGCTGCCACCATTGTGCAACAGGACAGGTCCCTTCCAGCACAGCACAGGCAAGAGATGAGATGGGATGAAATCTGGGATGCAAAGGGAAAAGACTCATCACACATGACTGTACCCCCTGTGAGATGGGGACTGGCTGTGTGCCTGCAGCTGATGGGGAGGAATTTGTAATGCCATGGGAACTGTCAATGCACCCATGCTGAACTGCATTCCAGGGATAAAGACATGCAGAGGATGGATGTGCAAACATTACCATGGGGTAACAACACAGACACACTTGTTCCACTGGTAACATCTACTCTGTTGACTGGTGGTTTACACTTAAGAAAAAAACTACAGCGAACAAGCCCATATGAAAACCCCACATACACAACACCATCCAGAAAGAGTCAAGGCAAGGCCAACAGAGATGTTATGAGGTGGTTTTGAAGAGTATGTTCTGTTTACCTGCTCAGTTTTGCACAAGGGTCTAAACAACAGGCTGATTTCTTGGCTGGGCAAACACATTGTCAGAAGAATTCTGACCCCATAAAACAGACCATCATGCATCTGGGATTCTCATGTATGTGTTTTTTCACAGGGAAAACCAAAGTCATCTTGTATTCTAATTTCAGCCTAGATTTTCAGTATCCAGATAACACTTCTCAGGAAAAGCCAGATGCACTCAGCAACATTTTTGTCCTGGTGGTCCTAGCATGTGCAGCAAATCCAGCACAGCTCCAGCATCAACTCATGAGTCGTGATTCTTGCTCGAAGTCCTAAACACATGACAAAGTTTTATTCCAAGTTGAGGTAACTGGGTCATCAGACTGAGAGCCCCAGCCAGAAACACAGATGGTAAAGCCAGAATTCAGCTTCAGAGTTAAAATGGAAATACCTTTGTGATAGACATATGAAAGCTGAACAGAAGCTTGCCTTGTGCATTGGAGATACTTTAGACAAATAAAATCATACTATCTGATAATGACACAACCTGCAACACTTCATATGAATCTTGGACACAATATATTCCTGAACATATCATAAACCATATGATATTGTATAGTAATATCCATAATATAATATAATAACTATATTGTTATTGCATAGTAAGCATCACAGCAATAGGAAATTTTGGAAGTTGCTGCACTTCTGTAGAGCACAAAATATCTGTATTAAATAAAAGCTACACTTTCAAATCTATTTTTAAAAGCATTTTCCATTCTCTTTTTCACCAGACATTAACTATGGACTATCCTTCTCCTTACCACAACCAACAATATACTGAAACAGAAGCTATATGCTAATTGGTAATTTATAAATTCTGCATGAAATACAATTTAAAATCAAACTTATTTAATTCTATCTAATTAAGAATTCATTATATAGTTCTTTAACATATATTATCTCATAAATCACCTTCTATACAATATACTGCAGTTATGAATCTAATGAACTGAAAGGAATGCTCAAAAAACCCCAAACCCAAGATGTGGGGAGAAAACACAACTAAATAACTCAGAATATAAAATGTTAAAATTATTATTAGGATTACTATCCTCTTAGCAAAACAGAGGCACCACCTCAATTTGAATTATACATTTATTCAACAAGAAGCCAAAGTAAAGAGTTTTTAATTTTAATATGCTTACTTATACCTGCATGATTTTCAAATTTAAAAAAAGCCACAATATAGATGTCTCTACAGAAAAAAAATAAAAACAAAATAAAAAAATCTCCATGGCTCAAACCCAGCCATCAGACAAATTCAAAGAATCAAAAAACATGCATTTGAATTGCTCCTTTACAAGTGGCCAGTAAGGCACTTTGTGAAAATTACTGGTTTTCAAATGATATTTAAGTCTCACTTAGAGAGGAAAAACTCTTTCAAAGAATAATAGATTTTTTTTTTATTCTATCTTCAATGGTCAGATTTCCATAATATGAACTGCTTGATAGTCACTTTCCCTTTAAATTATTTTTTAACCATACAGGCAGTCACATCTGATTTCTGATTCTCCTTACCTTACTTTTCCTTTCAATTACTTCAGTTCTTAATACGAACAATAAGAGTGCTCATTGCATGTCCTCTGTGGGACTCCTGGAACTTAGATACTCAATAGACAGGTGCATAGATAAGGATTCAAAGTCTTTGTTCCACTGTCCAGACAGAATATGTTTAATCTTTTTTCTACCTTTTCTATGCCATTTAAACTTTAACCTAGTAGTAACTTTTACTGCCTTGATTCACAATTCAAAGGTATAAAGATGAAAAGTCCTTGCCTTGGAACGTAGCTTGAAAACTTCATTCTTAGTCTGTATTTCTTTTGAACTTCTTCTTGTGGTTTTTGTCTTTATTTTTCCAGGGTGCCAACTTTACAGTATAGGACTTTCCAAACCTAACAGCAGGGCTACTTGGAAGGAAGAAAAGTAGAGCAAATTTGCCCAGGATCAGCTCACCTTAATGGAAAATATTTAAATTACTGACCAGGGTTGATTAGAGGACAGTAGTTGATTTCGCCCCCGCATCTTATGAAATATGCTACTAGTGACAGACTGTTGTATATAATTGTAAATACACACATCAGCCCACCAAGGATGGGACAAAGAGCCAGAACAAAATTAAAAGAAAAACTACACTCTGTACAGCACAAAACACATCACATTTAATTGTGCAGAGATCATAATTTACAGTCACAATCACAGTATATATTTAATGTATCTTTGTACCTAAAAGAAGAAACCTTTTGTAATAGCTGAGAAAGACATTAAGAGTGTGGATCTTTTGGAGCAGATAAATATACACCTTTCTGGAAAACTCAGATCTCTTCCAGGAGTGTGAAAGGTGGTGCTGCCGTATGTCACACTGGCTCAGTCACGACTCAGTGACCATGCTGATCCAGAAATGCACCAAGCTGCTGAGTGAGGTGCCAGAGGCATGGGCACACATGCTGACCTGGCACCCTGCTCCAGAGGGACAAGCCACCAACAGAAGGGCAAGACACCAACCAGCTTGCCAGAGGTCACCTGTGAGAGAGCCCATCTCCACTACTTCAAACTCCATGTGGGAGCTATCCTAATGAATAAAAGGTTTTTCCAAGTCTTAAAATGTGCTGCCTTTCACCTCTCTCTTGGATTAGGGAGGAAAAAAAAGCAAAGCTGGAAATGGTGTATAATGCCCATTATCTGAACTGCTTTTCAGAGCTAATAGCTGGAAGAGCTTTTGTAGCTCCTTTAGACCTTCCAACAGGACTGTCACTCAGCTATGAAAAGCAGCACTGCCTACCCACTGCTCAGGGAAAAACACAGCAAGGCCAGGAGGATGCTCTGTGCCTCCCCCAGCGCAGCTCCCTGGAGCCCAATTACCATATCCTGCAGCCAGGAGAGGGGAAGAGCAAGTTGTGTGTCTGGGCATGGGGCTTGCTCAGTGACCATGGGAAAACAAAAACAGCTTTATAGAGCTGAAGCCAAAGGGTCTAGGGTTCCTTGGAATAAGTCAGTCTGCAGAAATAGTGATCCAGGTTAGCTGCAGAATTTTCTAAGGCCCTGAAACAAAGATTGAACTGGATCACTTTCATCCACATGACACAAGCAGCGTTCATCAATTTACTTATTACATAAGAATTTTAATGAGTACAATTGAAAAAGATAGTTGTGCCCATCTAGCATACTTTAATTAATAACTATATTGTCATTTCAGGAAATTACATTTTATCCCCCTTCCTTAAGGAACTATCATTGAGTCTAAAAATTATACATTGTGAAAATAGCCCAATTATTGCTTAGTATTTTATTAAAACTCCTGCTTTGTAAACACCCCTGAAAGTCAATAACTTGTGTCAAGAAAACATCCATTGCTTTTAGAATGTTAGCACATCATTCAAACTACTTCAGAATTACTAAAGCACTGTTCTTTACTGAAGTTATCTTTGCCAGTTAAAGAGATCAAATGAATACCCCCTTCAACAAGGTGAAAGCCATCAAAGAGGCAGGATTACAGTATGCATACCGTCAGGTAGCAATATGATTACCAACATAAAACCTGAAGCTATAAAAAAGCATTTAAAGTAATTATGTAAAGGATATGCCCTCACACTATCATTTAAAAACCATTTAACTCATTATTTAAATTTACTAACAGATGTAAACTCTTTTCAAACACAAAACTGATGTCCATCACTGCATTCTCCATGCCTTAGAAGAAATTTTGATTTTAATTTATTGAGCCATACAAACTTCTGCAGTGCTTCATTCACCATTCACTCCAGATTTATAACCAGGTAATAAAAAAATTAAAGGACATACATATACTGTACTTACCAACTTCTTTCATTAAAAAAGCCATTGTTAAAGAACTTCCTTTGCTGAAGCATGTGGTACTTGGAGAAGCACCACAGATCTAATAGTATCACCAGAGAAATCAGAAATATTCTAGCTGACTTAAAAATCCTGAAGTCTTCAAAAAGCCATTTAGAATAATTCAGAGTATGAGTTAAGTCTGCCTTCAGCAAGAAGAGCTGAGTCAAAAGTTATAAAGAAAAGGCATGAAAGATCTAGGACAATAACAGACAATTGAGGAATTGCCAGAAACATGAGGGAAGAAAAAAAGGAGGGGTAAAGACTTGACTGTGACCTATAAATTAAGCTGTCATGGTTCTTACAAAAACTTGTGAACCAGTTTTATATTGCTTTCTTTCAATTTATAACTTTTGAGTTCTTCACTATTCAAACTACTATACAGTCCATATGGACTGTACAAAAATGCAAGGTCTGAATCTTTCTCATTTAGAGTTAGCTATAGGACTACCTGAGAAATATAGAAGTTTATACAAGAGTATTAAATGAATTCTGGAAAATGTCCACAGAGACATTTTCAATGCTCTAGGATGTCTGTAAAGAAGGCCTGACAGATTTAAGTTCTTCTGTCTATTTGATTCACAACCAAAAACTTATAAAGGATGTTAAGGCTACTCTTCCCTGGTTTTCCTGCTTGATTTACTGGTGATACACTTTCAAATTTAATACTTCAACAAATACCTCTGTCTCAAATATTACCCAAAGATATGCTTAGATATTTTATGCACAGATACAAGTCAAAGAAATCCACAAAATTCAGATTTTTGAATCTCTTATTCCCTTTGGTATATTCAGTATTCATTTTTGTTATGCTCATGCTGGCACCAATTCTTTAATTTTCCAGCTTTCACATGCTGCTCCAGACCCCCTCAAATTCTAATAAAAAAGCAAAAGGATCATCTGTGACAGGTCTTACAGGAATTCTTTACTTCATAAAGAAACCATAAAAGAAATAAACCTATTTTAAAACTTATGGAATTTTTTTTAACTTGGTTACAGGGAATTAAGGAAAAAAACCACAACCCTGCCATTAAGTGAGTTTCCATGCCATTTTTGATTCCTTCCCCCCATTCTCTTGGCAGCAGAGAACATCTGCATGTTTTCTCCATGTTATGAGTCACTCAATACAGTCTCATCTAAGGAAATTCTGAACAGCATAGAAATTTTAAAGTGTATGTATCTAGTAGTGAACTGAAAGAAGGGAATCCTAAAATATAAATATTCATTTTTATTTAGTAAAGCTGGATACAGATATAGGGCACCCTAGAGTTGACAAAACTGTCACCAGTGATATTGGTTCTCTGGATTGATTCCAGCAGGTTCTTGGTCATTCTGGCTTCACCTATGACTTTCTATGGTTTTTGTTGCTACAGACAAACTCACAAAAATATCCCAGTTGGATCAAGGAAAACAACCCATGTCCTATACTCTTGATTCACAGACATATATTTAGCCCTTTAAAAACTATCCTCAGAGGTACAGCAGAGTCACAGCTGCCCTGTAAATTTACAACTGTGTTTTCTTTGCATCATGCTACCATACAGGGCAAAAGTGTTGCCCAGGGCTTAAGGCATTGAACAGCAATGTATATAAAAAAAGAGACAGACTGGCTTCCCACTTAAAGTAACACTGAAACAACCAGACAGTGGCTGTTCAAACTGGCTTAGTTTCTAAATCACTTTCTCCAAAAACACCTTCATTAAACCTAGAGGATCTAAAAGAAATGAAAACCATATCTTAACCTCCAGCTGATTTGCAACCCCTACGCATGCAGCAGAATGTTGTAGGTAGTTACAACAGCTCTTCAAGGACAATCATCACATTTATCAGTGTACTGAGGTAAGTTTAAAAAAAAGAGCTGCCATTACAGAGGATCATGAAGCCATCTAAAAAAGACTGCAAGTACAGTACTGTTAACCTGGTAAATTGAGCAAGAATTGTACATTGAGATACTTCAATCTCCTCAGAAGGAATCATTGACCTGTAAAACTGCAGCACTGGAAATGGTACCTTCTGGTGTCCTCTTTTCTTTGGTGATGTATGCAACAAAACCAGTTAAAATTCAGTAGGCTTTAAAATATCAGCTTGGCATAATATACCACAAACTGTGAAATAAAAACTGTGGGAAGGCAAAAAAAAAAAGACACAGATACCACCTTCATGTCTTCCCCAAGCATCTACTTCTTCACACTAACTCCTAGGACAGGCAGGACCTTTGGGCTGAACTTGTAACCCATTATATATATGTTTATGCCCTTAATGAATGCTGAAACCAGGTGGAAGTGTTGTTGCCATTAGCTGTGGCCGCTCTTCCTTATCCTACCCTTGATGTAACAACACAAGAGTAACCAACAAACTCAGGCCCTGTGTTTGGAGCTGTGTTGTGATCCCAACCACACGTCCTCACATCTGACATTAAAGCAGAATTTCCCTTAACAAAAACATAGCACTGATCAGCAGGGCTCCTTGGGGACAAGGAGGTTTTTAATCCAGGAGTTTCAGCTGTGTTTTCCTGACTCATGAAGGCTGAAGCTGTGGGAGGAACTCTGCTCCATGGGCATACCCTGAGTAACAGCTACTGCAAGTGTATTGAGCAGAGGAAAGGAAGGAAAAAGTCAAAGGCAAAGGACAGACATCCTTGCCTTGGGCAGCTTCTGACGGGTGCCATTCAAATAAAGCATATGGAAAATTGTAGAACAGTTGTGCAGAGGTTATAAAATTATGTCTGAAATTAAATTTCTCCACTACTACAAAATGATAGTCCCAAAGAACCCTATTGATTGCCGTTCCTGAACCTAATGGTAGAAGGCAGCAACTTTTATTCTCTTGGTTAACGTGATCAATGTGTTTAATGCTTCTTAAGGTTTATGAATTGTAGCTGCTCTTGGAGCAATGCCAGACTGGTCAGTGTGGGTGAACTGGAAGGGCTGGAGAGAGTTTGCTAAGATTTTCACTTGTATTTCATAGACTAGTTAAAATAATTATATAGCTCAGCAAGGTTTTAGGATTAAATATTTGATACATCTGAAATAATACAACTTGCACATAATTCTGGACAGCTCCTAAAAGGTTTCTAAGTGGCATTGAAATAGAGCTGTGCTATATCTATTTCTAATATATTTTTGCAGGAAGTACCAGTGAGCATCTATTTTCAGGATTTAGATGCCCTGTTAAGTGAACTGCTGTGTGCCAGTGACTCCTGAATCCCTTGAATGACATCATAGGTTCAGAAAGTCTGTAATGGGCACTCCTCTATAACATTATAGAATCTGTGCCGAGACAAAATTTCTCTTTTTATGTAGAATAATTTCTGTTTGGCTCAATGTCCTCTTCTAAGGTTGAAGATCACTAAAGCTCAGTGCAACCTAGATGCAAGTTATCTCAACTGGGTGTTGGACTAGGTTCATTTTACACATAAATAAATAAATAAATAAAAGCAAACCAAAAAGCCTTCTTCAAACCCTGCATTTTTTCTAACTGAAACCCATTAACTTAATCCATATTAATAAGAACAGAAAAGGAAAAGTAACATGAATTTAACACGAATTACTCAAATCATCACCTCTTTTATGACAGATACTAATTTAAATCTTAATGTTGCATACAGAAAGCATATGTACCGTACCTCAGGTCGTATTGGAGACTATTTCCAGGTTCAATTTAAAGTGTAACTATGAGTGTATAACTAGTGTTTTAACTTGGGGGTCCAGCACCTCTCTCTAGCTAGGAAGTCAATATTTGAGCACATGTTGGCACCTGTCAGCAGAAAGCCCAGTGCTGGCCATGTCAGCCAGAGCCTGAAACAAATCCTGAAAAGACTTTCAAGAGAAACCCATGTGGCAATGGCCCACTACATTCCTCAGGTGAGGAATACAAAGTAAAAGCTTCCTGTTTTGGGGAGATTTATCTGGGCATGAAGCTACAATATTGCTGCAAATCAGATTTCTGAAGAATAAAGAACACATGCAGAGTGCCCATCAAGCCGTGGAAAGCTCTTGCACACATAAAACAAAGAACAAGAGACTGATCATGACCATACTACCTACACCACTTTGAACACTACAGAGCAGTTGTTTGAACAGAAACCCGGTACTTGGGATTTCCTGGAACTATCCCCAGGAGGAACTTCCAATTTCTAGAAAACAAACATAAGCAATAGGCAGCAGCATTTATTAGTGTAGCTCCCAAATGTTAATAAACATACACCCTTCTTTAACAGACTATATGTCAAACTTTCATTTTTGCCTAGTATTAAATGAAAACCTTTAATAGAGACAACCAGCCTTCTGCTTTGCTAGTTGAGGAAAAATATAAATAATTACTTCTGCATTTCTAGGCACACCTACTACTAGGTAAATCCCACAGATTTTTAACCATTACTTAAGCAAGCCAGCTCTATAAAACTTGCCCTGTCTACTTTGCACACCAATTAGGCACCAAATATCAAGGTCATTTATTTTATAGCTGAAGATCAGCTGGATGAAGGACACGCTGTATGTGGGCTCACACAGCTGCATTACTCCATTCTGTTAAAGGATGAAGTGACTGAAGCCACCTTAGCCCAGCAGCCTCTCTTGCCATTCCTGCCCCAAAGAGCCTTTCTGTACTAAGAGATGTCAAGAGTTCCAACAGCCTTTAGTTATAGCCTAAAGGAGGTTCAGGTAACGCAAGCAAAAGTAGCATAGAAGTCAAAACCATGACATCTCAAATCTGGTACCACATCTATCCCTTCCAAAACTCAGGTGACCTCTACCTGCTTAGTTCAAAATGGTAGAGTCAAGTTAAATGTTAGTTTGGGTTTTTTTTTCCTGAAAGGTAAATGAAAAATATATATTAAAAAAGTTCAAGGTTCTTCTCATAAAAATCAGTTCTCATTTTAGGAGGCTGGATTTATAGAGGATGATATGATTTGGGTTTGGTTTTGGTTGTTTTTTTTAATTCGGACTTTGCTCTTTACCCACTTGTCACATGGCCATGATCTGAAATGCTGAGGACAGAAATATTTCACAACGTTCTTTTTACTAATTAGCAAGAAGAAAATTCTGCAAAGAAAGTTCTGCCTTGAAACACATACTTTTTTAATTAAGAAAAAAGTGTATGGACAGACAGAAGTAAGAATAAAGCTGGTCTTGAAAAAATATTCTAAAACTTCTAGAATCCTGAAAACATAAAACAATCGGAGATCACAGAATACCAGAAGTACAGATAAAAAACACAGTGTAAAATCTTAAGCAAAGAGGACGAAGAAAGGTAAAAGATCAAAAAACTAAGTTGAGCTCAAAGCAGACACCCAGCATAAAGAACAAAAATTTTAGAGTTTATGTAAGAGTTAGTAAATTTCTTCTGAAGAAATGTTTCGGAACTTTAAGGAAGGTTTGTTCATTTAGTAGAAGCCTTTTATATGTTACTCCATTATTAAGAATTATCAAAGGACTTAGAGCAAAAACTATCTTCCCTTAAGTTGAAAAGTCCATCTCCCATAGCATGTCCTTTAAAATTAATACAACTTCAAGTGCTTTTGTGAAAGTTGAAAAAGATAAGCATGAAAATAATAGTGTAGCCTCTATTACAGGGTGCATAGAAAAATAAACAGGACATAAAGAAACTAAGAAAATCTCACAGTAAAAACTAGTTTCATACAATAAAAGCAAGTTGTGTTTAACTTCAAATGCTCTCCCTTGATCTTTGCATTAGAAATGTCACCCTTCAGTTTAGGTGCTAATGTTGTATTGTCTATCACTTTAGTCAGTGAGCTGCAGAATGCAAATAAATAATCTCAGATGTGAAACACTGCCCTAAGTCCAGTTACTTAGGATGTGATAAAGAGCAAAGGTGAACTTCAAGATTACTGGGCAGAGGTCTCTGCACTCGCCATACAGGACAGCAACCTGAACTCTGCTTTAATTTTCAGTAGCTGCCATTCACTGCTGCTGATAAGAATGAATAAGGCAACTAAGGATGAACAAGGCCTATGGGAACAGTGTTTAGGCTCCTCCATACCCACATTCCCCCAGACAAACAAGGAGAGCTCACTAACTGCTATATTACTTAATAAAATAGCTCAAGGAGTCTCTTTGGTTGTCACCACACCACAGTGCATTGTGATTCCTCAAACTTTCCTTAGGTAATGAGTAATTTCAGTCATAAAGCTCAGCTCATGTGAACCACCTTCCTCTGAAACAGCAACCAAACCTTCCCATGGAAAGCTGAGCCACCACTGCACTACACCTCTGCACTACAGGCATTACCTACACCAAGGCAGTCAGAGCTTTGCTACTCAGCTCCCAAAGGCTGAGGTACCACCACCCAGCAGAGCTCCCAGTTTTGCTGCCTTGCTTTAAACACAACACCACAGGGTGCAGAAACTTGAAATCACTTGTGCATGTCTGTATTTATTCAGAGCCTTTGAATAATAATCAAGAACATCCAAAGCAGCAAGCCTACAAAATTCTTCAGCAAATGTTGGAATTATCAGTAAAATGAAGAGCTCAAGATCCACTGGCACTGCACACCTATAATGGGCTGTAACACACATTTCAGCAATGACCTACACATCACTCCCACCTTCATATGGTTCAGAAGTCATTTAATGAGGCACCTACACCTACACTCGATCACAGAATGGTTATAATGCTTAGGGAAGTGCAATGTCAAATTTAAGTATTTTGCTATTAAGTGCCTGCTAAAGCACTTCAATTCCAATAATCTCTCAAAACATCTTTCCTGCCATTCTCAAAGGAGGACTGACATATTTCCCATCAGCCAGAAAATAAAAAAATTCAAAGCTAAAGCAAGACAGTGCACCAAAAAGTCAGGGTTATGTAGGTAGAAGCACAGAAGACTTAAAGCTGCTCATACCTAAGTCTTGTTTACACCCAAAACTACTGCAAGTGCTTGTTAAAAGCTTGAGAAAGGTTAACTCTCTCACTTAAGTTCTTGTTGAAAGAATGCAACAGATAGAAGCCAAATGCCCCAAATCATAGTCCATTACCATAATCACAAAACAGTCTCACCTGTGATCTTCTGAATTATAAACTTAATAGCACAAGCACAGATCGAGGGCACCATCCTATGCACAAAATCATGCAGATTTTGGTAACACTAACATTGCTGAACTTCAGGGAGTTTTTCTGAGAGCTGTTAAAGAAAAAAGAAGCTTTGTTTGACGCCAAGTTGCATAGTGTTTCTAAATTATTTTCTTGGGATAACTACACACACACACACCCCCTTCCCAAAACAAAGCAGAAAACCAAACACCATCCAGAACACACTCAAAACTCTAAAGAGACAGCTGAGCTCCAGCAAGGATTACAAAATTCCAGATCAGCCAACACTGTACGTGTAGGACTAGGCCTTGCTGTCAGATTTATAAACAAGGGGAAGAGCAGGAGAGTGCTGGCTGCTAGAAGGGTAATTCACAAAGCTTATATGCCTCTTCCTTGCAGGGCCCCTCCAAAAAGGTATCTGGCATGGCCCAGAAATCAATATAGAAATACTTGAGCCTGTACTGTTACATGATTTGGTGAAATGGAAAAGGAATACGCTACAGCTATGCCTATAGCCTATGTGTTTAGCCTGGGGGAGAAGGGGTTTATTTGTTTGAGGGGGGGCATTTCATGAATGTTTGAATACTTGCTAAAGCAAAAGTTACTGCTGAAAACACCTTGTTTGAAAATGCAGTAGCAGCTGTGTGTTCTACATTTAGATGATATTTTAAATGTAAACCATAATCCCCACAAGTAACAGAGCTCTCTAAATTAAAAAGCTTCAGCATTTGTCTCAGCCAGGAGTGTGTGACAACTGGTGACTGTGGCTGCTATGGTGAGCACGTGCACACACACACACACACACACATTGTGATGGTGGGGAAAAAGAACTAATAATTGGGTCCTACTGATTCAGTGTATGAACTTTTCCAACCTTGAGCAAGATCTCCACAGGAGATACTCACCACAGAGCCAGATCTGTGGACTTCTGCACCACAAAAGTAGTGGTTCTTTGCTGCTTAACAGAACTCAGAGAGATTAAAACAAAATGCTTCCTCTCGACAAGGTTCTTTTAATAAATCAAGGACCTTGCATGTGACAATAGACAGTTAAACCATTTAATTCCTCTTTTTATTACTTTTGGTAAATAAATAGAATTATTTTAATATTAAGAAACTGTTCTACTTCTGAAAGCAGTGAGTATTCCTGCTGTAGACAGCAACTTCTAAGAAAATAACACATACAATTAGTGAACAAGGTATCAGTTCAATAAACTCTCTCCTTACAAAAGGCCAAGGAGATTGTCTTATTTTCTCTCATACTCACTTGCCAGCACAGCATGTAAAAGCTTTCTCTTCTCAACAGGGTCAAGAAATTCCCTCTTGAAGAATTTAGTAACCAATACAGTGTGCCAGATTTCACAAGAGAATGATGTATAAAGCAGCAGAAGATGCCCTGCAACCCAACCCTTCTTTGTGCAGGGTCATCCACTGGGAACACTCCGAAGTCTTGGGAGAAGGAACCTAAGGCACAGGCAGCCTGACCAGAGGGATTCAGAATCTTTGCCTCCCTCCTTCAGCATGAGCATGCAGCTCCAGAAGTGCTCAACAACTCTGCTGGTCAGAAAGGTAGGGTGATCTTCATGATTTGATAAAGCAACCTTCTTGTTTCCCCAAACTCATGTGTTTGGGGTTTTTTTTACCCTTTAAAGCAAATATTGTCACAAATATTCAGTAGCCAAGCCTGTAATTTAAGTTACCATTCTAAGATCCTGCATTCCACAACATTCAACTGCTAAACTTCAAAGATTTTATTGGAAATAGTCTACCTCCTACAGCTTTTTCTAAGAGCAGGGGGTTTTCTGGGCAAGTGGAGAGGATGTGACTCCTTCTTGGTAACATCATGATATCTTTCTATCAGGGAGCTCCAGCATTATAAAAATTAGGAAAAACTTGAGAAGGAATAAAAGTGATTAAAAAGCATACTTCACTTAAGTATACTTCAACTTCCTGCTTTGTATGAAAGGATAAAGGAAGTGCTGAAGGCAATGTAACCAACAAAAGCAAAATACAAAATTTTTTATCTTCGCAGAAAAATTAGAAACTTCATTTCTGGACTTGTACTATTTACGTGGCATGGCTGGAACTAGAAAAAGGCAAAGAAATCCATGGTCATGAAGCACCCCTGGGGCACAACTGGCAATGGAACTTTCATCCCCTTTCACCTTGGATACAGTCAACATCTCAAATTAAAAAAAAAAAAAAAAAAAAAGCGTTATAATTATCCAAATCTTCCCATCCTTCATTGCCCTTTTGCCTAGTTTATAACACAAAATGCTATTTTTAGTTTTTTAGAGTCCACTTGATTTCAGGTAACACAAGTTCTGTGTATTTTGAAAGAAAATTTGATAAAAATGCAAAGATTGGCTGCTTTTCTTTTCTGTTATAAAAAATGATTAATTGCTCCATCCCACAGTACAGGAGTTAATACTATGCCCATACTTAACTGTTCCAATAAAGGTGGCATCATCAAAAGAGTTAAATATTAATTCAAAGATTTTTTTTGCCAAATAAAAGGAAATAATGCTCTAACTTTTATGACAATACACCAAATACATCACCTACATTTATATTTATTTTGTGTGTATTGCTTAAAAAATGAACCTGTTAACAAGGAGAAAGATAAATACATTTCTCTTTTAAAAGTTCACATTTAAAACAGAGATAAGTTTATGGAAGTGAGGAATTACATAGAACCCATAGCAGCAGCAGAGTTTACCATCTACTAAATTAGCCTGAATTTAATTTAGACACTGTGATAATAAGACAATCTACCTGCTCAGCTACCATGAGAATGATACTAATGGAATTACCAAGACAATCTGGACACATAAAATGTATTTCAGTAGCTGTTTCACAGTGAGGTCACCCAGTATTAAAGCCTGATGAACTAATTTTGCTAAGAGATTTCAGCGCTCTAGTTTACAGAGGATTGTGTCACATGAGGAAAATCTCCTGGGAAACTTGGCCCTAGGAAAGAGAATGTCAGTAAGTGAAGATTGCTAAAGCTTTGCCACGGGAAGCTCAAGGCACCACACTGACAACATAAACAGTGAAGCAAACATACTGAAAATCATATCAAAAGACCTAAAAATTGCATCCTGATGGCCAGTAAATAGTTTATGTTAACTCTCAAATCACAAAGGCAGGGTAACACGCTACCTCAGCCTTCCTCAGTAGCTGTAGATATCCAGATGGTACTGGTGTAAAGCACTACAAATGGGATGGTCTGAAGGTTTTTCAGAATGGTTCCAGCAAGTCAATATGCAAAACAAAAAAAAGGAAGAAAGCAAGCAAGATAACACAAAAACCTCACCAGTTTGCTATAGCTGTTAGAGGACATTTTTAAAAGTCACAGGGAAAAAAAATTAGAAAAGCTGCAGGAAATAACTTTAAAAAAAAAGTCTGACAGAAACAGGGGATGCCTGTAACTAATGAGAAAATGTAGGCAAGCTAGAGAGGAAGATCAGGTCAGAAATGCCAGATATGATGGAAGAACTGTATGATGTGACAGTAGAGGCCCTGGAGACAACAGACAAAGACAGAAAAAAGAGAGAAAGAGACAGTGCTCAAGAGATGGTGCCGAAAGAGAGAAAAGAGCAGGTTTTCTAGCAGAGAGAGGGAGGGGAAAAAAATCTGAGGACCCAGGGAGAGCCAACATATAAGAACCCAAAACTGTTTGCCAAGCCTATTTACACTGATTTAGTCATGCAGAGTTGACAGATCTCAAACTAGGAGCATAGTGGGGAGGGAACAGTGAGGATAAGAATGGGCAAGAAGGTAGATTGGAGATTGCTTAAGTTTTTGAAAGAGCTTTTGCTAAAGCAGTTTAAAAGAAAGGTGGTCCACCATATGCAGCAGAGATCTTGTGAAGGATGAAAGGAAGAAAGAGCGAAGCTACAGATCATGCTGATGCCAAACAGACAATGAACATTGAGAAAGCAGCCTCGGAAAAACTAGAGAAAACACTAAATCCAAAAGAGAGGGATAAGAAAGGCCACCCAAGAACATAAGGAATCAAAGTACTAAAGAACAGCAGATTAGAGGACAGAAAAGAACTGTAGATCAGTGGCCAGACGCCGAGAAATCTCATTTTATAATCTGTGTAGCCTGAAGGGCAAACAGGCAATACAGAACCACAAAAAAAAATATAGTTATAATACTGTACAAGAAGGAATCAAAGTACCATTAAGAATGTCCATGAAACAGGCATGCCACAAGTTCCAACTGAAATTAATTAAAAAGTTATTTTAAAAAGGAGTCAGAGCTATCATAAGGAAAAGGAAAGCAATATTTAGCTCACTCTCCACATACAAAATTATTTTTAATGGGGAAGCATCACGCTTTCAGCTTGTCTTCTGGACTTCAGATACCCTTGATTTTCTTCACAAACAGTACAGCATGTCAGCAGAAGTCATACAGCTACTCCAAATTTAAACAGCACTAAAACTTACATTAGAATAACAGATACACTGCATTGCATTATATTTCACTACACTTTTCAGCACCAAAGAAACTCAGTTGTTTAATGAACATTAGGCAAAATGTAAAAACAAACCAACCAACCTCCCTCCCCTAAATCCACAAAGAAACAAACCTAGCACAAAACAAACAGACAAAAAAATCCAATCCCAAACCTGCCCATGTTCAGATCTTACTGCACAGATCCCAGAGTTGGAGAGAAAGAAGGGTTGTTCAGCAGAAGCAGGGTTGTTCTCCAGAGAAGAATCTCTCTTATCTCATAATTAAATAGGGAAAAGGACATACTTTTGCTTCAGAGAAGTTTGCATTTGCTGCAAAGCAGAGAAAAATGCAATCATTTCCAGGAACCAAAATGAATCACAAAAATTAAACAGAACTATATGAAGGTATGAAAATTAGCAGGACCACTTTAAAAAAATAAAAGGTTAAGGGAACAGCTGTAATATGAAGCTCATTAGATGAATCTTGAGCATTTGAAGGAGAGGATTAGGAATCTAAGGAGTACACACAGCTGGTTTTATTGAGAAATGTTACCTCCTTGTACATAACAAAAGCATTGTTAGTGCATCCCTACAAGAAGGGGAAAAAATCAAAAGACTCAAGACAGAAGGAGGGCCACTTTTGAGCAACAAGTGTTTACAGGATTTAAGCAGTAACCACAAAGGAGTACTTTTGATAGAACTCAAAAGCCTCAAAGTGAAGCAATTCCCCCACCCTTGCTGTTACAGGGAGCATCACAAACTGTCCATTATCAGAAAGAAAGCCTCAGTGTCAGCAAGGTCCTTGCATCAGGCATCTCCTGAATCATTATGTTTATGCCCCAAAATAATGTGAAATACTGACTCGGTTGTAATTTAAAAACAAGTAACTTTAATGACAAACATACGAGCATACAGAAGAGGATTTAAAAAACAGATGCTAGCGACAGCTACAGATCTGTGCTGCTAAAGCTCATAGCTGTAACACTTTGCATGTGAGACAATGGATTTTATGAAGGGAGCAGGGAAAAGCAGCTGAAGGTCTGGATTCTGGCATGCATACAAGCTGAGTGAAGGAACACAGCTCTACTTCTCACCCAGTCCTACAGTGGTGAAGACTTCACACTGATAGAGACCAGGAGAGTTTTTTAACAGCTGTTTAGCAACAGGTGTAGTGTATTAGTACATTTTTAAAAAAGCAAACAAATCACTCATTGGGCTGCTGGTTTTTGTAAATAACTTACCAGATTTCTTAGTTTTCTTTTTATACACAATAACACACTAACCAAAAACTAATTCCACCTCAGACTTGTTTCTATAAAACTCATTTCCACAAAGTCCCTAATGCGGGCACCAAGAGCTGTGTGTTCACCACCAAATGTGGATGAGTTCATACTGACCTGTCTCATATGTTCAGTTCCCTCAAGAGTGACAGAAGACTTGCTACTTTAATCAACCCAGTGCAACTGCAGGCTACCACCAAAGGGATGGTTCTACTCCCACAAGCAGCAGTAGATTTCCAGCCCCTCTCTCACACACAGGATGTGGACGCCAATCACCATATTCATTTCAGTTCCTCTGCATGACAGAAGACTCTACTTCTGTTTAATTCTGAGGAGGACAGCTTTCCATCAGACCAGCTTGCTGAACCAACCTTTCTCCTTTCTGCTGCCACACCATCACTAGAGTTCATTCAAAGGGACAGTCAAGGCAAACAAGCAGAGTGGTAGCAGAAACAAGCAGTACAGCCCTTTTCACAGGAGGCAGCAGTTACCCCAAGCAAGGGGAAATAATAAATCACTCTGAAATACAGGCACAAATCTCTGTCCAAAAATACCTGCCTGTAATGCCAGGATCTGCACAATGGGTCACAGCTAAGTGCAGTATTAACCCACTTTACCTGCAGTCTCCCACTGAAACTTCCTTCCTCACTCATTTTCTTGAGTAACAATTCACAGTTTTTGAATCTTGGTTTCACTTTACAGTATGTAGCTAATAGCAGCATCAAATAAAAACTATCAATGATATGACATCTGCAAAACTATTTCAAAAAGAGCGCTTTTAGTTTGTGTTTATTTGTCTACTTCTGCCCAATTTCTACTCTGAAGCAAACACACTTATGTGTGCTACATGAATTACCTGGCACTGGCTATTGAGGCTTGCTTTTATTCTCTATTTTAAAAAGAATAAACAATTATTTAGAACGGTGGGGAATTTCTATGCTGTCTTATGAACAGAATGTACAACCTAGACCAAGTGTTCCTATCACTGTTGTCACATGAAGTGAGAAAACTCATCTTTGCCCTATTATATGGAACTAGGAGCCATGTAGGAGCATGTTAAATTCTGTGAAGGCCTGTCCACAGATGAATAGTATTACCTGAGCAGAATCACCTGTCCAGAATTACCTCAGTGATGCAGTGAATGACCAATGAGAAAAGAGAAACCACCCACAATCCAGAATCCAAAACTCTGCAAAGAGCAGGATCAGCATGCAAGAGACACAGCAAAAAGATCTACCTGTCCCTCACAGAAAAAGAATCTATTTGTGCACTGGAAAGTCACACTAGAAGCCTGTGCACATCCTCAGTCAGTCTGCATTGCCATTCTCACACAGGAACATATTTGGGTTGAAAAAATGCAGCCTCTTTGGAAAGGCTGTTTTGTGTCACTGCAAACATCTGCTGCATGTATTACTCCCTGTAGGAATAAGCCTCCTACAGAAACCTAAAATCACTGGATGAGCCAGAATAACTGCAGTACAAAACACATGCAGAGGACAACCCCCTTGCCTCTTTGCTATTTTGGGGCAGTGGGGTTCACATGGAACCCCCCTGGGGCTCAGGGACAGACTCAGAATGAGTAAATATATTTATATATATATATATATATGTACACATATATAGGTACACTAGGACCTGCTTTTAATACCTAACTGCCAAAGTCCCAGAAAAGTTAATTTGTGGCTAATTGTTCCACATGGTATATATTGCCCCTCCCCTAAGAAAGCTTCTACAAACTCTTCCTCAAAAGATCACATCTTGCCCATATCAAGAGGTCTTCACATCAGGTTTGCTTTCCTTAATCAGTCTTCATAACATAAATCCTTCCTTCTGTCCAAAGTAAATCTCTGATTCTCATTCTGACAAACCTCTGTTTTTTTCTCTGGTGACCTTCAGCTTTTTTCTCTATCCACACTATTAAGGCAACCTAACTCTTCTCAAGACTATACAGCAGATTTATTTTATTGATTCCTCATCTCACACCTCTCTCTACCTCTGTACCTCTGACACTTTCTGACTCTTTTTTCTGGATATCCCACCATTGCTTTCAGCTAACCAACCTAAAAATCAGACTATTTATTCTCCATCCATAAGCTTTCATTTTTGCTGTGCTTCATTTACTGCTTTACCTAACAACACAGACTGTCTGTGTCATCCCTGAATTTCTTGCCTTCAAGTGTTTGAGTCTTTGCAGCAGCTTTCTCACGCTGCTTCATGTAAACAATATGTATTCTTAGAAATTATCTGTATGTTTTGCACTCTTGTTCTCTGAGAGAGAACTTGACTGATGGTCATATTGACCAATAGAGTCAGGAGGTTGTAACCTCTTTGGGCCAATCTTGGCCCTCTGTACAAAATGTATATAAGCCTATTGGAGTCAGATAATAAAGAGCTTTCCATGTTTCACCAAGCTGCTGCCTGCTGTCCTCTGTGAGGCTCCACTCCCACGTCACAACGTGTTGCCCCTCTAAAGGGCAGGGGTAACATGTCTGCCTTGCTCACATTCTTGATTTCAGTGAATATTTAAAATATTGCAAAATAGGCTTAGAGCAGATTATGTCCTACATAAACTGTGGGAACATAGCCAACTATTTAAGATCATTTCTGAATCCAGATTCAGCAAACTCACTCCCCATCCACTCTACCTGTCGCTCTACTAAGCTATCCCTTATTGCTCTCTTTCCAACCTCTTCCACCCCTGGTTTGTTGCATCAGCCTTCTTGTTAGAGGGTAGAAATGAGCCAAGACACAGACTTCTGGTTTATCACAGCATAAAAAGGGTTCTGGTTTATTCCTCTTTACAGCTCAGCCATCCTGACTCCACTGACTCTGCCTGCAGCAGCTCCTGCTGGAGGTTTCCCCTGCAGCCTCTGACTGCTGGTTATTTCCTGCTAAACCATGACTGCAGGGATTAGTGTGTAGGCTCTGACTGCAGGCTTTACCTAGCTAGACTATGACTGCAGGCTTTTTCCTAGCTAGACTGTGCCTGCAGGTTCCAATAACAGGCTCTGACTGCAGACCCAGTCTGACCCCACAGCAGTGATTCTCTGTCCCCAGGATCCTTCTTCTTCCTCATGATCCTCTCATTCAAGATACCTTCTCCATGATCCCCTCATCACCAGCTAACCCACTCCCTTGTATCACACTTATCTTTATTCGATATAGTTCTAACTCATCAGGGGCAAGGCTGTGTTGTTGGGTATTAACTCAACTCTTATTTATCAGGGGTGAAATCACTGGTATTTCCTTCTCCTACACTGGTTTATGCCTCTTCTAATCCAAGTACTGTCACCACTATCTTTCAAACCTCTCCTTTGCATTTGTGATGTCCTGAATTCCCAGAGAACCATTTTTCTCTTTCATGCAATTGACATTTACAGCCTCTTCTCTAGTGTTGGAGTACTTGATGCCAGAACTTCATCTTGCAAGGTGGTTTTCTATATAACAACTGTTTAAAAGTGAAAATAGAAGCTGATTTTTTTTGTCATTGCTAAAACTATTTATTGGTCCTTGATATACGGAGCAACATACAGGTGAGGTGAGTGTCATCTCCTCAGGCAAAGCTCCAGACAAAGCTGTCCTGATCCTAACTTGGAATTCCCAACCTGATGGCCTGCCATGTCTGCCATCCCCCAGCACCCAGGGAGAAGGATGTGTCTCCTGGCACTAATTCCGTTATTCACACCCAGATAAATCAAAATAAACTTTAAGTTCCTTAAAGTTTACCCCTCATCCTTGGGGCCATCTCGTACTGTGTCCACCTTACACCAAACATTTTATTCACAAGCCTTAAATACCCTTGGCCTTGTACTGTTTTTCAATGTTACAGACTGAAAACTCCTCCTTTATTTCAGTGGCAGAATCCTCTGCTGTCACCGCAGGAAAATTATACAAACAGTTTGAAAACGGATCATTAATAGCCCCTAACACAAGCAGCACTTTTTCTGTAATCCTGCAAAGATTACTTGGTGTACTTGGGGATGCCAACAAACTTCAGGATTCCTAAGACTGTATTTTGACCTTTTCCCAAAGCTGTAGGCTTCAGGAGAGAGGGCACAGTGAACCTCCATGTTCTCCATTGTGCAGGCTGCACTGCCTGCTCTGCCTTGTTATTGCATCCATCCTATGGATGTCTGTAATTCTCTTCCCTATTAGTTCACCAACTGCCATACCTTCCAGAGTAATCAGCATCACTCCAGCCTCCACTTTCTTCCTTGGATTTCTCTGTCCTATTTATCTGAAAATAGATGAGAAAGAGAGTTAATACTGACGCTGGGAGCATCATATTAAAGGTGTCTTTGGTCTCTATTTGCTTATTGAAACAAGTGACAGCTTTCTTAGATCTTACTGGTCACCTTTCCAGATCATCTTTTAATGATCCAGTGCCAAATCCATTTTATTTGACAATTTTATTTGTTCTGAGATGCTGATCAGTCAGCAGGCAAAAAACAGACCAGCAGTATTACCCCTGGTGTGCTGTGGGAGTACAGGCATAAGTAATGTTATAGAAGCCTGTGCAGATGTGGCAGTGGTGGTTCAGCCTCAACACTTGCCTCTGTTCCCTGTGTGGAAGAAATTTCTGAGAAAAGAATAAAATATATAGACATTAAAAAATTGTCTTGGATTTGACTTGTTTTGGATAAAATCATTGAGACCTTGGGCTGGAGTCCCAGCAGTCTGCACACCAGCCCTCTGAGCTGAGGTGGCTCTGTAAGAAGCAGGTTGTTCCCCATTCTCCTTCTAGGCCATTAGCTATTCCTTTGATTAGTTTGCCTTCATCCCTCGGGGCCCTTCCCTGCACATAATGTGCCACACGTTGTATTACTCTTAGCTCAGTTTTCAGAGCACTGTAGAACACATTTTTCACTCTGGGCTGGTCCAATATGAACTCATTTACTTCAGATCTCTTTTTCTTCCCCTGATTATTGAATATAAAATATCACAAGTAACCTACTATTTTTTTTCTTCATCCAAATCTTCAAAAGCTGTGAAAAATCCTAATATCATGAAGATGGGCGAGAATTACATCCCAAGAACCTACAGAAATCAAATCTATGATTACATCCTTTGCAGTTCTGGGCTCCAAATTAGCCCGTCAGGTTTGCATGTAGTGCTTCTGCTGACTTCTGTGGGAATTGCACACATGAAACTAACAGAATAATCAGGCCCTGAAAATTTGAGCTTGTGTCCCCAAGCATAGCTGCTACATTTTTAACTGATTCAGTGTGAGCTGCATCTGTGACCCCACAGCAACAGCAACAGCTGGGAATATGTGCTGGCACCCAGAAAGCAAGTGCTGCCTTTCCACATGGGATATACTGCACTCTCCAACCTGCCCTGCTTGTATTTAAAGCACAACTTAGCTATAATATAAAGGAAATCTTTCTGTTACCATGACATTGAGCCAGAAAATAAACATTAGGCTCCCCAGAAAATGAAAAGGAAGGTATCAGAGCATTTTAGCAAGTCTAATGGCAGAAGGCGGAGCCATCACTGCACAGTACAGAAGACAAATGAAGATGTAGATTTTGATAGTTTGAAATAAGAGAGAAAAATAATTAAATGATCTGCATACAGAAAATGACACACTTTGGATACTCTTTGTTCCCACCAAGTGTTAGAAAACTGGTATTTTTATTTGCATTGTAATCCTAATGTTTTGAAAAGCTGCTTCTTTCTTTCCTGAATTCCCCAACTAAAGGATAGGATTAGATGTAAAACTCACCAGGTACTTCCTAGAAGATAAAGAAATTATATTATTTAAATAAAACAAAAACAACCCCAAACAAAACCAGAAACAACAGTAAAACACCAGGCGTTTTAGCTGTTATCTGTAATATATCGCATTATTCCTGAAAGAAATATGTATTCAAGAATTTATACCTGATACTGATGGTTCAGCATGTCAATTCTTCAAATTCAGGCTGACTAACCACTTAGGAAAGCAATAGGTAATGTAGATTACCACATCTGAAAATGAAGGGTACATAAGCAGTTAGCACTGCACAAGCACATAGAAGCTGGCAAGAAGAAAATACAACAGATCCTCAAAAGAAAAACAAAATAATTACAGCATTTTAGATATACACTTTAAATCAAGTTTCCAGGATTCATATCTTACAGGCTTTTTTTGCTGAAGTAGATGAAGGTAGTGATTTAATATTCAAATTCCAGTCTTGACTTTCTGTACTTGAAGTTCTCTTTTTAACAGACAGTAGAGAACTTCCAATAATAATGTGGTAGAAATCACTTCATTCAACAGATACAGGAGTTACACTGACTGCTGGGCTCTGAAATGTTGCACCATTTATGTGCATCTCTGTTTAGGACAGCAGTGAAATCCTAATTCAATATGTGCACCTTTAAGGAGCCGACCTTGCACTGGGATATTATTCAAATACATCATGCATGTAAGTCCCCTTTTATACTGTTTTAATTTTGACTGAAATAAGATGCCTCCTAAAAAAAAAAAAAAAAAAAAAAAAAAAGTGAAAATATTTCTTCCTTTCTGTTTGGAGTACATCTTGGAGTACATCTGTAGTACTGATGTGTTGGCCTGTTTGTTATGTTATACTTGGCACAGACATGGGGGCTTCTTTGCCCTCATTTCACAAAAGAACAAACCCCCCCTGCCACAGGCAGGAGCCAGGCATGGTATTTTCAGCAAGTCCATCACCCACTTGCTCTGCCCAATTCAATGAAGTAAAATCAGGACCACCCAACTTAATGTTAATAATTTATTTCACAAAGTTGTCCATTTTAGAGCTGAATTAGTGAAATGCAAGTGAACTGAGCCACAGGCTCGGACTGGGCTGCCATTTTGACATTCTCATCAGGGAAATGATGCTGTAAACACCCATACTTGATTCACATGCATGGTCTCTTGGTTGCCTACAGTAATGCCCATCTGTTCAGATGGCATCATGCCCACTCAAGTTGCTCAAGGGAATACATGCTGGGCAGTGATTGGCTTAGGTAAGTATTTTTCAAACTGGGTCGGTGTCGACCTCCTTTTGGGAAGGCCCAAGAGGAAAAGGAAACAAAAAGAATTTTCATTTTTTATTTTAATGGATTGTTTTCATTTAACATTCAGCAAAAACACTGTCATCTATAAAACATTCAGTAGATGGTTTTGCTAATTCATTGGTACCTGTGACCCCAGCGAGGAAACATAAATTCAATCGTATTCTCATTTTTTATATAAATGAGTTTAACCTGTTATAAAGTCACAGTCCACATAGCATTAAGACCATCTCATCTGCAGAAAAAAAAACCTGTCTCAGCAGGCATTGTCACATTCTGACAATTGAACTAATTTCTTCTTGAACATTGGTCAACACTCAAAACTGAATTCACAGGTATTATAGCTTGAATTTTGTGGGGAGGGTGGTGAGCAACACTATGTCCAAAACTGTAAGTCAGATCAAATCTCTGTAATTGTACAAATATGCAATTCCAAAATATATAACAAACACAAAAATGAAAAGAGATACATATGAATGACGTGCAGTATCATGAAAGCATTAACCTCTTTTGGTTCCCAAATTGGAATAATTTTCAAATATAGCCTTTTACTTCTCCAAAGCCAAAGAAGTAAAGTGAAGCTTTAGTGAAGTGCATTGTGCAGCGAAGGCATTGTCTGTCACTTTGCTTTATCAAACAAAAAGGCGGGGGGAGAACATGTCATGCTTTCTTCCTGCAAATAAACTGTGGGGATTTTTATTTAAGAGAAAGCTAGCATTAATAGGAAAAAAAAAGAAAAAAAAAAAAAAAAAAGAAAAAAAAAGGAAAAAAGATGAAAATAATCCCGCTCCTTTTCATTTGGGAGACAAAAGCCTTTCAGTGCTGCGTCCATGCGCTCTTGACTACTGTTTTGACACTGTGTCAAGATGCTCCCGCTCTGCTCCAGGTCTCAGATCACAGTTGGAGTGTCTTGATACAGTGTTGAATCAGTAGTGTCAGCAAGTCTCAGAGCAGAGTCAAAGAGCCTCAATGTAGCCTCTGAGCAGGTAGAGTCAGAGAGACCTTTCCCCTAAACTGAAGTAGGCAGAGGGTGCTTAATTTTATTTTTTTAATTGTTTGTTTTAACACATTTCGACCCATCTGCACCAGGCTCATGCTTCTAATTAATAGTCTGTCTTGCAGTAAGGGATGAGAGTTAACTCTCCCTACCCTGAAGAGCTGTTAAAAAAGCAGCATTGAATAATGTTAATATTTTCTTGAAAGAGCAAGTCTAGGCAGAGGAACTGAGGCTCTGTGCTCCTGGGAGCAGCTGGCACCATGGAGGAAGTTTGCTGAGAGGCCCAGAGCCTGTTCTGCTGAGGGACAACCCTGCTGTGCTCCTCATCCACCATCCTCTGCTTCTGGAGACACAGATTGAAACATGATGTCCTCTGTCTCTACCTGCAGACACAAGCTTCTCCAGCATCCATGGCTGCTGTCTCAGCAGCATCAACAGGGGCACAATTTTTCCAACCATTTTGTAAAAAAGCAGTTATTAAATTAAAAACCTTTTGAAGATTGAACACGCAAAGGATTTCTGGGATTCCTCCTAGGAAAGGGAGCAAAAGTGCACAGATCCCATGACTGCAAACACTGCTGCTTGAATTACCTTATCTGGGAATACCAAACCCCAGCTAAGACAACAGTCTCTAATGCATTGACTGCCAAGCACTCTACCAGGCTTGGGATGAGATGGATGCCAGTCCGTAAGAAGGTATTGGAGAAGGAATAAAAAAAGACCAGGGTTTAAAAAGAAAAGAAGTAGACTAAAGAGGCTGGATTAGAAAATGTAAATGGGTCAAAGGCACTTTCCTGTAGCTTTACATCTGAATATGTAATCCAGTCAATTTGGTATGCTAACACCAGGGGGGCACACAGATCAATGTATATAATTTAGGTCAAATGACCACTGCAGAGCAAGATGCATGCATTCTTCTCACAATTGAGCCAAATTTATCCCTGATATAAATGCAGTGATTTCACTGAACTTTTAGCAGGGATATATTTGCTCGTTTATATGGCCAGTAACTTCTCAGTAACTTGTTGCTTATGTGTACCAGCCCCACTTGCAAAGATGTCACCAATTTATCTTTAGTTTCTTCTCCTTTGTGATTATTGCACTGTTCTTTACATAAAATGTTATTAAAAATGAAGTAAAAATATTTATACAACAAAGCAATAAATGCTCAAAACAAAGCAATAAATGCTCAAGGCTACTAGCCATAGCTAACAAAAAACATTTCTAAGCCCTGTGTTTCAATTCCAGATTTGAAAATTGTATAACAAAATGGCAGGAGAGTCTTCAAGTCAGCAGAAAATACAGCAAAAAAAGAGGTGGGAAAAGGGTCTTACCTCCCCACAGGAAATGAAGCTCAGCCAGTGTTTGCTATGTGCCTTGAGATCCTTAGAGGAAGGTACCATTTAAGGTGCAAAGTATTTCTATGGGAAACAAACAAAGCTCGCTGACTGCTGCGGTGACTTTTTTGCAGGCACTTTCACAGCAAGTGGCAGCTGGGGGTTCCTTCTCTTGTGCCTGGGCTGGCCCCGTGGGGCTGTCACACCCTGCCAGCTGCAGAGGAGCCTCTGACCCGTCCTGACCGTTTGCTCTCATCCACCACAATGGGCACGGCTGCCCCAGCGTCCTCCCAGCTGTCTCTGGAGGTAAAAGAGAAATTAAAGATTGTATCATCCAGGCACAAATTAAAATCTTTACTGGGAGAAACCTGGTAGAAAGTCTCAGAAGAGAATGAATTATGTATTTGAACACTTAAGATTTCCTTGCCTTTATTACAGCATGGGGTCTGAACTCTGCTTTCTTCCCTGCACTTTATTACATGGTTAGAAGTCCCGCAGTAGGAAACTTGCAGTTTGAATTTTGAAGCACCTATAGTGTCATACTTTTTTTATTTTAATATTTGTCACCAACAGTGCCGACAGATAAAAAGTGCTGGCTCCCCACAGCATGACATGCGGGATTTTCAATAGAGCTACACAATTGCTTTTGCTAAGTGCTTGCGGGGCTCGCAGTGCCAAATCCCGCAAATTGCTGCATTCAGGCCACTTTGCAACGCTGTGCTAAGGCAAGTGACATTAAAAGTTAGTTGGGACATGTGCCTAAATGGTTGATTTCTTTTATAAAATCCTAAGCAATTGTCTGAAGGCGTTTTTGCAATACAATTCAATAATTGCAGCACTTCTGAGATGGTCAAAAAATTTTGTATCATTTACAATTTATTCTGTGCTTTGCATACAGTTTTAGGGGGAAAAAAAAAATTAAAAAAATCTTTTTTCCAGTCCCAAAATTTGCTGGCCAAGCAAGTCCCAGAAGCAATGTTGCCAAGCATGGGGACATTCTATTTATGGAATACTACTTCCTCTTCTTCTCCCTTATTGCCTTTAATTTGTTTTAACCCTTAATTTATGAGTATATTGTTCATATACCAGCCTCAGGTCAGTATTATGGTGTAAATTATTTCATGTACACAGCAACGCTAAATGTATAATAGTTACACCTGAGGTACCAGGGGAGAATTTTGTATCTCCTGTCTTATTCACAGGTCAATTAAAAAGCTGATTAAACCCAAAAAGTCTATGATGATAATTGTTGGAAATAGACTGGGATGATAATTGGTTTAATGACTGCTAAAGGAGTCATTGGGATGTGTGTCTCTCAAGGAGCCTGAATGGCACTTTAAGAGCTAGATTCATCCTGGGTGTTGGTTGTTGACTTTAATGGTATTACTCAGAAATCTGATTTGGATCAACTTACAAAATATTGCAGACAAGACAAATAATTTTTAAAGGATGTCTCTGCTGAGCTTTGGTGTCTCCCTTGAACTATCCTATTCAATGTCAACTCTTCCAGTACAAATTCTGCCTGTACAGCTTGAAGTAGCCCTATAAGGTGGGAATTCACTGAAGGTTTTATGTTTTTATACATTTTTTTCTAGCTTAGCAGGAAACAAATTCTATATAATAACTAGAAAATGTAGGCCGAGACCATCCTCTGCACAGGAAATTTCACTCAGAGGGTTGGACACCCAGTGAGGTCCTATTCACAGACATCTCTTTGTATTTTTCTGCCTGGAACCAAAGAAGGGGATTCATGCCAAAACCCTGCAGGATATGGAAATCTATCGGCTGTTCTGTGCTTCTGCATGACTTTCAAAGTGGCTTCTGATTTGGGGAGCCCTAAATTAAGATCCATGGGCTTGGGGGGAGGGGGGGTTGGGTTTTTTTTTTTAATAAGGACTCTAAACCTTCAATTCGAATAGCAGCCAGAAACACTCAGTACCTTTGAAAACCCCCTGACATTTCATTCCTCATACTGAGGACCCAGAACAGCAAAAATTTAGACCAAAATGATTTCTCTGGGTTAGTCAGTATTAGAGAATAGTGCAGAAGTCAGAAACCCCTTGCTGCTGGTTCTCAGTCTACTTGCACTGCCTAGGCTTGAAAAGGTTATAAGGTTATAAATCTTTCAGTGAAAACAATTCCTGCTTCATGCCATCAACATTTCCTAAAGACATCTGTGTAGGGCATCTCTAGAGGAGGCTCCCATTACTAGACCCATGCAGAAGAATAATGAGGAACTTACATCCGGTTTGAAAGACATTAATGAGTCTCTCTTGGATACAAAATATTTGTTCAACACCCTTATGGGCAGAGTAGCACAGAGCTGAGCTGGGGAGCTCTGCCTGAATAGCATGAACTGATAGGTCTCAGAAAAGGAACTGTGCACAGCTCTGCAGAGAAAGTTGGGTTTTCAGGCCCAATTTACAGCTCTAGTGCTTATGTGTGTCTGCAAAGATTGAATGTGTATATTTCCAGCACCTACTTCTTTCTTTGTTCCAGATGGGTTTCACACACCGTGGGAGTATTCTGGATTCCGCAGTGCTTCTTCTCTATTTTTTTGTTTCTATTCTCAATAACATTTGGACAAAAAACAGGCAAACAAACCAAAACAAATCACAAAGAGCTAAAGATATGTTGACTCTTTTTTTCCTCCCTCCTCCCTCCAGACCTCTCTTGCACACAAAAAACAATTCAGGGTTCGGGGGCCAGCTTGTTTGAGTTTTTGCTCTCCCACAGCTTGGTGCATCATTGAGCTAATGATGCACGGTCAAGTTATCCAGTATTACCTAAGTTATCCAAATTACCAAGGGCTCTGATCCTAGTGTGCCTGACATGTGTGAACATTTAACTCCTTGAAGTCAAGGGAAATAGTTGTGCACATATTTGCAGTGCAGCACAAAAGAAAATGCACTTTTCTGGCAGTTTCCAGAAAGGAAATGAGGTTGGTGTACAATTTGATGTAATGAAACAAGAACTGGGGTTACTCTGTGTAATGAAAAATGGAGGGCAGGGATGACTCTGGACTTAATTGGTATTTTATGCTCTATTACAGTGCTAAACCCCTCAGTAAGAGAAGGGGCATTGGCATTCCTGTTTGCTAGGACAGCAAAGGTCACCTCTCTTCCCAAGTGGGATGCCAGGTACAGCAGCTTTGTCTTTTCTTAGGCCTTCACAAGTGCAGGACATCATATTCTTTATGTGCCTCTGCCCTCTGTCAGCCACTCCTTCTCAAGCCACACCAAACACAGCAGATTCTCCCATGTCAGACTTACTCTACCACAGAGCTGCTGTGTGAGCACTGGCAAACTGATAACCTGGTGGGCAGTGCAGGTGTCACTGCTGAGGGAGATGAATGTAGAAAAAGCAAAAAGAGAGATCTGGAATTTGAAAAAAAGTAACCCAACTAGGGAGGGAACAGGTGAGCTGTACACACGACAGAGGGTCATCACCAAAACTCTGGGTTTCTCTAGCAATAGAACAGGTGGTACAAACCTACAGCAGCCAGGAAATCATGGACATGGCTCCACTCAGCAGAGAGCTTTCCTGGCCCTTTGATTGCACCCACAGTCTCCGTCAGCTTCAGCACTGAAACCAAAGTGAAAGGTGGGATTTTATTTAAAGACTATTGTTCTTGGCACCATCACAGACATGATCAGGCCGGTTAGGAAGAGAGAGGCAAAACTATTTAAGCTCATGCACTGCATCCACTGGTTCTGACACAGTCAGGTGTTGCCCTCCTTCTTTTAGAATATCCACTTTTCTTTCCACTGTCTGTATATGAGACATTATTCTGACTTAATCAAGGTTTTTTCCTCCAGGTTTGAGGAAATACACTGTAATATAAAGACACTGCATATCTATTGGAAATTATGCTACAGCTGATCAACTATTAAGCCACAAGACCCACATGAAGACAAATGTTTCTGGGTCTTACTTTGGGTGAAACTCTGTCTTTCTAATTAGCAACCCAAACTGTTTCTCCTACCTAGGCTAATGGAAGCTCTTGACCATTTAGCACCATTACAAAAGCATTAGCTGAGCTCATTTGCACACTAGCACCTTCCCTTCATCACAGACTTACACTGACATACATTGTGAATAAACCAGAAAATGTACAGAAGAAGGAGTATCATCTGCAAAAGGCATCAGTATTTATAGCTTTCATGCATAGAAGCCAATTTCTTGAGGAACAGTGCCCATAAATTGCAACTGGAAGAAGATGCACTTATTTATTGCATTGCTTCCAACTAGGAAAAAAAAATGTTTTTTCTCTCTCCCTTTCCTTTAAATTAAAGGCTAGGTGAGGAAGAGCCCAGCACCTCAGGGACACAGCTTCTGCACATGCAGCTTGGAGGGCTTGTTTTGCTCGCTCATTTATTGCCAGGGAAGGATCACACAGGGGGACAGGTATCTCTTCCAGTCATGTAAAACTGAAGGCACAGATAATTTTCTCCCTTTCCCTTTCCCTTTCCCTTTCCCTTTCCTTTCCTCTTTCTCTCTCTTTCTCTTTCTTTCTTTCTTTCTTTCTTTCTTTCTTTCTTTCTTTCTTTCTTTCTTTCTTTCTTTCTTTCTTTCTTTCTTTCTTTCTTTCTTTCTTTCTTTCTTTCTTTCTTTCTTTCTTTCTTTCTTTCTTTCTTTCTTTCCTTCCTTCCTTCCTTCCTTCCTTCCTTCCTTCCTTCCTTCCTTCCTTCCTTCCTTCCTTCCTTCCTTCCTTCCTTCCTTCCTTCCTTCTTCCCTTTCCTTTCCTTTCCTTTCCTTTTTAAGTTCAAAGCAGGATTTTAGTTGATACGAAAAGATTTTGGGGCTAAAGGTTTTTTCCAAGAGGTGATGCCTCACCCATCAGGATTTCTCACACCGAGTCCTGTTACGCACTCAGTAACTCTCTAGTCCCTTCTTTTCGAGGATACCATCAGTGCTGTACAGGGCTTTAAACAACAACACGCATTTGGGAACATCGGGAGAGGCAAAACACAGAAAATCTGATCTGTACGTTCTCCTACAATTCAGTAACACCCAGCCCTGCCTCTCCAACCTGCCAGAGCAGGCTGACTGCACTGTGCTATAGAGACAGACAAAGCAGTGAGGAGCCAAGTGCGGGTAAAACGGTGAAAACGCTGTCACAGCACCACCTTACCCGGGGGCATTGGTGTCCCTAAGGCGCTCAGAAGCAGGACTGAAACGTGGTGTTTCTCGCAGGGCAGCTGTGACACCCACAGACCCCCCCCAGAGCCGGGTGCTGCCCGAGCCTGTCTGCCTCTGCCCCCGGCAGCTCCTGTCCAGCACGGAGCTCCCCCGCTGCAGAAAACCGAACCAAAGTTTCGATTTACAAAACGCGAGGAGCGGGCCCGAAGCGCCCGGGCGGCGCGACAACGTCCCCGCCGTGAGGGGAGGCCGGGGCGGGCCCGGCGCGGTGACAATGGGGCCGTGTGGGAGCGGCCCCGCCGCGGGGACACAGATGGCCGCGGTGGCACAAGGACACGGAAGGCGGTGGCACAAGGACACAGAAGGCGGGGGACAGCCGCGGCGAGCGGCCAGCAGCGCCACGGGCACGGGCAGGGGCCCGGCGAGGGCAGCACGGCACAAGGCCGGCCCCGGCCCCCTCAGGGGAACGCGCGGCTGATTTCGGCAGGAAAGGGCAATCTCTGGTGGTTAAACTGAGCGGGTCCTCAGGGCAGCCTGAGCCGTGATCAGTCAATGTCCTGTCTCTCTCTCGGGGTGCTCCGTGTTCCTCATTTGGACACCTCCTGTCTCCCTCTGCCACCTAATCTGCCAAGACGCTCCTTGGTGTTCCTTTTTGTCAGGAAAGTCACAATAATTCACAAATACACAGATCGAAAGGCATATCCTTTTGCAGTAGAGGGGCCTTACAGTTGTTAGGACAACAGCAATGTAATAAAAACAGATAAAACTAAGAACAAAGCGTTTCACGAGGGGCAAAAACGAGGCGGAAAGAAAAAAGACAAAGCACTGAAGAGCACAGCACACTCCCATGGGCTGCAAGGCCCCGTGGCTGGGCAGCTCCACCATCGGGGTCTCTGTGGCCGTGCCCGTGTTGGGCTCACACGCTCCCAGCCAGGACAAGCATTTGCAGGAGCTGTTCTTGCCCTGGCTGATCCCTGACAACATTCCACAGGGACACGGCACCCCTGCCCTCTGTCAACCCTAGGTGATGCTTCTGCAGGAGAGGGGATTGCAGAAACCTCCCTGCTTTGGGGTGTGGGCCCAAACACAGACCGCTGATGCAGACGAGAGGAAAATCTTCACTGTTCATACCAGAGACTGATTTACACATTAAAAGACAGATAAACTCACCAAACACCAGTCTGCTCTTAGGCATTGGTAGGATAAAGTAACTTGTACACTTTGGACATGCAATGTGCAGATTTACAGGGTGAAATTTTCATTCTCCCCTCTGGGAGGGCAGTAAGGTGGTGGAGGGACTTGCCCCTTGGCTCCCTGACTTTTTCCTGCTCAGTAGGGTGGTGATCTTGCCCAATCCACTCAAAAATGTTCCAGCGCCAAGTGATCAGTTGCTCACTCCCTCAAATGGTCCTCAAACTTCTTTTGTCTGCCTTTCTTGTAGGAGGCAGTTGGGTAAGCACTTGCTTTTTCTAAAATTTTAAGGCACCTGGTGATTTGTGGTGATTCCTTGCTGAAGGTGATGGATCAGACAAGAACATACACAAGCACTGAATAGAACACAAATGTGTAAAGCTGCCTACATAGACAATAGGTGCTGGTTGCTACTTCTTGACTAAGTATTTCAGTGTGTTTTGGGTGCATGGGTATGTAGTGAAGCTAAATGCAAAGATTCTTCAGTGCATAAGAGCTGGTAGAGCAGACTGCTACAAATACAAGTCCTTTGTTAATCTATTGTTTATATGAATTTATATTCAGTATTTTTCAAAACCTGAAGATATTTAACTGTCTGTATAACATTTCATTACAGACTTAGAATTATTCGTGCTCTCCAACACTGTACTGGTCCTAATGCCACTTAGATCATAAAGTGACATTTTGCCTAAAGCCCATCCTCACCCAGAATTTCAGCAGTTCTGTTTAGCACTTACCTGTGAGTGATCCATGTCACCCACACCTTGAACAGCCTGTGCCAGCTCCTGTCTGTACCACCACCACCACCACACGGGAGCTGCAAGTTACACAGAGAGGCAGAGAAACATCCCAGGGATTATGGAAAGGCTCTCCAGCCTGTTTTCAATGCGTCATAGCTATTGAAATATAGCTGCCTTTGGAGCCCACATTTCTGACCGTTTTCCAAGTGCCTTCAGCAGCACTTCTTGCCCACTAAGAAAAAAGGGGTGAAACCTCAGACATGTACCAGAAGCTGTGATATTATCTTTTCTCCACCTGCAGTTAGGCTCTGTTTTCCCTAGGAGCTTTTAACGGATACAGGAACTATATACTACCCTGGCAAAGCACTCCCTGGTGTGATTGCAGCTATGGCAGCAAAGCTGTTTTGTACCAGTGCAGGGCTGCTCTGCTCCTGCTCCCCAGTGGGACCAGCAACACAGGAAGCACCAGACAAAGGCTCCACATTGTGCTGCAGAGCTCTGCCCCCCGGAGCCCTGCCTGGCACAGCCCTGCCTGGGGAGGCTCAGGCCTTGGAAAACGGGGTCAGACACCAGTCCTGCCCCCTGGCATAGGCTACAGATCACCTCTGTGAGCTGCAGGTGTACAGAGTGTCACAGATGCAGCTCCATGGCAGGAACAGGAGAGTGGGCAGCTCTCCCTCTGCTTCTTTGCAGTAGTTTTCACCCCCACACCCCAAACTGGATTTCTTTGGCCCCTTAGAAAGCAGTTATCAAGACAGCACCATCCCTTGCTATGTAATGATGACTGTTCGTATGGGTCTGGTTATCTCAAAAATACCACAAAATAATCCAGTAGATTCATGGCAAGCATTCTGCCCATTTGCACATATTGTTATAGGAAAGAAATATTTTTAAGAAGTGGCATAGGTCCATTGGTTTCAAATACTACCCAAATACTGTAAGAGCAGAAGAGGACCACAGCTCAATTTTCCCAGCCCTGGAGGCTCAGTCCAGCCCCCCTCTCCAACCTGACTTGGGCTGCTCATGAGTGAGGCTTATATTAGGACTACAGCCCTCACTCATGTTTTGGAGCCTGTTACCTTTCAAAGGCCGGGTGGAAAACCAAACTGTTCCTTTTGTCTACCCCTGCCCATAGCATGGTCGGGGTTTGCGCAGATGAAACATGAGCTTAAGCTCTGCTTGGCACTTCTGGGCTGAGCAGGTCCCCAGCACGTGACCCATGCCCACATTTCCAGTAACATGGGGAATATATGCAGCTCCAAACAGGATCCCTTGTGGGGAGTTCCCCATCTCAGCACAGTGACTGTGCACCTACTTTTAACTAGTCAGCAGGGAGATGCTCAGACAAAGGTGTGTGCTTCAATACAGCACTACTAAGGCAGCTCTCCGAGTTGCATGGAAACATCAGTTCAACTCTGGGGACTGACAATGCAGAACCTTTTCCTGAAGATAGAAACCTACATTTTTTCATTTCTGAAGGCTTGCCCAGAAGTGAGCCAGCATCATTTAAAACCAGTGTCAGGCAAAGAGCCTTCTTTTTCAATATCTCCATTGTAAGAACCTGCAACCTTTCTTTCAGCATAGAGAAGATGGCACATGAGCTCTTTCTACAGCAGCTACTGTACATTCCCAGTTTTTCTTGCAAGGGCATGTCTATGAGCCTGTACTGCAAGACACTTTTCCATTTCCCATCTTAAAGTAGTACAATTGAGTTAGGAACCTGCTTATATTATGAACAGGAATAATGAATTGGTGATTTCATTAACTAATTTTTCAGCCACATCTGTTCTGTGGTTCAGAGAGAAATAATCAGGCTGAAAGTTATCACTCTTTTCTAGAAATGGATCATTTTAGTGTGGTTTTGATGTAGAAACAGTGAGCTAAGAATAATCTAGATGCAAAAAGAACTGTCCTCTTTGGAATTAAGAAATATCATTCCTAGTTTTCTTACATTAGGGTTTGTAAATTTATCACAAGCCACATTTTGAGCCTAAACTCTGACTATCCATGCAACGCTATTTCAGCAGAATAAAAATCATCTATCATTTGTCTCAAACAGGACTTTTATTTTTGAGGAAGTTGTACTTTTTTTTTAAGTTAGGACTGCTCTGGTGTTTCCTGCTGTAAAGATGACCGTACTTCAGTTGTGCCTGAAGTTGTGCTTAGACTGTAGCCTTCCCTTACTGTCCTGGTGGAACCATGTATGTGCAGCAGGACTATCAACATCAGCAGGGATCTAAATTGTTGAAAACATGGGTTGCAGCATCAACAAGCTGTGCCACCCTTGCACTTGTAGAAAAGCTCACTACATAAACTAATTTAGGCATTGACTATATGCCTGTGAAAATATTTTTCCTGCAAAATATCACTTACGTCTCCAAGCCCAGACACAGCCCAATGACAACCAGTTGTGCTCCAGTTCAGTGCAGCGATTTTGAAAGGCTCTGACTGTGCCTGTTCCCATGCCACAGTCCTCCAAAGCCTTGTACTTAGTGGGAATGGGTAACCACATCATTTCAGCTGTCACAACTGCTGAATATCTTTCATGATGATTATGATTCATTCAAGCAGGAGACACCAGGAGAACTAAATCTTTCTAACTTTCCAGAGGTGTCCATGGTCCTTAAAATGACTGTTTCTCTGACTGGAGATATAACTTACCTCATTACCATAAGATAAGTTTAAAAAGAGTAAAAAGAAAACATGGCAGTTGGCTCTGTTAGGCCACCTGATGGCAGTTTCCAGTGTCAGAAATGTGGCACTTACACAGAGCTACAATACCTGGAGGTCCATGTGGTTAAAATGAGCAGCCTCCTACTATGGTCTGCAAGGCCTGATCCAGTATCTGTGCATTTGTATACAATGCAGAAATTTTTATTTTTTTTAATTGAAACAAAGAAGCACAGAGATATGGTTAAGGCAGCTAAGGTCCCTCCATTCTTGCTGAAAAAATTAAAGTATTAATGAGTATTATAAGCTAGCAATACCTTTAGTACATGTTCTTACCTCACCTCAACCTGCCGTGGAGCCAGGGAGATACATCCAGAAACAAACACAGTGCCAGACACAGAACCATGGCTTTTGCTTTCCCTCCTCCTGGGCTGCAGAGTGCTCTGTGCCATCAGGTGAGTGATCACTGAGATTCGGCCACCCCAGCAGCAGCAGCAATGCAGGGGGCACTGACAGACAGACAAGCTCTGACACTAAGCTCATGTATTCCCTTTATTGAACTGTACTAGTTATTGCAATCAGATTAAGTCACATTTATAAAGCAGACCATCCAGTTGCACTGAAACCGATTATATTCATTACATAGTTTTAATCACTGTCCGGTGAACTGGCAAATCCAATCAAAGCATTAGTCTTTAATTAAAAAATTAAAAAGAAATATTCAGACAATAGCCAAGCAATCACATCACAATGCACAGTTACCTAAAATTGCAATTAAAAAGCAGTTAACAAAAAAGAAAAAAATCACACCTAATCTTTAACTATCAATATAATACAAGAAGCAACAAAGGGCAACAGCATCAAAGCAGATTTATCTAACACTATAAATTCAGTCAGAAGCAGAAGCTCTAAAGTACACTAGCTGAAGCAGGACAATAAAAAATACTGAGCATGGAATACTTTTAATCTCTTCCATTAATATTCATTTCCAGCTGCTTATAATAGCAGCGCCTCATGGCCAAATCATTAGAGTTTTACATCTGGGTTGCAAATGACACTTTGATTGGATGTAATGTTCAAATGGTCCTCCCCACTGTGCCACCGTCAAGTCTTCTGCAGAGAGGTGTCCTGTAGTGCCAGTGGCTCACTGTGCGTGCTGGCTCAATGTGTGGTTCTGGAAAGACGAAAAAAGGAGACATGCATGAGGGGCAGAATAATAGAAAGCATGCCCATACCCTCCCACTCAGTACCATTTATGCAGAGCTCAACATAAAAGCTTCTCAATTATTACAAAACAAAATGCAATAAAGAAAAAGTACTCATAAGTAACAGCTGCCAATATGACATACTTGCTTTGTTCTGACAGATCTGTTAATGCTGGCATGAACTTAGAAAAAAAAAATGCTACAAGCCAAGTATAGTCATGAAGGTTTCCTTTTTTTTTTTTCCTCCTTTCAATACATATCAAGAAAATGGTAACTTCATGGGCAAAAAAAAATGCCTTTAGGGATTCCCTTCACTGTAACAATTAAAAAAAAATAAAACTCTGAATCGTGAGGGAACCCTTGCCATATTTTACTCTTTTATTCTCACTCGTACCGGGTGCAAGTACTGGCAGCAAGAGACACCAGATTGTGACACACACTTCTCAGTCCAAGAAATACTTCGGCAATAACAGCTGAACTGCCAGCTCAGGCACCAGGGTAATATTCCCAGCAGAAAAAAAGGCTGGACATGTAACCCAGAAGTTAAATCTCTTTAAAGAATATACTTTTCTCGACACATTTCTTTCAGCAGCTTAGAGTCTCTTTTGTTCCCTTTTTTCCTTTTGGTAGATTTGTAATAGCCTCAATGTCATCACAGTATCTCACATCAGAGGATGCTGACCTGTCTTGCCATTTTGTGTAGGAGCCAATAAATCGTGGAGCCAACCTCGGAAGCATATTTTTAGAGCAGTACCAATTCACCTACATTCTGTCTTCTGACTAAAACTCCAGTCCTACACATAAGCTTAGCTTTATTTGTGTGATTATCCAATTATTTGAGCAACTAAAGAAGTGCTTTATGGTGAGGTTTTCTTGAGCTGAGTCCCCAACATCCCCAAATATAAAAATTCATTTGTGCTATTTCAAGCCCAGGCAATTTCCCTAGTCTCCATCTGCCTAATAACAGAGCCGGGCAAGTCCGCCAGCTTGAAGAATAAGTTTTTAAACACAAAATGAATTTTGAATCTAATTATTTATTTACAATAATGAAGCTTCAAAATAAAGCAAGATATTTTAACTTTTCATAAATCATCTGGCCCTTCCACACTATCCACAGCTCCATCGTGATCAGGATAAAAGAGCAATCCCCCGCTTTATCCAGAGATGACATCTCCCTGATGGAAAGAAAGAGCTGATGGGCGGCGCGGGGCCGGTGACCCGGTTTGCAGCGGGAGCGTCGGTGGCAGTGCCCGTGCACTCCCGAACGGCGACCACCAGGTGTCAGAAGCGCCGTGAGCTCCCGGAGCACGGCCAAAGTTCCCGGCGGGGCCGCGCCGGGCACCGGGAGCCGCCCCAGGGGCAGCGCCGCGGATGGAGCCCCGTGAGCGAAATACCAGCTGGGAAAAGCATAAAGTCACTGCTTCGGCATAGCACCGGCCCTCTCTGCGCACCCCTGCCTGAGACACTGAATATGCAGAACCATAAATCAGAAATTCATGAATTGACAGCTGGAACTGCTTTGCTTTTAGACAATTTAACATCACCAAACACAGAATTCAATGGCTTTTTTCCTTTGATATACATGGAAATTTTCCTGGCCTTAAGAAGGAATGACCTTTGCAGTGCTGGATGTTATTCTCAAGTCTAACAATGACTTTATGGAGGAGGATGGATGGAGCCCTGCACACACAATAGCAGCACTGACAAGAAGCTTGCCCACCAAACCTAGCTGGGGAAGCATGAAAATGTGAAAGAATACACAGGCTCCTCTGTGCTCACACACTCCTCAGCATTTTAACAATGGCCATTTCTTGTGCACTTCATTATAGTTTTATTTTAAAGTCATCCTGAATATCAATAAAAAACCCAAAAGGTTTACCATCTTCAAATTGAAAGAAGGGCTATTCGTGGTAGACAAATCCATACTTAGTTAGTCAGTGTCATTTAAAAGATAATGCACAATCAGCACTGGATGCATGACACACAGCCTACAGTCAGGGAACATGATTTCAAACTTGTGTGGCTGCTGCATTGATTACACCAGACAGGTCAATAAAGGAATGGTATGTGGCTCTAAATCTGATAATGAAGCTTTTATTGTGAGCCCTCCCTCCTCAAACATCAGCTAATAACATGTTCTGAACATTCCCAATACAAGGAATACACTGAGTTTGGGATCAGAATTTGTCAAAGGAACAAACAGATAGTACTCAAATACTGCAGCCATTTAGAGTTGGGTCAGGCAGGAGCTGAGAAACCAGCTGTGCTATAAGGCTAGGAGTTTAAAAAATCAGATTTTTTCATATGCAAATCTTGATTTTGTCTTAGCCTCTCAGGAATGTACCATTTATTCCCTGTGCATGCATTTCTGACAATCAATATGCTGGCTAGTGCCTAGACCATGCAGTTAATAGTTATTGCCACGTTTTACACAGAGCCTCACAAACAGGTCTGTAATGCCTATGGACACGAGAGCCTGTGTGCTCTGCATCCTATCCCTGCCTTTCTGAGCAGATCCTGCTCAAGGCATGGGCACAAATGCCAAGTCCTGCACACCCAGGTGCCAGTGAACACCAGGTGAAGGCTGCCTAACCACCACTGTGTGTGTTTGAAAGTCCCATGAGAACCTCCCTATGTCCTCTGCCACCCACATAGGTTTCTCACATAGTAAAATGTATTTCAAAAGATGCCTTCCAAAAAGTACTCTGGCAACTTGTCTCCTATTACTAGCAATTGTCATTTCTTATCTTCTTGCTTCTACTCCCTGTGCCCTGTGCATCTGCAGCTCGTTGGAATTGTGCTCTGCAGATGTCAGAAAGCATCTGAGGCATTCAGGGCTTATGTCTCTTTTCTCACACATCTGTTTTCTGTATTTGACCCATGGTTTTTCAAATACCTTTATTAGGCACTTTTTTTGTGTGCCCACACACAGAAAATTCCCCTGGCTGACCAGACTTTTGGAGCAATTCAAAATCAAGTATTAAGAATGCCCTGTGCCTTAGTAGGAACAGTTTTGACCCCAGTGGAGCCACTGGGCTGTTCCAGGCAGCAGAAGGAAATCATAAAGACCGGAAGGAAGCAAGTGTTTTGAAACATGTGATATTACAGGAGTGCTGCTACCTAAACAGCCTAAGGAAACTTTACCCACCTTTCCAGCAGGAGGGTGGGCTACCTGAAAACAGCTCGGGTGTGATTTTTCAACTCCAGAAATAACAGTTAGAAAACAACAACAACAAAAAAAACAAACCCAAGACTTAATGGTGGTTTCCAGAGGAAAATAGAGCAGCCACAAAAATGCAGGCCCTCCAGGAACACTCCTGTGTGTGTGCACATGCCTACCAGCTCCAAGGCCATCCATACACGTGCCTGTCTGGGGCCAGCAGGAGGCACGACATCATTTGGAAGCTGAACAGGAAAAATGGTTCTTCCAGCTCCTGTTAGACCCCCTGGTTTACGCACGGCTCACAGCTGATACCCCACTGAATACATCATTCTGAGACATTATTGCAGCTGGAAAACTCTACAGCAGCACTAAGTCACCTGTCAAGATCAAGTAAGTCACAGCTTATTTATAGGATAAGCCTGGAAAATCTCTTCTTTTCTTAATAATCAAGCAAAATGGATAACAATTCCATTAGTTATGTCAGAGGGAAAACTGCAACCACCCCAAGTCTTGGGGCTGTTGCAATGTTTAAGTGGAATTTTCTACTGGCTGCACAATCCCCGAATGAACCATTTATGGAAGTGTCTGTGATCAAGGAATTGGGCGATGGGTTTTGCAGGAAATAAAAAGATTTCAAAGAATGGTTGATTATTGTCCATGTAGATACTGATTGCTCTCCAGATCTTCCCTGGAGACACCCCCTGCCTGCCCTCTGGATGCAGATCAAGCCATTTGTGCAGGACATCCACAATGAATATTTCTCTGGGTTTTTTACATGCATGATTATGAAAACACCGGCATGAAAATCTCCATTTTCAGACCTCTGTGTCAAGAAGGAAAGCATCAGGCTTGAAAGATGATCACTTACAACAGTTCAAAGAACTCTTACAAGCTATATAAAGATGGAGAGAAAAAACACACAGACACACAAAGCAGCGCATGATGGAGCCAAGCTCCAAGCCAGGCAGTCAAGCTGGGAGTCTCCCACACTGCAACGACACTCACTGCCAGCAAGTCACAGGTGTACTACACAGGAGCAGGTGAAAAAAATAAAATGCAACTGTGAGGGGTGTGATAATGGTTTGGGGCCATAACACATCCAGTCTATAGTGCCATTGTGCATCTGTTATGGATTTAGACATTTTCTATCAGCCATTTACAAACACACTGTCTACGTGCATAAGCACATACCCTTAAAAGACCATATGTTATACAAAGGTTAAGAAATGGCCTAACAAGGCTGGTGCTGCCCACCACCCTCAGGTGAAATTCATAAGCCTTCTGCAGTGTTACACAGAGACTGGGACTGTGATAAAAGGCTACAACGCCTCTCTCTCCCCTTCCAAATGCCATTGAAATGAACAGAAACCATTCCTCAAATAATTTCAATAAGAATTATGGAGATAAAAGATTCATGTGACGATCAGCCAACATGAAAATTAACTGGTAATTAGCCATTGGGTAACTTATTAATCCAATTTTATTTTTTTTTTCTCAGGGTGTGGGGGGGTCCTCCAGACCCAGGTAAGAGCCCAGGTAGTTTCTCTCTGCTTCTCCCCACCTCTGTTCAGGTTTCTATCTCCCCTTTTGTCTGATTCCAAGCCCAGAGATTGGGGTTATGACTGGGGACCACTGGGACTGTGTCCCCTCTTCCCCATTCTCTCTCCCTTTCCCTTTATAGAGAAGGGCTGGGGAACAGAAGTGATGCCTCCACTGACTGCCAACATACACAGCTTGCCAGACTAAAACTAAACCTCAGATTCAGGCATTGACTTGAAGCAAAGGTTTGTCTCACATTTAAACATATATATATATATAAAAGACAAAACAAAACCTCCAAATTGCTACAAACAGAAGCTAAAGTGTCTAAATATTTATGAAATACCATCTGCAGCAATCTTTTTTCAATGTTCTGCATCTTTTGAATTCAAACTGGTCCAAAAATAAATCTCTCAGCTGTTATTACTCATTACATATCCATAAGCACAGACAGGTACTACTTCCCTTTAACAGCAATCCATAAAGATAAAAATCTTTATGCCTTGACTTTATAAAGGGATTACTTCAGGCAGAGGACACAAGATGACCCTTGCTTTAGCCATTGGAGATTATGCTCTCTACAGAAAGCTGTGAGCCTTAAATTGGTGCTGCTCTAATCCTAAACTGGAGAGGCATTCAAGGGATGCCATGACCCAGAAGAGCAAGCGGAAAAAAAACTAAATTAAAAAAAAAAAAAAAGGCACACTAAAGGAGGAGGGTGGGAAAGGAAAGAGAAAGTGAAAAAAGAAAGAAGGGAGAGCAAGCTTGATTTACAGGATAAAATTATTTTTAATTTTAATTTCTGGTTACTACTTTCTCTTTGCTACCAGACTCTAAAGAAAAATCACCTTTGCACCCCCTTGCAGTTTGTATGTGCTTATTTTTAGAACTGTTTGACAATTATCCAAGGGTCTAAGACTAACAGATGGCCTGTCTTAAAGCCTCATATGTTCACTAGTTTGCACTTCTGACAAACAGTAAATGTACTCAAGAGTGTGCCATAAACAGGGTTGAATGAATACTCAGAACACAATTTAGTTAATACACTTCATTAAAACTGATAGTGGTAACCAATGTTTCCCATAAAACCAGGTGTTAATTGCCCTTCCAGTTGTTTCAGGTAACTTACCCAGTGACATTTATATGTTTAGATCATAGTTTTTCAGGCAGCACAGTATTACTTCTTTCCCTTCCCTTGGTATTTCACCCACTACATAAAATGCTTGTAACAAGTGAACTCCAAGTTATCATGGTATGCAATAAAAAAAAATAAAAAATTGTCAGGCAAGACAGGTTCACATGTCCCTTCTTTATTTGAAGAGTCCCTTGAAATGGAGGTAGAGGCAAACGAAAGGTGGCACATCCTTTGTGGAAGGAACGGCTGCCTGTGTTACAGCTCCTTCATCTCTGAGCATCTGATAACTTGCCATATGTCAGTCAGTCCCTGTGTCAGCACACTTTGAGATGGCACTTCAACAAATGCAGGTAGAAAGCTGTCCTTTACAAGTTATTGAACCAGAAGAAAAAAAAAAAAATCATTTTGAGTGTCTAAGAAAATATGCCTGGAGGTTTGGTGTCTGCTGAAAAGTGAAGTTACCTGTTTCCAATGGAAAGAGCTGCCTCTGATGTTTGCACATGATTACTCCGGGGGTAACCGCACCTTTCACTGCTATTGGGACACAGGAACACTCACCTGTGCCAGGACTGAGCTGCCCCTGGGGTTTCTGTGCTCACTGGGGAGGATGAGCAGCCTCCCCCAGTGTCTGCTCATCTGGGGACCCCTCGGCCACCGCCAGGAACCCGCCCGGCTCCTGGGGTGACCGGGGCCTGGCACTGCAGCTGGAGTCAAAGGGAACCTTCGGAATTCGTAACATCGACGTGGGGGGAAAGCCCTTCCACACGCCTAAATGCTGCTTTTCCTTAATACCTGTTTTTCGGCGGCCAGCACGTCCCTCCTCCGCCCGCCGCTGCCGGGTGTGTGTGTGTGCAGAGCCCGGCACAGCCAAAGCACAGCCAAAGCACAGCCAAGGCACAGCCCCGGCACAGCCCGGCACACACAGCCCCGGCACAGCCCGGCACAGCCAAGGCACAGCCCCGGCACAGCCCGGCACACACAGCCCCGGCACAGCCCGGCACAGCCAAGGCACAGCCCCGGCACAGCCCGGCACACACAGCCCCGGCACAGCCCGGCACACACAGCCCCGGCACAGCCCGGCACAGCCAAGGCACAGCCCCGGCACAGCCCGGCACACACAGCCCCCGGCACAGCCCGGCACAGCCAAGGCACAGCCCCGGCACAGCCCGGCACACACAGCCCCCGGCACAGCCCGGCACAGCCAAGGCACAGCCCCGCGTCCCCGCCCCGGCCGCCCTTTGTTCTGCTCCGGGGCCAGCGCCGCGCTGCCTCTGCTCCAGCTGCACTGCTTCGGCCCATTCCAATCGATTCGGGAATTGCCATAGGTGTTTCTGGGTTGTTCTGGTTGGAAAAATTACCTTGCTATACAAAATACCTTTCTCCTAGTGCCAGCTTCGTCTCACACCAGCTAGGAATTATTAGATGATTTATGAATTTGATTTCTCTTCTAATTCAGGTTGTTTAGTCCTAATCAGACTTTGAAAACTCACCTAACTTACCTAACTCTTTCCACTTGAAACTAATAATTTTGTATCATCAGTCTTCTAGATCTGCCTTCTCTATTCTTCTGTAAAACTGAGAATAAATCCAGTTGAGCCTATTACAAGTGAACTCCAGGCACAGCCTAAGCCTGGCATAGCCCCTTGTATTCTATTAAATGCCTCACCGAAAAGTCTCCCAAAAACACAGGGTAAAATGCTGAAGTACAAAAGCAAACTGAAGCCTTTGGGAAAATCTCCTTACCACAGCACTTTGGAAATAAAAAACACAGAGGAATACATTATTAAGAGATAACCAGAGTCTTCTGTTGGAGAAACTAGCTGTAAACACACCGTGATTCACTGAGGCACCCAATGAAACCAGGGAGCTAATAATACCTGTCTTGAGGGACCGCATGCTCCTGAGAATTTCACTCAGAAATGCAAATTTATCAGCATCCTTGTAACTTATAGTCTCCAGTATGCCATGCACAAGATCAAAAATAAGCCAAGGGAAGAACCTTACACTTCCTAAATATAGAGTGAGAGGGACAAATTTAATTACTGTTGTCAGAAGTGCATGAAACCATTATATTTTTAGAATACCTTCACTCCTTCCTCAGCCCCACTGTTACTCCCTGACTGGATTCCAGAGCCATTTCTGATCCCAATGGTTTGCAGGATCCCAGCACAGTGCTCTGCTGACAAAGGTGCTGCTTTAACCTGAAGTGACCCTCCAGAGCTGTCCTCGAGAATGCAAACACCCACTTCCAGCTTGTTTTCAAACCTAAGCCACAGTAATCAGAAAAAGCATCTCCTGCCCACAGGGACACTCCTTTACCTGTGCTACACCAAAAACCCCAATACACACCCCAGCGCTGACCTCTTTCCAATCTACTTACAGGTCCTACTCAAGGAAGCAACGTTTCAAAATAATTTTTCAGAGGTAAACCATTTTCCAGGAATCTGGAAAATGTTTTCCTCTCAAAAGCATGAATTGTTGATTTCTTAGAAACTAATCCAAATCTTATCTCGTTAATCCTTCCCTGATCTAAGGTAAATCATATCACATAAGCCAGTTAATTGTTCATATCTGTGAGGGCTGGAGTCATCATTATGGAACAATTTGTGGCTCCTCTAAAGACCAAATGATTTCCTGATTGGATCTTTATTATAGGACCAGGACGGTGCCTTTTCAAAAAATACTGAGAGCAAAAGGGAAACACTTTAATAGCATCTTTAGAAGTCAAAATGCATAGGGCAAAGCTTCACTGAGTGACTGTTTCCATGGGGATATAAATCAACAAAAGCCAGGAAATTGAGAGTTGAACCTAAAACTTGCTCTGCTGTTCTCTGGTATGGCAAGGGTCACTGAACACCATCTGATTACTTTTTGTTGCTTTTCCCCCTGCACCAGCTAGGTATTCCTGGTATTAAGGACAGGTATAAAACATTTTCTGTCTTAACTGTCAATTTTAATGCAAACATTAACAGGGGCAGGTCTCACAATCATAACTTAGGCAACATCCTCCACTGAATGATGGGAGCTGCAGCTGAACCAAGTTCCTTGGGCCAAATAAGCCAGACTTGACACAAGCAGCACCTGCCTGCAGCAGGACCACAGCCCTGTAATTCCCTTAAGATGCAGCAACTAAAGTGAAATTCCCTCTAATGGAATACTGATCTAACAAATTGTATTGCCTTGTGTTATAGATACACTTTTCTTAGAGGCAGATAAATATTCCTGTCACGTGGCACCCACACACTGCTCAGGCTGACAAAACGGCTGGTCAGTGACCTGTTGCCTTGGACATAATGGCTGTTATTGCTGGTTTCTAATTTCAAAAGGGGAATAAAAATCCTCCAATGCAAGTAGCTCTGCTACAAAATAGCAAGGCCATAGTTACAGCAGTGCTTTACATGCTGCCCTGTTAGTGTAGATGCCACCAGCAGAGCAGAAATCTGCAGAAAGGGTTGTGCTCAGCACAGTGCCCGCTGCCACAAGGAATTAACCCTGGAGGAGCTAGGAGTATGAAAGAGCCATGCTGAATTTGTTCTTGTAAGTAAAAGAGGGGCCAAAATATCACCAACATGAGCCATTTTCTCCAAGACATCATAAGACAAAACAGCAACGCAACATTGCTGTGGAATGTGTGCAAAACAACTGGGTTAAATGGGATTTTCCAGCTATTGCAACTCCATTACAACAGTGACACCAGGAAAATCTGCCTTTTAAACAGCAAGATGCCACATCTTAAACAATCCTGATTTCAGGCAAAGACTAAGAGCATATGCTGGCCCCAAATGAGGACACATTTTTTGATAGTAAATATGTTCTAAACAACCTCACTCCTCCTTTTGGAGACACAATAATGTAACACACCGATGACAGAGATGCCATACACAGCCAAACTTCAATGCCCATGGCAACTTATTCAGGTTTAACTGTGCAGCAGAAACAAATGAGGAGGCTGAGTGGTCAGGCAGCAGCTCTCCCTCAGGGCTGGCATTGTGGGCACTGCTTTGGCCATTCCTGCTCAGAGCAAAGTCGAGGCAATGGGGTTCTGGGGAGAGGCTCTGCACAGAGGTGACCTCTGGGTGTCCACACTGCCTGCCCAGGACGTGGCACAGAAGATGCACAACACACTCCACAGTGCATCAAGCACAGCTGAGTGATAAGCTCAGGACTGCTGCTGCCAAATCTGGTCTGGCTCACACAGAGTTGGGGTGATAGAGCCTCATTGAACCCAAGCTGACCTTGCACAGAGCCATGAGCTCTCTCTACACTGATCCCATCAGCACATACCATCTCACTCTATCATCTAGATTTTTCCAACAAAGCCCCATCACCTCACTGAGGACGGATAGTTTAGTATCTCATAAGTTATTCCATTAACATGAAACATGAAGGGAACATTAGCAATCCATCCACTGGCAGTTACAGCCCAGGCTGGGTCATTGCACATGTGCACCAGCCCTGCACCAAACACTCCCATCCCCTTCGCATTTTACATAAGCAAAACAGGCACAACATGAAAAGAAGCTGTATTCTGAATTGTTTTACCTTTCTCCTCTGGTCAAAGAGAGGTATAAAACTACTCTCAAAATACAATGTTAAAGCAGGGTATAATTAGGTAAACAATAGTATATGATTGAATATGCTTCTCTGGAAGGAACAACAGAAGGAGCAAACAGCAAGGCTGTTCCAATCTTGTTTTCAGATCCCTGAGATGGGCTGGACTGAGAATACTGACAGCCATCCTGACAAGAGTGTGGAGGTGCAGGCAGTGACAGCCCTATACCACAGCCGGGTGCAGAAAAGCAAATAGACCACTGACTTTCTAACAATTCCTTATCCTCTTGCTGTTCTCAGACCCAATCTTTTTCCCAGCCACTCATCATGCTTGCTCCATGTACCTGACCTCACAGAAGAATGAGAACAGGTAAGCCAGGGAGGAATTAACAGGAGTCTTTCTTAGGGTGTTTAAAATCCTCCTGGGAAAACTGGCCCTTGGGATGGGGTTACAGGGCAGGACCCCTGTCCTCAGCTCTCTCCAGCAGCCAGGGCTGCTGCTCCTGCCACCTTTCACTGGCTGAGGAGATAAACCCTAGGATTACACCCTACATTTCTTACTCAGGAAATCAAGGGTCTTTTAAATAAACACAAAACCTTTTAAATTTCTTCATGAAATTATTTTTCAAATTCCTTCTAGCAGTAAAAGTGATGGGGCCTCCACCAGCACCACAGCAGTAGGCAACAGCAGCACAGTATCACTCCAGGATTTCCTGTCTGGAGTCTAGGCTTCACATCTGAAATACAGCACACACACAACATTTGTATGACCGAGGAAACACAAGACGCTTGCCACACATTTATTATCTTCCTGGGGAAATGATATAGAGGACAAAAGAGACTATATTTACTCCCTCCCCAGCTGCTTTTACAATCTAATAATTTATTTCTCCTGGACATAAATTTCAGATTTAAACGAAATCCCTGAAACCTAAAGATGCCACATGGTAGAGGCTAGGGCAGTATTTCTTTCTGTTTTGGAGATGGAGTGCTTAATGCATTGCTCAGTTATCCAGTAGCCTTAAAATTTAGAGGGGTGGGGGTGGAAAGAGACAAGCAATTAGACTGTGGCAGACCCTAGATGCAAATATAGGTGACTGTGATTACTACCTTCATACACAGAGTTAAAAATATCTGGTTATTGAAAATTATTTTCTCAGTCCACAGGGGGTTTATCTAGGTTTGGGCTGAGATGTTTATTTTTTCTGCAGCAGCTGTACTGGGGATTCTTTTACAACATTTTCCTTACAGAGAAGCTATACATCATTCACATTTCTGAAAGCTGAGGTGCTTTCTATGATGTAAGAAATCTCTGCAATTAGAAACAAACATATCTTTTCTCAGTAAAATAAAATGCATCCCCAAATCCTTCAAAGCAGTAACTAAGATAGCAGCACTCTTAGGGCAAATGTAAAATTCCAGGGTATAAATTCATGTTAACTGTTACAAATACATCCATCTGTTCACAGACTAACTAGTGACTGAAACTGATGAGTCCAATGAAACATAATTTTTGAGTCACTAGCGTCTGTTCTCTTCTAGTAATAAAGTAAATGCTTTTCAATAACTCTGCTGCTTTTCAATGCCAATTTCCATTTAAGTAGGTTCAGGTTCTCTGTACAAAAAAACCCTAAAATTAAAATAGCAAATGCCTTTTCTTTCCAAAGGTCAAACTCAGCTTTTAAAGAACACGCAGCATTTCAGCAAGGCAGAGAGGAGAAAACTCCAATCAGATAAATGGGCTGTGTAATGATTGAGAACCACGGCTGCCTCAGGTTTCTGAATGGGCTGTAGCATAGAATTTGGCACAGACTGATGTTGAAGCTTATATCTCTTTTACTGCAGACAAGAAATTCACTGAAATATATAAATAATGAATGTGGCTGGGGATCTCTACTGGTACTACTGCTGGTTCTGCAAGATGCAGGAGCAGAAACATACACTGCTCCATGTTTTTGTTATTAGGGAATCCTTGTTCTCCAACAATAAACACAGAATATTTAATCTGAAATGGCTTCTGTGGCACATCCAATATAAGTTTCAGCTCTCTAGAAGTGCCAGCAAATTGCAGAAAGATAAGTTACAAAGACGTACCTAATTTGCTGTGATGAATTGTGTGCATGCTTCAGTGATCAAAACTGCAGCTGAGACCTATTATATTTAATGATCTAGACATTTCTTGTGAAAACACTCAGGCATATACTGTTATGTCTGACAAGCATCCCCATTTTGGTCTTTGCAAGCAAAGGAAGAGACTGAACTTTTAAAAGGATGCTGTACAGCATCCTCGATGAGCTCTTTAAAACTGATCAAGCTCCACTATTTTCTTTAAATAATGCTTATACTCTCTTCTTTCCAGTGCAGCATTCCTCTTCCTTTGAAAACCAGTCAGTTCCTCTGGATGCTAGCGACACTTACAGGAGGCAACAGAGCTAGTCTGTGCTCAGACCCCAAACTATGCTCCACAGCAGCTACTACAGCAGCAGAAAATCAAAAGGCTGGATCAGAGATTGCTTCCCACCAGCAAAGAAAATCTCTGACAAGACATTTCAGAGAGAAAACAAAAGAAAGAAAAAAAATTATTTGTCTACATGTTACACAAGCATTCTGTTTCTATTTTAAGGACTCTGCCCTGCTTACAAAGGCATGTGCTACCCAGCCTGGCAGGGCCAAGCAGGGGTAGCCGGTTGTGCTGTCCCTGAGGACACTGCTCCCGCACAGCCAGCTGTGCCATGGCCACGCTCACAACCCCACAGCTTATGGCCCCTGTGCTCCAGCCTCTACACAGAGCAGCAGGAAACAGGGCTTCCTACCACCCTCCTGTGGGGACAGGCATGTCACCTTGTGAACATATGAAGGACTTTGGAATAAAAGGTCTGAGGTTTCCAGGGCTTTATGTCTGGCTCCTCTAAAATTGTCCTGCATGGAATGGGGTATATTATTCAACCTTGCCTTTCCAAATTTGCAAAATAGGGAAAAAACAACCTCAGAAAATGTGCTGGTAAACTAATTCATTCATGGTTATAAGAACCACAGAGATCTGCAGAGAGAACCCACAGAATTTTCTTGCTACACACATCCAAGAGCTCATGCCCTCCCTCCACGGTCAGTCTGAATCTCTTTCTGTCATTCATTGTTCAACAACAACACAGCAAAACATAAACATGTGCTTTTGACTCCAGAAATAAGGATTTCCAAGTGCTGAAATTTTCATTCACCTGAGAAGCTGTTAAATACTATCACAGTGGTAATTTGTGATAGTCTGGTAAAGAATGAAGAAAAGGTATTTGTTAATTGTTGACATAAGAAAATTAATTTTCCATCCCTAAACTTTTTCTCATCTCTCCTGTGAGCTCTGATGCAATGTTACTGACTGGCACTGCTGAAATGCCAACTTGCATTTCTCATCCTTAATTTCTCTCTAAATGTCATTAGTAATTGTTATTGCCAGACCAGAGAGTGCAATCTGGTCCTTCTGAAAGAAAATCCATTTCTCATTTCTTCTCCTGTGCTTCCTCCTTTTGGTCAGGATGGATGTTTAACACAGGCCATGTGCTCTGCTTCCAAGAGGACAGGAATGCATTAATGTATCTGGAAGTACAACATTCCTGCTTTATTTATTTACATGTAATATGCCTGGATCCTTATGAATATCAAATTGTATATTCAGAAGGGTCTTCAAAGCACATCCTTCAAGAACACTAACAAGTCTTAATTGAATACAGCTAACAAGTAGGGGAAGGGAACACCCTTTAATGTGTGTATACAGACTCCTCTCTGGATGCTTTCATAATTTACTCTTTCTGGTGGGCAGCAATGGTGTCAAATATAAAAGCACATTATATGATTTTCCTCTCTTTTTGTCACATGGTAAACAAACCTCTTTAGTGAGATGTGTAAACTAGTCTAGCTTTGGTCTGGATTAATATATCACCCTCATTGCCCCAAAAATAAAAGTGTTTTCCACCACTAAGAAGGGAGGTGAGCTTATACCTCTGTGTGCAAAGGCTGGCTCCTTGCATATCACTATGTATTGAGGCAGAGATTTGGATGGTTATGTGCAGCAGCTACAAAATTCGGTCTCTGGTACTTAGAGGCAAGTAGCACTTTGGCACATTGAGTCAGTTTTAGGGGGGACTCTGTGTCACAACAGACCTTTAACAGATCTCCCCATAATCAGCACATCTTACACTTTCACGTCTGCATTATATTTTGTAAGGTATATAAAGTAATTAATTCAAAGCTAAGCTGCATTTCCATACCCATTAACTAAAGGCATCTTATCTCAAAATAAATAGACATTTGAACATTTCCAGCCAGGAATTGTGCTTTCAATAAACACAATTGATGCATATACATTGTCTCTTGGCGGCTTACACTCCTGCCCATCTGTTGGGATGGCATGGTGCCTGCGCAAAAGTTGGTTGGACCCTTGCCCTAGGGCATAGATGACAGGCAACGACGGGTTTAGCTGGGCAGCCTGAGCAGCAGATCCAAGTGCCATCTCTGCTGGAGGAAGCCCCGTCTGTGTGCCAGCACTGCCACATTGGAACGACATGCCTCCTTACACTTGATCACACATGTTGACACTTGGGTGCGCTTAAGTGCATTAATGACTAAAACGATGCCTTTCACCTGGCTCCCTTCTCTTTTTTTCCTCCACTCTGCACGGCTGCTGGGTTTTCTGCACATGTTAATGTGAAGTTGTGTGCACTTTGTTAGCCAGAGCCAGCCACAGAATGGCCCTGATGTTTAAGAAATGAAGGAGGGGTTTTTGTTACAGGCCATGCTGCTCCAGTGCCAGACATATCTTTGTCTCAGGTGAGAGATCTTTCTGCCTCTCACTGGAGATGTCAGACAGGATAAAGATGCAGCAATATATTGATCAGAACCATCTTTCCAAATGAAAATGCTACACCCTGGCACTATGGCACTATACACAGGACAATTCAAGATTTCTGTACTATCCTTTGTTGCAGCAGAGGTGGCCACGCAAAGAGGCCACACAGTCTGGATTCCCTTATTGTTCCAACAGCCCCAGCAAACACCCCCTGCCTCTGTGCAAGGGAAGAAGGAGCTGGCTGACAAACCACAAAGAGGTGCATGTGTATGAACAGCCCTGGCTCTTACATTAACCTCTGTGGATGTCAGGCCCAGGAAACCTCTTGCATCCCCTGCACAGAACCCCAACTGCAGCTGCTGCAGAGCCAGCACCAGCCCCACATAGTCTACAATGGTGTTTCTTAGCTTTGGTCCTTATCAGAGCCTGTTCCTAACCCTAAATTTTCAAACAGCCACATATTCCTCCTCCTCTGAATGTAAACACACACATTGAAAACCAGAGACCTTATAGGTAAAAAGCTCTTCCTTGCTGTAAAAAGAGATCACAGATAAAACTTGTGGTTTTGCAGTCCATAAAGAACGTTCAGGCAGGCAGACTCAACATGATGGGTATGTGCCTACAGCACTTTTAATTTTTAATTATTGTTAGTTATAATTATCTGACTGCGTCTGAATGAAACCCAGCAATATGGCTGGAATAGATTTTTGGTAGTCTTGTAATTTATTAGCTTTGTAACTACTAATAATTAAAATTTAACAATACTCCAAGCACCATAGCAACATTTTTTAAAGAAATGCTAGCCAAATCTGCTAGGATAACTGACTAGGTAATTTTCATGGTTTTAAAGAAGGAATGACATTTACAAAAATTTAAAAATTAAGAAATAAAAGTATGAAAGAAGGAAAAAATAGCTAACAGGTTCGTAAAAGCCTATGAAAAAGCAAAATACAAAGATAAAAAAATCTGTCTTAAAAGAAAAAAAAGGATGTTACTTGCAGAAAATTAATTCTACACATGATTTTGTGCTTTGTATGAAATTTAGAAAGTGCTCATGGTATGTTTTCAGTAAGAAGCTCTTGGTGTTTGCTGTCTAAGACACACTAAGTCCTGAAATACAGCAAAAGTTACATCAAGTGAAAGCACTGCCTTGAGATAGAGCCACATTTCAGGTCCCATTCTTCCTGCCATCCACACACTCTTAAGGAGAAACATTTTCTGCAGCTTCCTCAAGATACCATGGAATTGCCTTTATGTCACTGCCTGAATGGACACTGGAGCCCAGAAACACTGAAATACTGCACTGTTGCAAGCACATGGGGCTGGTTGGAAGAATAATTTACTTGTACTTAAGTAAGCCTTCTTATACCCCCAGAAAGTAGGTAAAGTCCATTTTTTCAAATAGGAGCTGGAGATATGGCTGGATACAGACTTAAAATTGCTTAAGTCTTTCTTCAGTGCTCCACTGGTGGTGAAGTGAGCCCTTGGACACAGCCCTGCAGACTCGCCTGTGGGCAGGTGGCTCCCAGCCAAGCCAAGAGGCTCTCGTTCTCCTCTGGGCTTCAGGGGCCACTGTTGTACCCAGATGGCCCCAAGGACCACTGGCATGAGCAGCTGGAGATGCTGCTCCCCATTGTCCCCCTCCCAGGGAGACCAGCACAGGTACAGAGCAGCTTCCTTGTGTCCCCACGGGGCCACATCAGACCATAGGGCAGCTTGCTGTGCTGCCCCTCGCCTGGGCAGGTCACAGTCCTCTATAGGAGGAACATCTGACATCAAGCTGACATTAAAAGCAGACTTAAAAAGAGAAAACCTGCTTAGGGCTTGATCTGCTGTAATCAGCAGAAAGAATCCCAAGGACTTTGATGTGGACCAAATCAAGCCCCTGGAGGACATTCATAGTAAATCATTATTAATATAATGAGTGCAATTTCTGTGCAGCAGCTCATTCCTGTTTATGGATATATGAAAATTGCTAGCTTTTCACATAAAATAAAACGAGAGGGTAGACAGACCACAGTGTTAGCCAATGAGCCATAGTAGCTCCTTTTGATATGTGTACGTTTAAAAAACTGGGCATTTAAAATGACAGCGCATTCCTCTAGTGAAGCTCTCTTAATTTAGTGGTTTGACATATCTCCAAATCTGAGCAGAAAAGAAAGTCCTTTATTCATAGCAGGCAATAAAACACCTGAACACCTGTGCTAGGAAAGACCTGGCAGGTACCCTGCTCTCTTGGTACCTGGATTATTTGCGCATTGTTTATTACATCCCTTGCCTCAGTTTTCATCAATTGTAATCATTTAGGAGGAAACAGTATGATTAACAGTACACAAGCAAACAGCAGGAATTAATCCTTTAAATACAAATACTTCACCGGTTATGTGATGGCTCCTTGGAAAAGCAGTGTGGCAAAAGAGCACGTGCAAAAATCCTCCTCAAGTTTTCTCTGAAAACCACTGCTCAGCCACAATTTGCTTAATACAATTCTTGATGCAAACAACTAAGGAGGGATCTCTCCTTGCTGTGAATCACATCACAAATATAACTCTCAGCACCCATTATGTCTCATCATTTCCGACCCATCTTTGGATCTGGCAGGGTTCCCTGCTATGTTTTAAATAGGAAAGATTAAAATTTCACTTGTCGAAAAGCAAGTTCCTCTGCCAGGTCTGAGTGCCCATGGCCCCAGCTGCCTCTGAGGGGCTGGACCAGGCTCCCAGCACAGCTCCTGGAGTTGGGCATCGGTCTGAAAGGGCTCCTTCTGCCCTACATGGAAGGAAACCCTAACCCTCCAGCTCTACCCTTGTTTCAGTGAGCATGTTTCAGTAAGGGGAATGAAATGCCATAGCCTTGGTGTTTTATACATGAGCTATAAATTCACTCTTTTTCCAAGAGAATTTCATGATATTCATAGCTGTCAATTGTACAAAGTGAGGATGTGAAAAACACAGAGCTGCCAGCCTTTCCTCTTCTGCCCTAAGGGTGTGTGGGGTTATCACACATACTCTTTCCTTTGTGTTTCATGCTTAACCTTCCCATGTTTTCTTTCCTTATTTCCAGTGAGATAATGTAAGCAGTTAAGTAGCATTCTGTTTTCTTTTCTTGTGGCAATATCATCAAAGTAACATCACTGAGTCATTGCTCCAGATTCTCACCAAAATTCCCACAGTTTATAAAGCAAGTTCAGTTCCTCGGAGCGTTCCTAATCCTTGGTTTTACAGCTCCATCAGATGGTGTAAACCTCAAAGCAAAAACCTATATTAAAATACAACGACTAGCTCAGCAGCGCAAAGAGGGTTTCATCACTTCTAGAGCATTAAGCTACCAAAGCAGTATCTGCACCAGCCACTAGAGGTACATTTACAGCAGCATTTACAGTTTCTCATCACATGGCACAAGTGGTGTTCACCCTGTTTAAAAAAAGTGTTAAAAATCAGCAGGGCTAGTTTATGCCAGTCTAAAAGTTACCTTTTCCCTTTGCTGCCTGTCATTTTCCCCCCTTCCTTGTTTTCCCTGCTTTTTTTACAAGCACTCCACTCTGAATTTCTTCTTGAAATAGTTGAATACTCAAGCTTTTAAAAAGTATTTTCAGTGGTTTCACTTGAAAATACAAAGGAAAACAGCGTGTAGGTTCAGATTTTGATACCAGTTATTTCGTGCCAGTAGGAAAGCAAGTTCAGAACTGAACAGTCAAATTCATCAAGAGGAACCCCTTGATGGAGGCTGATTTGCCCACATAAGATAATTGCACAGTTAAAGACACAGAAAGGTTTATGCAGATTTAACCCTAAGTAGCAGTTGAACAACTGGTTCACTAAAATAATACTAAATCTTCATTACTCAACAAAAATACAACCAACAGTTGAGGAATTTAGAGCAGGCAGCTTACACACCAGAAACTAATGAGATAATCATGCCAAGGCAGACTGGTTCAAAAGTCTTGAGCATTTCTAACTGATTTATACACACATTTTGTGTCCTCCTTGGCTCCAATATTTGCATTAGTAAATTCCCTGGCATAAAGTAAACACACATTTCTGAGTCACTACTGAAATAAAGACCAAAACTTTGCAGCTAAGTATTGGATTTTCATTCAGCCAACATCACCATCAACCAAAACTACTCATGTAATTATTATGAATTATTATAAGCAGAAAAATTTTGAGTGCAGAAAAATCCTGCACAAAACCTGAAAAATTACAATCCTAATTTATATGATTAAAGCTGACATTTGCAGCAATTGTGCAATGCACAAAACTTCAGAATTGAAACAGTATGTAATTAAAATCTGTAATTGCAAAAAACAGGCTGCTTAGACTATAATTTAACCAGGTTCTCTTTATTTGATCATCTGATTCTAAAGGTTAATGCAGTGGCCTAGGAAGCCAGTGTTCCCATTTTAATTGTGCTGGCATTTTGACCAAACACCACTTTAAGGGAGATACGGGAGGAAAAATCAAAGCTTGTCTTTGCAAGCCACTGCTGCCTTCATAAAATGTTCATAGTGAGAACACACAAACCCAAAATCTGCTGACTTTATTAAAATATTAACAAGGTATAGTTAAAACTTTTGTACACTTATGCAAATCAGGTCGCTAGAACAAGGGAAAGGCGGGATCCCCTGGGAGGAAAAAAAAAATAAAATCAACAAAGTGAAAAGATCAGCCATCCTTCCACAGCATGACAGCACAACACAAGAGGCAGCAGCTTGGGAATTCAGCAAGATAAATAAAAACCCTCCAAAGTTTAAGTAAATCATGGTTTATAAAGCTAATACATTTAAATGAGGCATATGGTACCATTCTATAAAAGACTGCCTTTCCCAGGGGATGGGAGGGGTGATTTTGGTGGCCATGCTCACAGGTGAGATAGGTGTGAGGAGGCCAGCCAGGGTGGGCACCTCTCCAAGAGCTCTTTGGCGGGGCAGGCTGTGGTGCTCCACTGCCCAAGAGGTCCCATGCACACACACCATGGAGGTTCAGTGCCTGTGTGGGTTTAGCACCAAGGGTATTGGTGGGATTTAACCCTCAGACTCCCTGCCATGGCTCCAAGGAGGCCAGGGCTCCAAGCATGGCTGCAGCAGCCTGCCCAGGTCAGGGTCCAGCCCCTCCAGAAGGATTTGTGCCCCCCTGGAATGGGTGTGAGCCAAGCACTGGCTCTGTGGAGCACAGCTGCTGTGCCTGCAGCCCCCAGTGCTGCCAGGAAAGGTGGTGTGCAAGGGCTGGTGTGCACAGCCACAGCTTGGCAATGTGCTACTGCCTGGGAGGAGCCTCTGCTTGAGCATCATGTCGAGCTGCACCCACGCTTTCTCATACCTCAGTAGGGAAAATTCCTTTACTTATGATTTAGCAGCAAGGAAGGGGATGGGGCAGCTACCATTTGCTTAGTCTTTGTATGTTAATCAGTCCCTAAATTATTGATGGAGAAAAAGAAATTATTTACAAGGTGTTTGACGCAGACATGTAAGGATGTAGCAACACTACTGTCAAGAGAAATACTCATAAATCATGATATCTGTCTTGTCTTATTTATTTATTTATTCCAGCCATGCTCAGAGACCCTTTTCTCCTCCAGGTACCCAGGGAGGCAGGAGGAGACTGAGAGACTGTTTCAGGGCAGAAGAAACCATACCAAGGCTAGGCACCTTTTCTAAATGCTGCACAAGGGTGACAGTTGCACAGAGAAATCAACAGCTTTAGCTTTGTTTTTACTCCTGTTGTAAACGTACCTGAAGCTCTGTTTGAAAGAAGAACTTCTGTGGGCACTGGGAACAGTCATAAATTTTGTCTTCCTGCCCGTGCACTGCAAAGATGTGCTGCTGCAGTTTGTTTGCCTGTACAAAAACTGAAACAACAGAGTACAGTTAGTTTAGCTTGCTTCATCTGAGGCACCTCGTCTCAAACTGCACTTCAGAGTCTCTGCAATTGTAAAAGGTCCAAGGATATCTGCCAGAGAAGTGCTGATACACTTGGTTCAGCAGAATTTCCTTACAAGTAGTCAATTTAGAGTCTCCAGGCTGACAGTCAGCTTACTTCTAACAGGCTTTACATCCTGTATGGATTTTTGATATCTCACATAAAGCTAACACTGTCCACAGGTAACTGGAAGAACTCAGTCATGAGACCAAAGAGAGGACGTCACTGCTCCCGTGGGGAGCTCTGGGCCCATGGCAGGTGCATCAGATGCATTTTTAATGCAGGACAACTGGGCCAGGAGAAGCCTTGATGGCTGGTCTGGAAGACACGTGGTCCAGAACAGCATTTCTGGCAGAAATGTGAATCTGAAAGGGCAGGCTTGCCTCAATTTTTAGATTTTTAAATACATTGTCCATTCAGTATAAAAGAAAAAGATTATTGTTTAACATCACAAATATCCCAGCATCTGCATATTCTGGATTGACAATTATTCTGACTTTACCAATGGAAATTTTGAAGTGGAACATATGGAACCACAGCTTTAGCTGATTAAAAATATATATCTATATCTGATTTAATTTTTGTCTCACTTTACATGAATCTGTGTGTGAAAACAGCTTCTTCAGCAGAATTTAACAAACGCACCCAAAAAATTTTACAGCACATTTCAGAAAGGATAAATTAACTCCAAGCTCACACAAAAACCAGTTTCTCAAATCATGGGCCAAACCCTGAAGAATGTAGGTTCACCTTATTCTCACCAAAGTGAAAGGAATAGCAGGTGCTGCCATGCCCCTTTACTGACAACAGGCCCACAGTGACACCTACATGATCCTTATCTCTCAAACAGATTGGAAATGCAGATGTTAACTACTGTGTTGAAGAGAGTATAAAAGGCAGCCTTTAGCATGCACCCTGCAGATCCTGGGAAAGCAAGAATCACCCATGATCATTTGCACAGATGAGACAGCTTAAATGATCTACAGAGAAGGAATACCTAGCAGTCTCTCGGACAGGAGTTAGAAATGTGCCACTGTAAGAAAGCTGGGCTCAAAAAAACCTCTGAGAAAGCAGCTTGCAAAACCATAGAATTATACAATTTGGTCTTCTCAACCCTCTATTCCCCTTTACTCAGCACTGTAAGCAGATCATGGACCACCTGGCCTTTAAAGAGTCCTCGCTCAGGTGAATAAGGGCTTGCAAGAGAATGTCCATCTTTTGCAAGTCCTGCCCTTGGAAACACACAGCACCTTTGAGGCACAAAGCATAATGTAAATGTTTGGGACTGTGGGGGCCTTGCATGTGGCAATGTTGCTTGGTGTCAAACACCACACAGCTGCTCGGCAGAGCGAGCCCCAGCTTCAGACAGAGGATATTTGAACATTTCCAAGCATAGTATTTCTTTTTCCCAGGGAAAGGAATACAGTATTTTACAAATCCCCCGAGTGTCATTTCTGGATCTAGCCATGCACGCTGAGGCTTGTCTTGGCCTCCCTGTCTTACCTGTGAAACAAACAGGGCATTTGAATGTGCCTCCCATCCCCTCAAAGCTGTGCTCAATCAGGTGACACAGGAGCTTTGCCGGAGAGTCAAACATCTGGTTACACAGCTTGCACTCATGATTGATGCCTTCCTCTGCAAGGTTCAAATGATACAACTTGTTAGTGACACAGCAGATTAGCGTTGGGGAGGCAGCAGCAGTGGGCAGGGAACGCCTGTGCAGGCACACAGGGCCCCCCGAGCCCCATTCCCAGCCCCAGAGCAGGACCAGACTTCAGGGGTGCAGCCCCCACATCTGGGCTGTGCTGAAAGCAGCCCCGAGCTCCATCCACCAAGAACCCAATGGGCCTCCCAAAAATGCACACAGCACAGCCCTGCCACAAAGGGACAGCAGCCCTGCCCTAAGTGCAGAGTATTAAAGAGTCAAACAGCATTTAAAATTCCTTTAATAGTGTGAATTCAACCAGCAGCACTGATAGAGGGCTGAAGTGATGTCTTCACCTCAGAGTACACTGCAAACACACAGGAGAGGAAAGAACTATTGGAGAATAGCAGGAGCTGAGAGCAGAGTGTCAATGTAAATTTTTTTGTATCTCTTGGCTTTTTACATGGTGTAGAGAGACCACTGAAGGTATTTAAATGTAATTTGAAAGCGTAATTTCCTTGTCTTATACCTTAAGTCTTGAATACACAGGGCCTATTTTAGATGCCTCTATGTTCTAACTGAACTCATTGAAATAGCAATAATTATTACTCTTGGTTCAAGCCCACCACTTTTGCAAGACGATAAGCTTCTCTGTTTACTGAATTTTGTGGTTCCTGGTGCAGCTGAGGGGTTTTTTGAGGTATTGAAGTCATATTAAAGCAATTTTCACACTTAAAACTAAACAATCCTTTGGTTTTCTTGAAGGGAGGGAGGGAGTTGCAGGATTTTAGAAAACACAGCATATAGTTTATAAAAATCAGAAACTACCTAAAAAGCTTTAATACTGTGGATGGTTTCTGCAAATACTTCCTGAAAATATGCCTTTCCATTACTGTGGCAGTACATGAACTTCTCATGAAAACATATTTTAAAAACTAAATAAATTCTTTCTTTTGTTCCACACTCATCTTTATTTTTACATCCTCAGATATGAATGGCTATTAATTTTTAGTTCCGAGATCACTGAGACACGACTACATTACTCCATGAACCAACTCTTGCCAAATATATTTGGATCTTATGAATAATGTGAGCCCTCAGAAGGACAGTCTTTACTTGTAGTTGCTTCAGATTAGCTTGTTCTATCTTTAAAGGGGCTAAACAGAAGGAAAGTATTGCTTCCTATGAAGCCTTTGGTACTATCAGGATCCCAAGGCCCCTGTATAAGGCTTGGACAGTGGAGAGCTGCTCGTGCTGCCTCGAGGCCGGGTGGGCTCTGTCTGCAGTGGCAGTGGGTGCTCACAGTGAGCGCTGGCACCGAGGCTGCCTGGGGACAAGTAAACAGGTGGGTTGGGAAGGAGATAAAAAAGAGAAAAGGAAAGAACCAGGAACAGAAAGATGAAAGGGCTGTAGCTCTGTGGCAGCAGTGCTGTGTATTCCCCCAGGAGCCATAAGCAGGGACTGGGATATTTCTGGGACGCCACGAGGCTTGCGATGCTCTGCTGGCGCAGCCTCCACGGGCAGGCGTGTTGCCCTCTCTAATGGGTGAGGTTTCCAAACCAGGCTTTCTCCCCTCACTGTGGCCTAAGGCTGGATTCTCCCATCAGACCCTTGCCTGAAAAGTTCTGGCTTTGTGTGAATTTTGCAACTTGCTCCAGAGGGGAGAAGAGATGGGGAGGGGGCATTAGCCACATGCTGAGCATGCCCAGCCACACTGCTGTGTACAGCAACCAAATGCTGCAATAAACCCGCAGAGGACAAAGCAGGAACTGGGGGGAATGGAACAAACGCCTTCTACGAATAAATCAGAGAAATCATGTTTGACATTAATTTTCTACCCTCTACATACTGGGTATTTGGAAAACAGTGATTCATGTACAGCCTATGGTCCTGCGTGAGCACATGTGTTCATAAATACAGACAGACACATACTGATGGCTAGACAGCTGCTCCTTTTCCAGCCTAAATATCTATAATTTGAGTAAAAAAAAAAAAAACAACCCCAAAAAAACCCACCCAAAAAACAAACAATGCTCAGCATTTCAGTTTAAGTATACTCTTACAAGCTTGGTATGTTTAATTAGGTAACAAAGATTGTGTATTTTCTTGGCTGATCCCTGCAGTATTTTAAATAGTTAAACCCATAACAAACTAAAACTAGAATGAAAAATAATAAAACATAATGGGTTCCTGCAGATCTGGAAATTTATCCCACTCGAGGCAAGACCTTTTGATTTGCAAATCCACTTCTGAATTATAAGGCCTTCTCCTCACCGGTGGGGGTTTTTATTCCACTCCCACAGGAGTCCATTATGTATTTCTTGTGTCTATAAAACCATCCAGAAAGAAAAAAAGGGGGAAAAAGTACCATGGTTAGCATGACAAACGTTTCTCTTTTCATGCATGTGTATTCAAAATATGAAAATGCCCAAAGATATAGATAGAATTGCTGCTATAATCACTCTCTCCTCTATGGCATTTTACAGCATATTATTTTACACAGAAACACAGCACATGTATAGGGATACTCAGTCACCTTTGGAGAATAACTTCCTTGAATTATATAAGATCATATAGGTACATGCAAGGAGGCTTTTTGACAATGCAATGTGACAGTCAAATGTGTGGTGCTGGGCACTAGCAACAGCAAACATATCATCATTTCCCTCATTCTTATTCGCCTTTTTTTTTTTTTCTAGCATGACAAGCATCTATGAGAGACCTACATAACTCAAGTGAATTATGCAGCCCCTCTCATTTGTAAAATAAAATGCAGATTTTTACAGTTTGTTATGCTACATCTTCTCCCATTTCTTCATAAGTGTATCTGTGGAGGCATCAGTTGATTACAGGACTAAACGAGCAATGCACAGCAAACAAGAATCTTGGGCTTCTTGCCTTTTTTTCTTGAGCTCAAAATAATAAGCATTAATTTTACACTTCATTTCTCAAAAAAATAATAGGATGTGCTCTTGTTTAAAACAAGCAGGCCTGCTGGATTCTGTCAGGCTGAAACTATGTCAGGCCAAAAGAGGAACAGAGCGCTTTGTGTAAAAGTATCATGGGGAGATGATAGTATCCTGTAATGTTTTCAGTACCTACTTTTGTCTCCAAAAGCATTTGATCCCTGGCAGACACATACTTATTTCCATACTGGTCTTGAGGGAAGCCAGTAGGAATGAGAGCTGATTATCTGAATCCTGAAGGTGAAACCTGGGTGGTGCCCGCTGATGTCAAAGGCAGGCATTTGTATAAATTTGGAGGTATATAATTTACTGCCTGTTAGTGAGGATTAGAGGGTTGTGCAGACCCAGCTGAACCGCGGCGCCAGAGCACGTCGCTCATTGTTCCCAAGTTCGGGTGCGTTTGCAGGATAGTTTTAAATATGTTGCACGGGTGTTTAGTAGCACTTACACTGCCATCCTGCCCATTCTAGAGTGGGAATATGCTTCTCCATAAAGCTATTTCTGCTGCAGCAATGTGCATTTAATACATATTACAATGAGTCTCTAAGCCTCTAAGAGAACCGACACCAGCAGCCTCCTGGCGAGGATGCAGTATAATTAATAATGCTGTATTAAACCCATTTACTGTATCAGCTGCATTTCTAATTATAACTATATTAATGGCAATGTAAAAGTACATGTTAACACTGTCATGTACCGACATGTTATATCAACAACAAGTAGAAGATCTGAACACCAAAAATCAAGATAATGTTATCTTTACCGTTAGTTAAAACTTCTCTCTTCAACTTGATTTAATAAAGCAAAAATTTTCCCTTATGGAATAACTGCAATAGTCCTAATTTGAGAGATCATGTAAGACAATCTGATGCTTGTTGCTGACAACAACATGTACATCCCACACTATAGCTTTCCAGACCAGTCTATTTCTACTCTACTGCAGCAAATTAAGCCAATAAAGGGGAATTTCTTCCCTGTACTCAGATGTTCATATCCATGAGTTAACTGTGCTTTTAATGAACTTTGAAATACTGTGATTCAGTGTAACAAAGCATTAATATACTGTGTTCACAGAGAACCTTCTTCTGTCCATTAGATCATAAATTTGGTAGAATTAAATGGGCCGTGTGCTCTAATTATGGTAGAAATAAATAGAAATTGGATTGAACACAGGGAAATAAAATGAAAACTGCATGAAACTATTCTGTTTATGCAATTCATTTCCCAGTAAATAAGAAATCAAAGGGAAAAATTTATAATGTAAGAAAAGAAGGAGCTTCCCCAGCAATTTTTTCCATGTGGCTGTGAGGAGGAAGGAGCTGGAACCAGGGTAGGATGGCAGTGATGGACACCCCCCTCAAACACAAAGCCTGCAGAGAACCACGTTGACCCCTCATCTGCTTGGCACCACTCCACCACTGGTTTTCATTAAAAACAATCCAAGGATGGAAGTAAAACCAAGGTCTGAGAACACACTGCTACTGTTCCAAAGGGATGGCAAATTTGCAGATGCTCACATTGGATGAAGACAATGTCTGCTGTGGAGTCGACACGTCCTCCTCACCATTGCTGCCTAAACCCATGACCTGCTGCACAAACCATTTGGACCACACTGCTCCCCTGCATTTTTGTAATTAATCCCAGAGGACGAGGCTGAGCCCCTCCCTTGCCAGTGAGACTGGGCTGAGGATATCTCAGCATGGGCCAGCGGCACCGAGCCGCTCTGAGGCACAGCCACCCCGGCCATTAGGCAGCCTGGGCGGTGAAAGGCAGCGGATTGATGGCGTGGCAACAGAAATGTCACCTGGGGAGCTGGGTGCCGTCCTCCCAGGGATGCTGGAGGTCAGTTACTATGGCAACACCGAATGAGCTCAACCTTGTAACTGACCCTTATCTTTTTTTGATCTGTGGCCCCCTTGGGACCTTGGCTGGAAATCAACTGGAAAATAATCTGGTCACATATCAGAAAGAAAACTATTTATACTTATTTATTTATCCAGGTAGAGCTCATATCTCCCTTTGACGACTCTGCCAGACTAAAGACACCCATGATGTTCCCTCAGCGGTTTCAGTGGCTGTGCGGAAACACCCAGCTCTGTGCTGTGAGAAACCATGCCAAACCCCCCTGCCACTGCAAAACACACACACACAAATTGCCACGGATATCTGTGCTCATGACTCTACTGATATATTGCCAAAATCTTGCCTTGCTCTCAGCCCTCGACTTGCCCGTGTGGATAAACATACACCTACACCCCTTCTTGGATGGTTTAATATTTTATGTTGGTATCCGCTAATCATATTCTTTTGTGCTTTATCTCTCTGCTGAAATATGATTCTGCTTTGAAATATATTTATATGATCTAGAATGGCACAACGCTGATGTCTTTTATGAGCCGAAGATTGTTTAATAAAATCTTGCATTTCTGCTTCATCCTTATGACAATTTTACTATTATAAGTTTTCAAGGGATATGAGAGCTGTCCACTGTGGTTAGAAACATCACTTTAATGAAAAATGATAACATGGGGGCTTGGATTTTTCTAGAAACTATGTAAAGAATACCAGCAAAAATACAGACTTCCCACCATGCATTTGTATGTAATTTTGTTGGTTTTCCTTATATTTGCTTATGGATAAGACTAATGAAAATCAGGTTTTTCACCATAGTTTTCCAAGGGATGGGCAGCCCAGACAAGGGTTTATCAGCACAAAGGGCAATTGCTCTTCTTTAGGTGGGGAGACTCTTTGTGGAAATGGGATTCAGGAAATCAGGGACTATATTAGGAGACAGAAGCCACAGGACTTGCTGGTGCTAGAGGAAGTGCCTATGGATTCCTGGTAACAAACTCCAAGGTTACTTGTGATGTACTTCTTCGGCTTCAAAAAGGTATTCTTTTCCATGCTAAATTAGCCTAACCATACAACGGGCTTTAAACTCTTTCATCATCTTAGGGGGCCTCGAGCTCAAAATATGCAGAATTAGATACCAAATTATTTATAGGGTAGCTTGTAAGTTCACTGCCTCCAGTATATGTCAGTACACTGCAATATTAAAATGACCATCAAAAAGAAGCATGGTCCCAGAGGGACTGGAGATGAGATTGCAGGGAGTTTCCTCCTGCCTGTGAGTTGCTGTGCTGCTGCAGAGCCCCTGCCCTGCTCCTGGCCTCAGGCTGTGTGCTCCCACTGCACCACACTCCTGAGGGGAGGGCTCAGCCTCACACACACACGGGATGGGGCTGCCAGGACCAGCTTCATCAACTTAATTTTCAGTTTACAAAAATAATAAAATCTGAAAGTTCAAAGGAGTTCATGGAGTTGTGCATCATCTATCTCTGACTGCAGAGCCCCAGAGGGACCTGCCTGCAGAGCTTTATTTTAGATTTAGATATTAATCTGGGAAACTGCATAAAGATAATTTACAGAAATGCACTATAGCACAATAACTTCACACTTTATCAGCCTTTCTCTAAGATGCCTTTTTTTTAATAGCCTATATTAAAACTTTTTGTGGACTAAAGCCTGATAGGTCTGGCTGCTCCTTCATAATAGTTGGTTAAGGAATAACTCCACTGGCTTCCATACAAAAATGGAAATGCAAAACCCATACAGGAAAAGAAACTCATGCTGTCTTTGAGTGTGCGAGTCCATACAACCACACACAGAATTAGCTTTATCCAGACTAATGAACCCCTAGGAATGACTAGAGTTTAGTAAGAACACCTCATTCTCACACAATTCAACTCAGATCATGTATTTCAATGTTTTGAAATACTCACAGTTGTGTTGTTTCAAGTTTAATGTCAATACCTGATGAAACTGAAGTAACATAGCCCTGAATCCATGGCCACACTGCCTATTCCCTGCACTATCCTCCCTCATGCCATTGTATAGCTGAAAACTAAATATACCTTATTGCTCCTGGTCTTTTCTCTGGGAGCAGCTCCCTGTACTGCTACACAGCAGGAATCCATTCATCCTCCCATCCTATTGACACTATCACATGGAAGAGCTCAGTACAGACAAACAGCAATAACCAGCATCTACTTGGCATCTATTCTTGCGGAATTAAAAATTAAAATTAAAACATCATTATACTCTTATTAAGCATCCCACTGGAATATGCCGATGCTTTTAAAACATGCAAAGCTTTAAACCTACTTTATAGGTGTAAAGCCCTTTTTTTACTCCTTTTACAGGCTTGGGAAGTTCCCCAGCCTCAGCAGCAGGCCCCCAGAGCTGTGAGGTGCCCCCTCCCCACTGCATCCCACCTGTGCCTCCTGCAGTGGCAGCATGCAGGGACTGTGGTCACACAGAGGCCACCAGAGCTGCCACCAGGCACCAAAGGCAAAGCCTTCCCTCCCACGAGCAACCACCCCCCTGCTTGGGTACAGGGTGGCAGCTGCACCCCACACTCAAAAGGCATTTCCCTTCTGCTGGGTGCATCGTTGTGTGCTCAGGTTCCTGAGCTGGGCATACAAGGCAGGGGGAGCAGCTCCCTGAGCTAACCCAGCACACCTGGGACAGCACAGGGTGTTTGTTAAAACACCAACTCCCACTGATATGTATCACTGATGTTCACATTTCCATTTCCCAAGTACACATTGACATGATAGACTTTAAATCTATCGTGTAAATAATCATCAGATTAATGGTCTCTAATAGTATATAATTAACATGACAGGCTACAAGCCAGTTGTTGTCAACTACACTCAGCAATGCACAGAGTAAGGGAAAGGCATACACTGCTCCCATGATGGCATCAGGGAAGCAGAAAAACCTGTAAAAGGAGAAACAGAAATAAAACTTTTAAAAAAAACAACCACCCACCTAAATGTACAATTTGACTGAAAAACACTGAAGGTTCTTTCAGGCATCAAAACATAATAAATGTAATTTTGGTGGTTTGGTTTGGGGTTTTTTGTTTAGTTTTGTTTTTGTGGTTTTTTTGTTCTGTTTTTTTTAAGTGGGGGGGATAGATTTTTATTTCCATCAGCAAAGAAAAAATTCCATTATCCCTGCATTGGTGCAATGCCTCTTGGCACAGGTAAATTAGCACAAGGGGCCTTATTCTGATACTGCAAATTCTGCATAAACATGAAAATATTTATCCAGCAATGTAAACTTTACAGCAGTATCAGCTATGGTCAAATTAAAGAGTACATTAACATAGATATCTGGGAAATGGTGCAGTGGGCATAGAGTTAAAAATGCAATTGAAAACGAACCATTATTTTTGACCGTTAGTTTTGTGGCAGATCACCAGAGACTGGCCAAATGCTGCACCCTCATTATGCTGGGGCAATTTTCACCACTTACTCAAATAACTGCATCTCTTTTAAATATGTATTAATTTTGTTTTCTTATTAAAAAACAGTACTCCTAGGGAAAATTCTCCAGTTAAAAAACAGTCTCTTATGGCATTGTTATCAACTTAAAGACCAAATTTCTTTGAAATACCTATAGACAAGCAAAAACCCCAGAAATACCTCTCAGCTTTATTCTGGAAAATAAAAATTATGATTACCCAGCTATCTTGACATGAGCATTCAGCACAGCTGCATCAGAGCTTACTTGTTCATCTAAGGGTTGAACAACCCCAGAGAGGCTCCTGTCCCCCACCCCTACCAAGGTGCTCCTTCACTCCTCCCCAGGACTAGGGCTGGAGCTTGGGGACACAAACCATTTATTGGGGATGGCAAAATGAGATGCCACTGCAAACAGAGAGAACCAAGGGTGACTAAATAAGGTCTGGCTGGCTAAGATAGGTAACTGATTTTGCATGGCACAAATATCTCTCAGAGCTCATTAACTGTAAATATGCCCAAAAGAATGAACCTCCCCTATGAGACATATTTTAAATCAGGAATCCTAGGGTGCAGTAACGCATGATATTCCTTAAGGCAGTCGAAAGGAAGAATCTGCATGAAAACAAGAAAATATCTTAAGCATCTCTGCATTATGCAGGCATATATCCTTGTACTATGGGATTATGCACAAGTAAATGTACAGAGCATCTCCCATTGATGTTGGTGGAATTTGCTTGATTAACACTCCACAGTCCAGGTGGAAATCAAACCCTATGGCAGCTTCATCTTGAATAAGAAAAGAAACTGCAACCAAGTGACTTTCTGGAAGAGATCTCACAGCTAAGCAAGGGCACTGTTTAACACAGACTGTAAAGTTACTCTGGGTAGTGCTCATCTAACATACAAACATGGATTACATGCATAAAACCTAATATCAAACTCATAACACCTTTACATAACACCTCTTCTTTGTCCTGCACATGAGCCAGCCAGCTTGCACACTTCACATATGATCTGGAGCTGGACAGGCAGCACTCAAGCAGTTGCCCTGAGCTCTGCACAGATGAAAAGCTCAAGGCCAGCACATGCATCCTGTAGAGCTGTGAGAGGCACCTGTGGTAGGAAAACATGGACAGAACCTTCTTCTGGAATCCTAAACTCAGAGGACTTTGGCTTACACCTTTGCAAACAAATTCCTTTCTATTTTCCTACATGAGTAGCTCAGTCAGGCATATATGGCTGTTGGCAGATACCCTGTCAGTGCACAACATGGCCAGCTTGGTTTTATTTTAATTTTTTTTAGAAATGTATTTTCTTCATTTTTTATGTCATTAGCTTTTTAATCCATTAAGGAAAGCCATCTGCAAACTCTCACATTGTAGACAGACTCTGGAGAACACATGTGGTCTCTGACAGAGAACTTAGTGTAAAAGATAAGGAAAGTCTGTATTTTTGGTTAAATAAAGGGATCTGGAGGAGCCAGTCTTACAGTGGTGCTGAAGAAGCCCTCTTCCAGCTACCTGAAAATGTGAGCATCCCATGGTATCAAAACACAATGACATTCAGGAGGCTCTGATGGTTCATTAACAGCAGGAGTCCTACAGAGCTATTTTTGCTTAAACTAACCCAGATCTCATGCTCGTGGCATTGTAAAGGTTTCCTGGACTCTGTGCAACTCCTCTCATCCTCAGAAGCTACATTTAAGAATAAAATAAAATTAGAAAAAAAAAAAAAAATAGCAAGCCCCAGGCCTCTGCTCAAAATGTTGCCCTGAAAGCACCAAGAAGTTCCCAGCAGGATGGTGCTTTCAGGGTGTACATGGTATGGACTGGAGCCATGCAGAGGTGGCTGAGATGACTTGGAAAGATCCAAAGGTCTAGTCAGATTGCTGTAGAGAAAGGCCTGATGTGCAATCATTGAACTTAAAAGAGACTTAGGGGTATCCACCTATTAAGTCCACATGAGAAGAATCATATTCCACAGCCCTGCAAAAGTTACTGAGAAAGAATGAAAAATGAGAGGAAAGATCAAGCTGCTTTTCAGCTGTGCCCTCAAATAAAATAAGATTCTTAATCAAGCTATCATGGAGTCCCTGCTTCAACCAAAAAGGTTTCTCTCAGTCAGAGACCTGCTACCCACCATTTTATTCCCTCTTTTTTTTTTGGTGAGTTCTTATTTTAACCTCAGATTCAACAATCGGCATTAAGAAGTCGGCATTTGCTCCTATCACCCCAGAGAGGCAGGGAAGATACAATCGTATATATGCAAAATAGGCATGAACTCTGATAACAATACTTTGCCTGTAGGCAAAAATTGACTTTTTAAATGGCAGCTACTATAATAATGTTAGCCTAAGACCCACTCTTGCAGGATTTTCCTCTGCTTAGTAAAAACAAGGTACATGCTGATAGGAAAAGGAAAGAGTTTGGGTACTGATAGTATGGGGAATGTTTTAGTGGGAATAGGGGAAAACAAAATTGTAAAATAAAAGTAAAAGGTCTGTCCCACTGAACTACAAATACACTCAATATACCAGCATGAAGGTGGTGAGTCTGTAGTCACAGAGGCAAGAAGGGCTGCCAAGATCTGCTCCCTAAAGCTTGTTAGTCTCAACCAGCAGCACCTGAAAAGGCCTTGGGATGCCTTCCCCACACAGCTTATTCTCTTGGAAAACTGCCTACAGAGGAAGGGTCTATGGGATGAGTGGTAGGTGATGCCTACTCTTTACATTTCTCTTCCTTACGGTTATCAACAGAAAGTGCATTTCTGCACAAGCGAAGTTCAAGAACAGGGCTTCCTTTCTAATCACACCTGATGTGTGATCAGAAAAGTCTGGCTCCTCAAGGGAGTGCTTGGGAACCTGAGATGCCCTGGTGCCACCCATGTGCCTGAACTGCTCCAGCAGCTACAGGGAGTGGTGCCAAGGCCACCCAGCCCAGTGTGACTGTCCACTCCTCCATCAGGCACTGGCCCTGGCAGGTTGTGGGGCACAATCCAGGAAGAAGCAGGCAGCGTGGCATGCACAACAGTTGAATCTTTGCAGCTAGATGAGCATCAATTATGCATTGAATCAAAATCCAAATGCTAGAGCATGAAGCAGGCAATTCAAAGAAACAGCATGGGCAAAGCAAATGCCAAAGAAATGAAAATATGTCCAAAACTGTGACAGAGCACTCGGCTACTTTTCACGTAACATCATCAATCATCTCTCATCGAAGATTTCAAATACTTGGGAAGAGATTACAAAAATATTCAAAGATACAATATTTGTATTTTGAATGTTAATTTGACACAAAGGAGTGTGCATGAGGGAATGTTTATAATCAGCACTCCAATAAACTCACAAATGACTCTAGTATTTTATAAGCTTGTTAGAAACAAATCACTCCCTTAGCTTATATTTACTTACTGATGAATAATAAAAGGCCTCAATACACAAAGAGTAAATTCAAAATGTTTTCCTCTTGTTTTATCTTCTATGACAATACTGGAACCCTCTCGTTCCGGCTGTGATTCCCAAACATGCCTCTCCTGGTTTTATGGCTAAATATTGATTTCTCCGTACAGGCAGAGGCAGCTTTGAACCTTGGTTCCTGCCCCCATCCCCTGTGTAAAACAGACAGACGCCCAGGTCTGGAGCTGAACAGCAGTGGCTGGCCTTGCCCCCTGCCCTCATGCTGCCTGGAGGGCTGGGGAAGGGAGCACATCCAGCTCTGCCAATTTACACAGCAGTGAAGGCACAGTCCGAGCACTCAGTCTTAGGAGGAAGAGATGATATGCACACCTTGCACACCTCCTGGAGCAAAGCACAGGACAGCCAAGCAAAAGAGTATAAAAAGAGACTTTGCAATATACTCATAAACCTGCAATGGTTCTGAACAAACACATCAACTGCTTCAGCTGGTCTGCAAAGGCCTGGGCGAGGTGTCAGTACAATACAGGCTCCTGTGACCACCCAAATACCCTGCACACTGTTGGTGTAACAGCCCAGTAATTGACCACAGCTGAAAAACCCCTTTAGCCTGTTTAAAACCACCAGGATGCTTTAATGCAATACAAATCATCCTTCAGCAGACAACATAACACCTACACCTTCCAAATGCTATTAGTTATACACCAGCTCAGACCAATAATGCTCTAGATGTGAGCACAGGAGAGCAGTGCTAGCCATCAAGCCCTGGCAGTAGCTGTGCCCTGGTACCCACGTGTGCCATGATAGCTGGATTTCAGAAGTAATTGCTGCATGGGTCGGCGTGCTGGATTCATAAGTGGTAAGTAGCACAAATGGAGGGAAACAAAAGTTGGCAGAACAACACCTCATTTTTCTAATGTAACTAAGTGCTGAACGTGGTACTGGGAATTGTGGGGATACTTGTCTTTATGCTCTTATTTACCCAATAGAAATAATACAGAGATACTCTAATGCAGGTTTTTACTTAATGTACAGTTAAGCATTACACAAACATTTTATTGTGGTCTGTAAAGATGATCTATTTAGAGTAGCTGAAAAAAAAAATCAAACACTGCATTCAAGCATAAGTGCTTCTGGTAGACACACAAATGCGAAGCGACTTTGCAAAGTAAATGTAACACAGGCTTTTGTTCTAGATGGCCCTGTTGCTTCATGCACAGGCATCAAACACATCTTCACCACCCCTTAAAGACAAACCAAACACTGCCATGGACCAAGCTGGCTGGACACACAGTATCTTTGTAATTGCATTAAGATGCTGAAGTGAATAAACACAGCCAGGCCTACTCAGAGCCCCGGCACCCACTGGTGCTGCAGAGGGTGAGGTGTGAGCTTGAGGCAGTTTCTGTAACATGCCTGGTGCTGGGACTTGCCTGGTGGTCTTCACAGGGAGCTGGGAATCTCTGCAGTATGGCAGAATACAAAACAAAGCTTGCGCAGCCCCTATTATTAACCATGATTCAGGTGTGCACTGAGCTGATTAAGCAATTAGTCATTACAGACATAACAGCTTACAATTCACATTTCCAGAGTACATTATAAGATGGTTTTATTTCTAAAAGTGTTAATGACAAAGACATGAGAAACCTGTGGACAAGCCATAAAGCATGGTACAGGAATTTACCAAGTGTAACACTGGCAAGGGATATACTTTCAAAATAAATCTCAGGGCTCCAGAGCCATGGCCACATGGCACTGCCACTGCAATCCTCCTCAGGGACAATGACCACCCGTCAGGGAGTTCAGCTCCCTCCCCTGCCACGCTGGCCAGCAGCTGGAGCAAAGGGAAGGCTGCAGATGGAGCATCCCAGACACTGCTCCACAGTGTGGGTGAGGTCTGATGGAGGAAGAGCAGGCAAAGGAAGGTGGAGCACAGCTGTCCCACAACAATGCCACTGCCATCCCTGTCACTTCCATGCCAGTCCTATGGGAAACTGCCCTTGCCACGAGCTCCCCACCCCTGGCTGCCTGTAAGGCAGTGCCTCCAGCACCACAGGGTGAGGTGTAGTGCTCTCAGGCACATTTGTGTTTTAAAAGCAGTGCTGTTTTAAAAGCTTTAAAACTCCAACCATTTAAGCCAGTAGCAAAGTTTATAGTCTGCACAAAGGTATCTCTCCAAGGCTGAATGCAAAGACCAGCACCCCCCAAGCTACCAGGCAAGGGGGCCTACTCAGCCTCTGTTCTTCATCCCCAGGTGGTGCAGTGGAGTAGGGAGGCACAACATCCTTGGGGGAGAATTCCTTACACATTGTTCCAACATCAGCACTTCAGCCCCCAGAGAGAACAGTGACTAATCCCCAACCACTCAATAAACTTCATGCTAATGGATGGCAGGAAAAAACATACAATTTCTCAGAAAGGAAGATAATTACTGGGGGCATGAGAAATGCTAGAAATGCAGGAAGCAAACAGCTGAAGGAAAACCCATATAGGACATGTCAGGGTTTCACAACAAAAATGCTGTCAACGTGCCACAGTGTGTGTCAGGAGCCTCAGTGCTCTTCGGTCTGAAGTCACTGGGATTTTCCCTATGGCCACGGGCTGCAATTTTAACTCTCTAGATCCATCTTTGATGTTATTGAAACAGAGACATACATTTGAAAAGGAAAGAAGTCATGTCATGAAGAAAACAGGAAAAATACACTTTCCAGGGGGGAAGGGTCATGGCAGTCTAAATGACTGAGTACAAAGACGACACTGCTCTCCATTTTTACAGAAGTGTCCCATGCAGTGCCCTCTAGGATTCTCCTTTGAGTTATCCATTTATTTTTGAAAAGCTTTTCTGGATAAAATAAGCACTCCTTATTTCCAGGAATAAAAGCAAAACAAACCATCCTCAGACAGCTGGCAGGACAGGCAGGGCACAGCCCAGGCTCGCTCTGGGGCTGCCCCCTCTGTCTCCATGCCTGGCAGGTGTCTCTGAGGAGGGGAGCACACCAGCTGCTCTCAGCCATGACTGAAGCCAGGCACCTCAGGCATGAGTGGTGAAAATCCCAGGGCTTTCTGGCGGGGACTTTCCTGTGCCCAGCACCGTTGGCAGTGCTGTGCCACCCCACTGCCTGCACAGAGAGCATGGGCCAACCCCAGCCCAGGCACTGGGCCCTGGATCACAGAGGCAATTTCTAAAGGATGGCAAAACCTACAGCATCACTTATGCTGTTATTGACAGGAGCTAAAGCCTGCCCATACCACCCTATTCCCGCTACACACAAGTGAAGTCAGAGAAAGCTTTTCTCATCCTTGTGTCACGAGTTCTCCAGTTGTCCTTGTATCCAGTTGTCCAGTGGCACATTCCCTGTGCCTGGCTGGTCCTGCAGCTGCCAGCACAGGCAGGGCAGGCATGCCCTGTGCCCACGTCTGACATCAGGAGCAACATTTGAGCACTGCACCCAGCACAGTGTCTTCACTTACATGTGCTCAGTTGCAATAGCTGGGGAGGATTTTAAATGGTTTCATCTCATCATTTGGTTTCCTTAGGCTTTTCAAAGCAGAGGAAGTATTTATCAATAAAGATTTTAAAAAGAATTAATTATCACCATCATCAAGTCAGGCTCCCTGGTGCCTCGCTGTCCAGCACCTGCCCGAGTCCTCTCCCCTTTCAGTGAAGGATCAACTATCTCTGCACCATCTTTGTGCTTTGGAGCTCTAAAGCACTATTAAAATCAATTCACTTGGTGTCAAAAGCTCTCTTTCTTCTTGTACCCACCAGTACAGCTGTAGTATTCATCAGATTTTTACCACCAGGATTAATGTTATAAAATGTCATTCGCTACAGTAAAATTTATCAACATTATTATATACCATAGAAACTGCCACCACAGACAAATGCACTACATTAAAATTTTGTCTAGAGCTCCCTAGAGGAAACATTTGCTGCAATTTGTGTAACAGTTTATATATTTATGCTATTTAATGGTACAAAGCAATAATTATGACTTCATTCACTGATAAGCCACAGCATTATATAAATCAGATGCGGATTTAGAACATGCCAGCTTTGTCACTGGCCTACTACTTGTAAATTATGTTGCTGTTAAAAAAAAAATCTAAGCAAATATGAGTTAGCAGCAGGAAGCTAATAATGTGCCTCCAGCTGTTCCAGTTAACCTGCAAATGTGGCCATCTGCACCTCAGGAGAAAAAGAAAAGGAGAGATAGAGGGAGGGAGGAAAAGGAGAGAGGAGAGAAGCTCCCACCAACGCCAGCACAAAGCCTAGGCCCTGAGCAGTAGGAATGACCTTGCTCCTCATGACCAGACAAGCACATATTTAAAATCAGAAAAGTTACCAAAGAATAAAGGACCTTTTCTCCCCTAGACCCACAGAAAAAGAAATAAAAAAGAGAAAAAAAGTCCTTTCCACTGCCTTTTTTCTAGAACAGGCTGTCTTTCACATCTGAGGTTATTATTTACTGCATTGCAGGTCTGTCCAATGAACAGGTTTTTCTTACAACTTCTGCCTTTCATTTCTACTTTTTAACATCTCTTCACAGACCCATCTTGTATTTTTTTTTTTAAGTGGTGGTCATTGTAATAGATTTATTCCTGCTTCAGACAATTTAAAATGGATCTGCAGGGCACAAAGGCTGAACTATCAAACAAGACCAAAATTCTCAGATAGAAAGTCACAGATCTTGCAGTGCACAGCAGCTTCACTCCTACCTTTGGGTTCACGGGGATGAGGTGTCCTTAGGACGTGTGAGTAGTGTTTGCTCAAAGATTATTTTATAAGAGACTTGTGTGGAATCTGGGTCACAAGGAACTGACACAAAATATTCCCTTTGACATTCACCCACACACTGAAGAGACAGTGGTTGAAAGTGCAGGCCCTGTACATTGTTACACTTTGGTAATCCGACAGCAGTTTAATACTAACAATTCTCCAAGATCCATGTTAACAAGGGTTCTCCAATACACCTCCTAGAAAAGGATGGTGAAGGCCTCAAAGGATTTTTTTATTTCTTTCTAAAGGTCTGCCTCTGTAAAACAACAAGCTTAATTCGTGTGAAGGGCATGCGGTCAGAGGGGTCAGCACATCTCACTGGAGCTGCACTGCTCTGCCCCATCCACCCTCTTACACAGCATCTTTGTACTGCCAATCCACCCCAGCACCCCAAAAAAGCCTTCTTCTGGCACAGGTTATCGAAGCTGCCATTGACCTTGAGATGCTTAAATACACTCAGGATTAGCATCACTCTTAAAGTAAAAAAATCTCATCTTGACTCTTCCAAAATTAAGCAATCCAGTTTGTTTCCATGTTTCAGGTACACATCTGTTTGCACCACTCCAAGTGTCATGGTTTTGATAGAACTCTTGAATACTGAAAATGCCCAATATTGAGCCTTGTGGACCCTGATCTCGAGAGTGGGCAGCATGAGCACATCACAGTCACAGAACAGGGGATCTGTATCTGAGCAGTGTTGTATGGACCTGACTGCTATTATTAGATTTTCACCAAGGAAACATGATTTATCTTCATTCCAATTTTTGTAGCTATAATTCATTCCAATGCTAACTGCATTTACAGTAATTTATAATTCACTTGAAAGATTAACTCAGGCATACCTAATTTCAAAGAAACAAAACCAATTTTTTCCTTGAAAATATTGAATTTACTTTAAACTGGTCTAGTGTGATAATGTTGGGGCACATATCTGTTTTTAAGGCCATCTTTAATGTTTTTCTCTATTTAAATTTTTGTGCCCCTATGATGTTTAATACTTTCAGGTGAAATACTTTACCTTGATGGTACATGCAATCAGTAACTGATCTTTTCCAAACATTTACACTACACTTCAGGGATGCTGGTGGACATGATAAAAACTGTGATTTCCAGTAGGTTAAAGAACCAATAGTTGCATGCTGACTCAGTAAGTTCCCAGCATTTACCCTCTGAATTGTGTTAACCAATGCAAAGTGCCAGCAGTGTGATGTGCCTGATCAGGGAAAGGCATGAGCTATCTCTCCAAAGGAAAATAAGCTTTCCAGGTAAACCTATAACTTCATCTGGCCTTTCTAAAATTAATTTAATCTAGAAATTGCCACATCTTTGAAATCAGCTGGGGTGTTGCTCTACTTTTCAATATTAGAATATTCATAACAGCTAACAACATATACAAATTCTTCAAGTGCTGTTGAATATCCAAACATAGTGGGACAATTTGTGCACATAGCACAGTTCTGGTGTTTGACAGTTACATTTAATTACACCAAACCTCAGTTTAGTCCACTGGTGTCTTCAGGGGCAGGTAGCAAGTAAAGCTGGTCAACATCTACATCAAAATAATCCCTGGTCATGTGCCCCTGGGTCTTCATCAAGACTGCCAGGTCATGTTTCACAGGCTGTGCATATCCATGTGTGTGGAGCTCCCAGGTGCTTTAGCTCACAAGGTCTGAATGCTCCTTTCTGATGGGAATCCATGTGTCTACTTCCCAGCCCTATCTGTTCACTGCTCAAAACAGCACCAGAAAAGAGATCCTAGATGTATGCAAATAACCCATAATCCTCATTTATAAAGAAACCCCTTCACATTGCCTTAATGAACTAGGAGGGGTAGTGTCAGATGGATTCTCGTGTGAGCATGAATAACAGAAGAGAGAAGCAGATGGAAAGGGGCATAAACAGCTTTTCCTAAACCCATTAATAAAAATATTGTGAAAACACCTTGCTCTAAAATATAAACCTAGATATTTTTATTTGTTTAATTTTGTCAGAACATTTCTGTTCCATTCTGGTGCTAAGATGGGTGATGGCAGCAAAGAACCCTGTGCCAGTGAGCAGCCCACATCCCTTCGAGATGTTCACCAGCATGCAATGCCCTCCTGGCCTCTCCTCAGCCAAGGGAAATCTCCCTGCTCTTTCTCAACTCTCATTCCTGACACTCCACAGAGTTTCACATAGCACACTGAAAGGCCAGTGAACAACTCAAGTAAATTCTCCAAGTTAGCAAGAAAAAGTGTGACTGGAAAAATTTAACTCCCAAAGAGACAGTATGAGAAAGGTAAAAAGACATGGTCAAATGGAAGGCCTAGCTCCATGGTGACACAAGCACTCACACAACACATTTACATCATGGAGGTGAATAAATTAAACTGTTTATCACAGTCACAAAAGACAGTGCATGTCTGCAAAACATTTCTGGGGCAATATAGTTAAGGAGAAAATGCCTACAAGCTCATACAAATAATGCTGTGACATTTCTGTTCTCTCCTTATTGACCTGAACAATCTGATCCAGAATTGTTATGCAAGTGGCAGAAATGCAGAATGAATTTTTAATAGCCCTGTGCGTGAAAGAGAACAAAATTTCATAAAAGATGTTAAAGCGGTTTCCATGATGCTGGCTGATTTAGCTCTCCACAAAAATAGGCACTCTCAACTACAACAGTTAATCCTTAGGATTTACAACACATCATAACTCATTCCTGCTGTATGGAGGAATCCATCTCTCAAATGCAAGTGATCTTGCAATCACAGATGAACTCCAGTACTTAAGTACGATGGGATACGTTTCACAGTGTCAGCCCTAATTTTCAGCCTTGACTTTGATTTCCCCTGCCTTGGTGGGTTCCAGGCAGACCCTCGGTGTTACTCTAATGTAGCTTTTTTGTGGTTTTAATATGAATATTGTGTCAAGAAGCTGAGATATTAAGAATGACAATACATTATTATTGCAGCAGGGAAATCTCCAGAGTCCTAGAAGTAGGATTTTGAAAACCACAGTAAAAAATCAATAGCAATCCACAAGAATTCATAAAGGAAATGTGTCAGTCAGTACCTCTGAATACAAATCTTAAATTTTAGCCTAAGCAGCCTGGACAAATACAAGTCATTTAAAAGGCAGAGGAGGTGAACGTGCCCCAGGTTTTCAGGCTGTAGGAGGGAGCCTGTCTTGCTTGGCTGCCCCAGGATGCCTGAGATGCCCTCGCCCTTTTCTGCCATAACCCTGAGGCCAGCCCCAGCCCCAGCCCCAGCCTGCCTGAGCCAGCGTGTCCCTGGTGGTTGCATGGACAAGGAAGATGCTGCATCCCTGACACTGCCTACACCCAGGCTCCTCTCTCAAAAGCAACCATCCTACAGGCTGTAGGGAAAAAACAGCTCATCTGTACTCCCAGATAATTGTGATAATGAAAAGAAATGCCAAGAACTGCATGCAAACCTTTGATGAATTCATGGCCAGACATCTGCTTACAAGGTACCGTGAGCTACTACCTCCAGCAACATGACTTAGTATTGCTTGGGTTTGACTTACATAATCAAAAAAAATATCCCTAAAATCAATTAATTAAACACTTCATTTGTATATAGGTAACTATGTGTTAATAAAATGTTGTCAAAGCTTCCTAGTGCTTCTCTTAAGAAGAAGCCTGCTTAACTAGCATGGAAAATAGAAGGTATCACATACAGAACTGTCTGTAAGGAGAATGCAAACGGATGGCCTTTACCATCTCAAATGTTGCCCAGGGACCAGGTACATCTGAACAGGGCTTATTCTCATCATTCAGATCACTTGCCTACACTCTGACTTTGAAAGAAGTTTTTGAAAGAAAAAATAGCCTGCAAGGTGCTAAAGATGAATGGTCTTGCTCTCTTCAGTAAGAGTTCGTAGCGGTGCTCAGAAGGAGAAAAAAAATCTTTTTCTGGACCTCACTCTCCTGTACAATTTGCACAACAGAAAAGCGGGGTTTGATTCACAAAAGAGGTGAAGTTATAAGCAGAGGAAACACACAAAGATTTGAGTCCAAATCCAGTTAAAGATGTTAAGAGTTGGTTAGATACTCTCAGTACCTTCCTACAATCTCTACAGCCTGTGTGCTTTCCCACTGCTACTCAAAAACACCTTAAAAAATAACTTACAATTTTGGAGGGGAAAGGCCAGAGGACATAGCTCTGATGGTGGTCCACGGTTTTCAGTTCTACTCAGGAGACTTCACAACTGTTTTTAAATGGAAGTACATAGTGTTCCCTGGCTGAGTGACACAGAAGCACTGCTTAATGGCCAAGGAGGATCTGTTGGCAATGGCATTGAGGACTTCCACAAAGCCCAGAGGGTCCAACTTTAGCAGCTTTTCTAGTCAAAGCCATGGGAAATGCTGCTAAAAACTGCAGCAGTCGTTCAGGGCAACCATGAGATGTGGTTCACTATACATGTGCTATCTATTATGCATACTATTTATTAATTTATGTAGATTGGTAGACTGCGTGACCAAAAACATGCCATCAGCAATGATGGGCATCCAAGCCTGCAGTGAAGGCTTGATCCAAAATTACTTTCAGTCATTGAAAGATTTTTTTTTTTCTTTTACTGCTTACAGTGAATATTGGTTTAGGGCCTGAAAGCACTGAGAGGAGCTGCTTTGACTGCACTAGTCATAGCAGAGATAGTTGAAATCTCCATTACCATGACTGTGTCACAGGTAAAGCAGGGAGACAAATTCATTTAGAGAGCCCTATTGATACTTGATTTGATAAATCTTAATAGCAGAACTCTCTGAAGGATTATGTCACCATATTGCAAAATTATTTCAGCTTACAGTCACTGTTCTACTGCATGTCCCAGCCCAAAGGAAAAGGATCAGATCTCCACAGCCAGCGTAGAAACCTTTACTGTGCATAACTGGTGCTGATGCACAAGGGCAAATGTTGTAAAAAGCTTTTTATAACGTTTTGTTTTCAAGCTTAAAAAGTAAAATAACACCACCAACCTACTGACAGATAAACCTCCTGGCACAAAATGCTGCTTATCTGTGCTTTCCCCACACCTTGTACCTATTTATTCCCACAACAGCAGCACCCACTTTGACAATATGGGTCTTTCTTTCTTTCATCAGAGCAAATAAGGAATAATCTCACCAAAGCCAACACTACTACACTGATGAAAAAATTAATCAGCAATGAACTCATACCCTGGGATTTTCTAAAAAATTTGACAGATCTGTTAGTACTGAATTCTCAATCTGCCCTAGTTACCACATGCGAGTTGGAAGGGCACTGAAAGGACAATAGATGTGCTGATATTTCCTAACAAAAGTTATAACATATTCTGACAAAAGTAACATTCCTAAAATATCTCAAAACTAAAAAAAAAATCTCTTTGAATCTGAATTTGAATTTTTTTCTGAATTGCCTCGTTTTCGTTCTTTAGCTCCCACAACTGAGTTCCCAAATGCAAGATGTTCATTGTCAATAAACACTGTGCAAATACACGCAAATAAAGGGGATCAGCAGAATGAGCTGCAATTACTGCCTTATCCACGAGAGAGCACAGTAACCTGAGCACATCCCCAGCCTTTAGTAAATGCCTCGTGTACGTACAGAGCACTGTATAACTCAAAAATTATAATTAAAATGTCTTAGCTCCTGTATTTATAGTAACATTTAAACTACTGTGCTTTCTTGAAGTCAGAGTCATTTACTTGAGAACAGCACACTTTACGGTGAACAGATCTTTGAAACTATACCATGGGGATATGGCACAGCCACATGTAACTCAATATATGTCAACAGCTGTAAAAATATTGGTAGGAGAAGGGAACGAAAAGCCATGAGCGCAGATCAAGTGCCCTGTCTCTCACATCTGACTGTTTTCAGATTCTCACTCGCTCCTCTCCTCCCCGCCCCCCCCAAATAATTGGGCAATTTTGGTGCAAGCTGTCATAAAAGCCAAGGCTTCTTTGAGGTTGAGTGATCAAAAAGGTTATAAATGAAAATGATTTCAATGTTGGAGGCCTAGTGAGTGACCAAGGCACTTTCTGTAGCAGAAGGGTTTGTTCTAATCTTACCAACTGCACGCTTTCGTCAGAGCATATTCCTAGGGAGTTCACAGCTCCCCAGGGCGAAGCTACAGTAAATTCTGACTAATCCCCTCTGCATACAAATGAGCCCCTGGTAAGAGAAACTGCAGGGTGAGGCAGCTTATACACAGCACTGATTCTTCAGGTCTGCACCTTCAGCAAAGCAAACAAAATGGCACTATATTTTTTTTCTTCAATGGGACAAGCTTTCGGAAAAATAAAGCCTTAAATCCTAAAATGCAGGACAAGCTGAGGAAGGAGGGAAGAAGGGTAGAGAAAAACTCCTGTGCCGAGACAGTGCGGTAAACAGACAGTATTACCCCTTTAAAAAATTAATGAATTTAAATTTCTGCTTTATTAAGGGAGTGGTGGTTTTGGACTAAAACTGAATGTAAAAAAAACATGGCACAAGATAAAATATTTACTAGCCTATTATAAAATAGCAAGACTGAACCCTCCACTTCCATTGGTTGGCATCACTGTATCAAAATACTATAGAGCACCAAGTAATTTATATTCATTCCCTGGCATTTCAAGGGATCTTTAAATGTTAAATTCTGCACCTATTGCTGCTTTAAAAGTCTTAAGCATTTCTCAGTGCAAGACGTGATTAATTTTTCCAGCTGCGCGTTATTTAATCACAGAGCATATATTTGGTATAATTATTAACTCCTGACAACATGGGATGCTCCTGTTTCACAAAATTCCTGGGAAGCAGCTGGGTTCAGCAGTGAGAGTGGCTGGTGCTGTTGGCAGTACCTACCTGGCAGAGTTGAGGAACAGAAGAGGAAGAGGCTACAGAGTCATCCTCCCTAGATGTGGAAGCACTCTGCTCTTCCAGGGGCATGGCAACTGCTTTGGGCACTCAGCACCCTTTGCGATATAATGCAGAGAGCTTTCCTCTCTGCAAACCTGCAGAAAGTTGCCTCTGTTTTGGATATGTACAGAGCCTGGGATGTTTACACTCTGCAGCCATTAAAATACAACTCAACAGAGAAACAATCATAATACCTTGCATATGCAATTTTTATGTATTTGCATGAGTTATGGGGTCAAGACGTACACAGATTCAATTTTATAGTCTCAAATTTGCTGTTTCTTGGAGATGATTCTGAAAGCTATAAAGACATTTGAATACTCTACAATTCAACCTTAAAACCTTAAAAGTTCTGGTTTAGATTCCTCCTTAACATTAAGCTTCTAAGCTAATAATTTTCTAATGATGTTTTGGGCTTAAAAATTATTCATTTGAACCTTGCAGCTTACCCTAAAACTTATTAACTAAAGTAAATGCTCTTATACAGTGTTGTGGTATTAAGAAATAATCTAATCAACCAAACCCAAAATGTTGGCTGAGGAAACACTGCTGAATAGCCAATCCAACAGAGCCTTAACATGCCACAGGGGTGGATCTGCACCAAGCCTCCACTCTGCTTCACAGCCAGCACAGCCCTTGGAGAGTGTGTGAGCAGCAGGCACTGCAAACCCCAGCACCTCCTTCCAGCTGTGCTCCCGTCTGCCCTGGAGGGGAGGATGGGAGGACTCGCAGATAAACAGCCTCCCTGTCAGGCTGGGCTCCTGATATGTCCCACACACCTTCCCAATCTCTCCCTACCTTTGTGGTAGTGGGAAGCTCCCAGAAAGAAGTCTTGCTACAGTTAAAAAAAAACAGACAAGCAACCAAACCACAAACAAAAACCCCACAAAACATTTTAAAGCAGCAGTGCTCCCGTTTACTTGCCACAAGACAATATTATATGTTTTGCACTCTGCTTCAGCCATAAGGAATTGCAGTCTATAACAGGCACCACTGCACTGAAGGGGGGACTCTGTACCACTCCATGGAAAAGGAGTCTCCCATCGCAATCAGGAAAGTGTGTTATAGGGATGACCTTCTGACACAAAGCACAAATCTATCAGTTTGCCACTTTTACATGCTTCTGGTATTTATCTCTTCTGCACTCCCAACTCGTCTTTTAATTAGACAAACGCTCATGAAAGTCAACAAGAGTTTTGTCTGACTGAGAGCTGAGTTGAAGCATAATTGGATCACAGTTCCAGGGGTGACAATGAATAAAATGCAGTTCTAGATAGGCACCAAAAGTGCAGAATCTTTATAGTTTTAAAATTAAGTATTCTGGAGGGAGGGCTGCAGCAGAGGCTTCACCATCTCCCCCACGAGGAAATGCTCAGCTCTTCCATCTGCAAATCCAACGGCACCACTGCAGATATCAAGGTGTGCCAGCATCCAGACACAGGAGCCCAAAAAGGATGAAGAATAATAGTTATTCAATGGCACAACCGATGACACACCATTATGTTCAACAGCAATTCTGACATACTGCTGAAATTCCCAGACAAATAAGGAGAGATCAATTTCATACCACACCTACAAGATATGGGCGGGCATAATGTTTAAAGGAGAAGCTAATACTAACACATACAATGTAAAGGAGGGTTCCTTTTGTTTCTTTTTGTTTCTTAAAGTAGACTAAGGACCAAATAATGAAACAGCCTAGAAGACAATGTCAAAGTGTGGTAGCTTTAACCAAGAGTGTTCCACCACGAGGCTAAGAAACAGAACTCCTGTGGAACAGAACTGTACAGCAGCAAACACTACACGCTAAAAATATGCTTTGCAAGAATGTACATATTTAAAATCCTGATGAAATAAATAAAGCTTCTAAGTGACCTGTATGGCGAGTTTTCCTTTAAAAAGGCAGGAGTAACTGAGAGCCAAGTTCTTGCTGCCGAATTCCTGGACACAGTTTCCAACTATTCCAATCAAGCAGCTCTGTGGTTGGGCTGGGATTTCAAACTTGCCACAGTATGAAGTCCAGTTTGGGCTATATTCCCTTCCCTCTCTCAGCTTGATGAAGGCTTCCCCGCAAAATCAAAAGGCTTACTGTCAAGTTTTCGATTGGTCTGGGCTTCATGCTATCATATGTGTGGTGATGGCAAGGAATATGAATGCGGCTCTGGCTCCACCATGGGGCCTTGAGGTTTCGTCCAATTCATCCAGGGACCGTATGAAAGTAGAGCGGGTCTCTTTTCATGTATATTCCGACTGCTGAAATTCCCTAGATGCACTGCAGTGTGCAAACGCGGTGTAAAAAAGAACAATAGCTTGAGAAAAACTGAGGCAAGTCTACTGAGTATGCTTAAGATAAACCAGCCAGGCTAATGCAAAAAAAAAAAAAAACCCTGACAGACGCTCTTCTGCATTTATAGCTTAATGAAAATAAAACCTTTTAGAAGTGGAGAAAGCTTCTGCATCTCGGCAAATATAAAATTGCCATGTTAACTTGTAAAAATTGATGCATGTCTCAAAAATGTAAACATGTAATATTCAGACCCTCATGTGTTCAGATGAGATTAGATAGCTAGAAATATTCCTAGCCTAATAAAATAAAACCCCCTACAAAAATCACAAGAAACCTCCCTCCAAAATCTCAAACACATAAATTCTCTTTGTACACTGATTCATTCACCTACAAATGTCCATATTAGGAAGTTAACAGAAAACCAAAATCTCCTAACTGATGCAGATTGCAGGATATCATTCCTAAATTGAGTGAGAAAAAAATCCTCAAAAACTCTACCTATTCCTTAAGTAACAGCTACTAAAATTGAAAAATTTTGTTATGCTTTTTTGTTTGTTTTTGGTTTTGTTGTTGTTGCTCATAATACAATGCTATGCTCCTTTATGGAAGAGCAACAGAGTAGTAACATGCTTAATTTCCACTAACTGTGGTATTCTAGGGTTCTAACCTAAAATGCATTTTTGCTGCACTATATATAATTTAATTTTCATCCCATAAAACTTTGCAATATATGCATTTGTTGCAACTATGTTTACTAAGAATATTCATCAGACTGGTTTCAAAATCAAAAATAATAATATATAGTCCTTAATAATTTAGATATTTAGCTTTTTACAAGTGCTTTATATACATTTTTATGACAACATTGGACTAGCTAAGTAACCTTGTTCTACAAACAGCAGGAAGTCTTGCTGGTCCTGTTTTTCAAGGGCTGGTAGAGGTGACTTACTTGACTCTACTAGAGGCCAAATGCACATATGTGCCCTGCATTCACCAAGGAGAGAATACTGAGTTAACACTTATTCCACATAGACTCAAAAGTTCAACATACACATTTTTTATTTGCCACTGCTTGGTGATTCACAGCAATAGCCAAATGGAGAGTTTTCTCTTGGAGTTACTTCCCCTGTACTTAAGGGATGATTACTGAATTTGCATTAGCTCTAGTCTGCCACACAAGTAACAACCATCTTTTACTACTGTCAATATGAATAAATAATATGAAATAACAGGATCTATGTGAACGTGTACACAGTCCCACAGAGTAATATCACCTCTGCATATAATAAGAACCATCACATTACAATGAGTTTATGAATTAAATTTCAGATCTAAGGTCCCAAAGAAAATTACCATTTTTGTCTGAGTGTTCTGAGGAGATCACTGATTTGGTCCACCTGCACTCCTGGAGTACATTGTTTACTGTAACACTACAAACTAATCTCACTGGCCTTACTATGCCTTTCAACTCACTACATACATACATTTATATCCAAATTATCCCAAATTTCTGTAATAAAATAGGTTTACACATGTAAATACTAATGCTGGATGATGCTGAAAAATGTTGGGTAGTTTGGGATAAGCAAAGAAACAAGAACCAGCCACCTATAACATCAGCCTAATTAATTACTGATTAGGTATTTTTTAGCCGAAGAATGCAAGTTCTTTATTTTTCAGTCCTTTCCCAAATGAGAATGTTACTTCAGTAACCAAGAAATTACCTGGAGTTGTCTTATTGCTTTCACTGGTACCATGATAAATCCTCATGGTATACTCTGCTCCCCACTCTGATCCTTTCCTTTCTGCCAAGCTGGAAATTCATTATGCATCATACATGAGAAAGCAAGCAAGAGGGCATACTTTCAAATTCATATCATACATATCTGATAAGAACTGAAACACTGTATCTGAACTCCAACAAATTATTCACCACACACTATATACAGACAAAAGTCAGTATTTTAAACAAATATTTTTTAATATTTTATTTTAAATGAAACAGAGGTAAATCTGGCTTCAGCACTTGCAGGCAATACTGTGAGATAAACAGTCAGTTTGTAAGTGAGGAGCAGGGATAGAGCAGTGGTGACTGTACAAGCAAATTAAATGAAAAATGGGCACAAAAGTCCTCATAAGCCAAAGTATGTCAATGTAATAATATAATTAATTCACGTTCATCACTCAGCTTTTCATGAGTGACCCTCTTGCATTAAAAACTGAGAAGCCTCTTGGAAGCTGGCCTGCATCAAGGACAAGCAGACTACTCCTGGTCATGGAAGTGGAGACCAAAAGGCACCGGTTTATTTCTGCTACTGGGATGAGACACAGTCAAACAAAAGTGCTTGTGCAGAGAACAGAACTGGGTGTCAGGGTGAGATCAGCGCGGTGTGGAGCACTGCAATCCATGGAGTAGAGGGGTGTGCAGCTCAGGGATCACCTGGGCTCACGAGATTTCTTGAACATGTCATGCCAGTGCGGACCACCTCTCCCATGGTAAAAACACACTGGGAAACAGAGGAAAGGCCATAAAGATTGCTGTGCTTTAAATACCTCTCTGCTAACTGCAGATTTCAATGAGCATCCTCCCTCGGGAATCAGCTCTGCTTTGAGGTCAGCATCAGCAAAAAGCAATTGTGTGAGCTGGTCAGTTTCTCACTCAAGACATGCAACAGTTCAAGAATATTTGTATTCTGTTTATTTTTTCAGAGAGAGAGACAAGTACAGAAAAAAACAGGATTATTTTTACAGTGTCACTGAGTAACAGCCTTTGACTGGACATGCCCCCTCTTGATCCTTGAAAATTGCCTCCCTACCTTCCCAAGTGTCAGGCTGTTGAGGCCAAAACCCACTGCACAACTGAGCTCCTGCCTATATTTGATTAATAACCAGATGCCTTATTTTAAAATACAACTTTTCTTTAAGTTACATCCTTTTCTTCAGTTTTCAGTTGGAAACTTGGCCTAAATGACAGCTGTGTAGGCCTCACCCCAGCTCGGCTCAGCAGGAGCTCTAATGTACTTCATTCTGGGGCTGGGAGCTGCTTTTAATCTATCAGCATGACTCCGCAGCTGCTGTAAGCTAGCTGAAAATTGTCTGCATACACAGGGTTTAAAATTTTGTAACCCTTTTGGTGCAACTTCTATTTAGGCAGTAACTCAGAAATGCAGCCACCAAGGTCTCTGGAGAGTTAAAGGAAAGCTCGAGACAACAGGCAGTGGGGCTTGGAAGGGCATGCCAGAAACCTCGGCACAGATTAGGAGTTTTCCTGAGTTCACAAGTTCAAATACCAATTTCCAGTAACTGTTTGAATGGATTTAGCCTTGCTGTAAATCTGACAATCAGACGACAAGCCAGGCAACTAAATATTTCTGCTTTGTGCTGGATGTCTTTAGCAATGAAAAACATCTTTGTGAATTGTTAATCACGATAGGTTTGTTGTTAGCTCTGCCTCTCATTTACAGCTTTTAAGAAACTGAACAAACACTACATTCACTTCCAAGAAAGCATGCTGCAGAGCAATTACTCCACATACACAAGACAAACTTCAAATACTCATAAAGTAAAATCCAACTATGCAGAAGTGTTAAATCTGCTACTGCCATCAACAGAAACTGCACACAGTAAAGTAACCCGGCATCATCTGTTCCACTGGGACTTGGAGAGGACGGATATGAAACTATTGCCAAATATTTACACTTACAATTCTTACAAAATATCCAGAGTCCCTGGAGGATTAAACATAATCTCACATGTCAACAACCACCACCAACAAAATCTTTAAATATGGCTGCAGCGTGTTTTCACAAAACTTTACTGTGATCACTGTTAAACAGTCTCTTGTTTTTCTCTGTTTTCTAGAAAAGTAGCCACAAATCATGGCACTGCTGATCTGCCAGTGCTGGCTGTGAGTGGCTGCCTGGCAGTTCTTCCATGCCTGCCCAGAAGCTCAGGCCCAGTAAGTGGGGATGCTGCTGGCTGGCCCCACAATTGTCTCAAGAAGGGCAGGCCCTGTTAAACACTGAAAGTTCACCAAACATTTTAATCAACTTGGGCCAGAAGATATGGCAGCAGCAAACAACCAGAAGTTACAACACACCAAGTGGAGCTCTGCAGAAAGTGATCCCAGAGAGCTCCAGCAGCCCCACTGGGGGGAACAGTCTCTTTCCTGCCTGCCCACAAGCACGTTTCCTCTGAACACACAAAGGCTGAAACTGCTCCTTCTCTTCTGATATGCTGGAAGGGGCTCAGTATGGAAGGTTTCAAGTATTTGTACAGAGCACAAGCAGTTTCATAAGGCTGCTGCTCAACATGGCCCTCCTGCCAGACTCAAGCCAGCGCCGGCTCCCAGGGATGTGGTACTTACCCTCCCACAGAGCAAGCTGCACATACATGTGGAACAGTTTCCAGAGATCTTAAGGAATTTAAGTTCTGAATAACTTTCTGGAGACTTTCACTAGCACATCTCCTAATTGAAGAATATACCAAAGCTGATTTTGCACCTTTGAGCACTGGAGACATATGATAAAACCAAAATAATAAAAATCAGAAGGCCTATTCTGCCATCTTATAATTACTGTTTTTCCTAAGAAAAAGTCTATTGCTATGTATTTTAAACAGTTAAGAACAGACCTGGAAAGCAGAAACCAGGAGTCTGGGGCACTACATGCTGCAGGATGCCCACAAGGAGGTCTCCTGCTAGAGAAGAAGTGCCACAGCCCTGGACTGGCAGCTGTGTGGCCCTCATGGACAGTGTTATCCTTCGCAGATTCTAGGAGCTCTCTTCTTTGAACTGACTGCTTTTTGTTTTAATTTGCTAATACAAATACAGAAAATTCTTCTTTTCCTCCTCACCCAGTGTGTTAATTGCCCTTCTCCTCTGAGGTCACTTGTGTTTGCCTTTGTGCCAAATCCTTTTGTTCCTGTTGGTGGTCTACTTGGCCTGGTTGAACCTTTATACTTGACTTTAATTTATGATGTGATTTCATTGTGCAGTGCTTCACTGGGCAACTGGCCCATTATGAAGGTATTAAATTCTATACAGTTATGTGCACGTGTACACAAACATATACACCTCCTTCCTGCAGTTCACTTCCTTCTGCAGCCATCTGCAATTGAACAGGGTCCTGCACTGGGGAAGCTTTGCCTTAGCTCCTCTGTTTTAATGACTGTAATCCACAAGGAGCAGTAAAAACAGCCAGCACAGTGCCCAGTCCCTCAGCTGCCAAATGTATGCCACGCTCCTGGAAAAGAAGCTAGGAAAGAAACATTACCTGAAATTCACCTCTGGTCCACATACTCAAAAAACAAAACAAAACCAAAACCAAAAACAATTACCTGTAAGTGCCTACTAGCTTTTGGAAAGGGCCAGGGAAAAAACAAAACCAGCAAACAAAACCCTGAAATCAAAGGCCAATTCCAGAATCTCAGATTCCTAGAAGAATTGATACAACAGCAGCTGTATCTCTTTCATTTGAGTAATTATCATATAATTAAGTGCATGAATTACAAGAGAGCCAAGGCATTAAATTAAAATATTTAATGCTTGTAAATCTGAAAATGATTACTGTGCTGATGTGCAGCTACCGAACAGTGAAGCTAATGGCACCACGACAGCACCACCAGCCTCCCATTATTCTGCTGTAGCTTAGGGAAGGTATGAGAATTTTGGAAATCCTTTGCTGAGGAGGAAAATTGCCTTCGATTTTTTTGTACCTAGCAACTGAGCCTTAGGAACTGTGTGCCTAAGTACTGAAAGCAAAAGAGTAAAGGACAAAGAAATCTCTGAGCTAAAATGTGATGTTTTATCTCACAGATACATAGAGAGAATTAAAAATGAAAACATCTTGTTGAGAATCTTACATGGAGCTGAACAGAGGAGCCATTCTCAGGCATTTTCTTTACAGTGGCTCATTTTTCATTACCCAAATTTAGCTTCATCCAAACTCAGTCAGCAGTTTGCAGGATGTGACTTTCAGTAATTCAAACAAAACAGATAACCAGAGATCTCTACTCAAGGCATTTTCCTAAGTAGAAACTGGCAGAAGAAATCCTTGACACTACGAAGTCTAGCTCCTGAGATTTGGGGGCAAACTGTTTGCACTTCCCTGAAAAAAAGAAAAGGTGTTATGTTAAAATTCTTTTCTGAAGTGCACAAAAGCCTATTCATGTTTCTCCAGCATGTCACTTCTGTTTGCCTAAATAAGCCAGGAGTGGACATTGTCTTAGCCCAGGAGAGATCCATAGGCGGTGCAGGAGCTGGGCTTGTGCCAAATCCCTGCAGGTCTCCAGGTGCTGAGACAATTTCAGGGACATTTCTAGGCTGGAGATGCCCTCCTGCATCCTTGCTGCAGGAGCAGCCCCAGGGGATAGGCAGGCCAGGCCCTGGGGCAGCTCTGGCTCCTGCTGCCATCCTCCACAGCAAGGGCACAGACACGGCCTCGCTGCAGCCTGGGCTGGGGACACACTGCACATTTCAGCTCTTTTATTTACACTGCTGTTTCAGAAGTTGAAAAATAAACAATAAACCCAACATATATTTGGCTGGTATTTCACTGCAGAATCCTTTTGTTTCACAGGAACACACTTGCCATGAACTGCACAAGTGCAGCGCTCACAGTAGCCTGGAATGGAGAATTAATGGCTTCAGGCAGTCCAAGAGGTCATGGCTGAAGGAGGAGGCAGAATACATGGTTAGACCTGCTCTCTTCAAAGAGCACACCCACCTCCTCAGAACAAATGGCTAGGGCTGTACAGTGGGGGTTGTGTGTGATATAGACAGATAGATAGACAGACAGACAGACAGATAGATAAATAGATAGATAGACGCACACACAAATCAGCAAAAAACAACTATAAAGACAGAAATGTTGCACCTATGGACACTATAAAGAGGACAAGATATATAATTTAAATGAGTTGCCATCAGCTATTAGGAGAGCAACAAAGGATGGCATCTCCTTCAGAATAAGAGGTTATAATCAGCATCCTCCACAAAAAACAATAGTGTAACTATTTGTTATCCAAGTGACTGTCTCAAAGAGGCTCCAGCACTTCTGACCAGGGCTCTTCCTGAAACCCCCAAAGTCACCAATAACTGGCCACTTAGCAGCCCTAGTAAGCTATAGCTTTTAATTAACGTGGAGAAAGGTGATTCTTAACTTAGGCACCAAATGAATGGCTTTTAATTACAGCATCTGGAGAAAGGAAAAGGTACTTTCAAAGCGTTGCCTAAAGGACATTTAATATTCTCTTTAAGCAGAAAGTGGTATAGAAATAGATCTAATGAGAACATTCAATTTTTTTTCTTGACAATATTCATCTCCTGCCCCAATGCCATGGCTATCCTAGAGGGTTTTCCCCCAGAAGAGTCTTCATATTTTTTCTGGGCTCATCTTTCACTTATGTCTTCTATAAGCTGGAATGACAGCAACAGAAATCAGTGAGAGGGGCAGAATCTCTGCCTAGGTGTTGTAATAAACAGCACAGAAGAGTCTGGCCCATGAGTGTGAAGATGTCTGTTTGCAAGGTTGTTGGAAGGTCACATTGTGGCCTTGGTTCTGGGAAAAGGATGCCACTCCTCTCAATTGTCAAGTGATGCTCCCCGTTACAAAGGTTGAACGGTGGAAGGCATTAATACCATTACAAATACTTCAGGTACATAGATAGGCTAATAACTCGTGTAGTAATCTCCAAAGCATCCGACTTTCATGTGCCAAATACTTTATCATCACAAGGTGGTAATAAGAAATAGCCACAAGGGAAGAGTAACCTTTTCCTAGTGGTAAGGAAGCCAGGATTTCAGAGTTACTATGTAATTAATTTGCTTTTCAGGAATCAAAACACCCTAAAGCAAAAACAAGTTCAACAGATTTGTAATAACATACTATTGTAGTGTTAAGCCCTCTTATTCGTCTACAAAAATCTATCCTTTCACTTCATCTGGACTGTTGAAATCCTTGACCTATGCTGTAACTATCTCCTGCCTTAAATACAACATTTGCCTTTGCCTTGGTCTCCTTGCATCTTGATTTTCCATCCCATGGTGGGGTCAAGCAGCTCACACTAAGACAATCTCACTGTCTGCCTCTAAGTCTAAGATTTTCCCATGGTAATCCTTCCTGGATTTGTTTTGGTTCACGCATTTCAAGTTCAGATTCTCCTAAACTTTACAGGTGTGAACAATTTCTTGCTAAGCACACCTTGGCCCCAGTTGTGCATGCTGGTACTGGTTTCCTGCTTGACTTCCTTAGGACTTCCTTTGTCATTAGCAAAAAAAAAAAAAAAAAAAAAAAAAAACAAACCTCAACAAACTGGAGTAAATCAAACCTGCATGAAATCAGGGTAGGATATACCATGGTAGGTCACCTGCCCCAACAGGTATTGCCTGTGCAAAGCCACCACCACCTACTGCAAACCTCTCCAAACTGCACACTGCCCTGTACCTTCACATGCCACACCTGTGTCCCAGGTACTCTGGCTGTCTGTGTGCTTGGCACAGAGCAGAGGATGTTTACCATGTTGGGTGGAAATATCAAATACAGAAATGCTCAACGTACTTCAAAGTACAAATTCCGATTAGAGAACATTTTTTAAAGTAGATCACTCACAGGTAAAGCAGAAACTATCAGTTAATTTTCAGCATGGACCTGCCAGGAAGGTGAGATAATACCTGCATATTCTGGCAAAACTTTAAAGGGCTGTTTCTTTTATTTTGTTGTATTTTCTCAAAGAAGAAAGAAGAATGTCATTTGGGTGTTAATAAAGATCAACACTGACAGTAGCTATAATTATATACAAACCAGTTGATAATCAAAAGCTGAGCTAACACATAATTTAATTTAGACACATAGCTGGTGTTATATATAATATTTTAAAAGTTGGCCTGGTTCAGTGATGTATGTGTTGAGAAAAAGTAGAGATGTTACTGAAGACATTTTTGCAATCATAAGAAGCAGGAGATGGCTGAAAAGTTGCAAGTTCAACAATTTTTGATACAGGGGCAGGAACTATACTTGGGTTTCATTTCCCTTTTCATCAAAAGGCTAACTTCCCCCATTTTACATTCTGTTTATGTGGTCTATTTTATAAAATCACACACCTTGTTTTCTGATTCTGCATTCAGTGAGCATGTGCAGGCACGGAGTCAACAAGGGACCACAACTGACATTGCTGTGCGGGTTGAGGAGCAGTTGTGGAAAGGTTACCACTGACACATGGAGACAAGAAGTGAATTTACTAGTTGTCCTGATGGACAGCCTTAATTTGGGCAATTATATCCTGTTTGATTTGGATAAACACTGCAAATCATTCTAATTTTAACTCAGAAGAGGAGATTGGGGCAGCATGGATAAACTGTGTATGCATATCGCACAGTGTTTGTTTTGCTCTGTAGCAGTACACATAAAATAAAATGCAAACTGTATGTTTGCAAAAGAGTTCACATCACCTGCCACAGTGAAATGGGTTGTGGGCTTGTTATTGCATATCTAGTGAGCAATTAAAGTGTCACTCCCAGGAACCAGACCCTACTGACCCAGTTTGTTTGTTTGGACAGAGCTATCTGTGGTCTGAACACAATCATGGCCAGATCCTACTTCCAAAAACAACCAAAGTTTCGCCATTAATTTTGAAGAACTGACTCACGTAAGCATCTGTGAAGGATCAGAATTCCCCATGGGCAGATAAACACTGCACATCCTTGTGCACTAAATATTGTCATTAGAGTCATGCCATGTCCCTTTTGGTCCTGGTGCACAGGTTGGCAGGTGCAGGGGGGCCCTGTGCAACCTGGGTGCTGCTGCCCATACATACCAAGTGAAATGGGGACAACTGAGCTCCCCACCATCAGTGTCAGTGCTGCTGTCTGCAGCCCTTCTCCTTCAGACACAAGTTCTGCACCCAGCCACGCTTCCCTACACCAAAGCAAACCAACTCCACAGATCCTTGAAGATGGTTCTTGCCTTGCCACTCAGAGCTGCCCACTCTGCAGAAAGCAAGCATGCAAATCCTGGCTGAGCAGGAGAGCAGCTCCTCCTGGCTTTGCTGCGGGAAGCAGAGCCTGCTGCATGGTGGAGGTGGCCATTCCAGCTCTCCCAAGCACCAAGGAACTCCTGAGGTCTCCTTTCCTCCCTTCTCCTCTCCTCTCCTCCCCCTGTCCGCCCTCCACGCCGCCGGTGTGCTCGGCTGCTGCGCCAGCTCGTGCCCCCGACGCCCTCACAACAGCTGTGGGCTTAATTATCAAAATAACATTTTAATAGTCTCATAACTGAACTCCCTTCTAAACATGCCAGCGGAGAGGCTGCAAGGATTCTTTTAACATCTTCAGCTAAACTTACTAATAGGCTGCATTTAAGTGATTAGGCTGTCCTAATGCGTGCCATTTACTGCTGGAGCCATCCCTCCCACCTCAAATTGCCATTTGCCGTCTCTCATTTCCTAAGTGACTCTATTATCTGCCCAAGGATCGAGGTGGTCAGCGCTCCCACACACCAGACCTCTGAGGAAAGCAGAATACCAGGAAATTATCGTGAAGGTAGCATTCCTGCCTCTCATTATCTTCTCTTTCTCCTTTTTCTAGGGACTAATATATTGGTACCCAATCAGGGCTCCCAAGGAAGTGAATGTGCTAAGTGTACTTACGCAAATTATTTAAGATCACTAGGGGCTTACTTGCTTTTAACACTTAAAAAAAAAAAGGAAAAAAAAAGATTTTCTATGACAAGCATTAGTTTCCTTTTTACTACCTTCAAAACTGAATCATTTCTTGCTTTGTAAAATAATTCTAAAGGGACTCCAAACTAGTATTTAGCTGCCAAGTTAACTTTCTGTACAAACTCCACAGTAGAAGGTGAACACACATTGAAACAGTGTTGTGATTTCTCCTCAGAAAATTAGCCATTTATTCAGCGAACTTTTCTTCCCATTTACTGCTTTTTAACATTTCTTTTTATACAATTGTTACCAAAGTTGGGCAAGTATTTATTCTTTATAAATTTTTAATGGTAACAATTAGGAAAGTGATGAGTTCCTCCATGTCTACCTCCCTCCCCAGATTTCTCTGAACTGCTGCCTTTCAAAAAAAATGCAAATACATCTACATTCATCTTTATCTACCATATCTCACACTGAGGTTTCTCCCAAGTCTGAAGCAGGTGTGACAATCCTCTTATTTCTATGAACATGAGGCTCTTCTATGGAAAAGAAAAAAATTTTAAAGTGTAACCATCCAAAGTCCTAGCTGCACCAAGATCATTCAGTTGATTTTGATGGGATCAGAATTTTATCCCCTCTCATGACAGTAAATATCTGCCTACATTCTTAGAAAAAGAAACAGATTTGTAAATAGATTTTTAAAGAGTTCATTACTTTGTATACTAGCTTAGAAAAACACCCTGAATTATCAGCTGAGGGGCTCTCAGTGCCACAGCAATAGTTCTGCTCATGTCCATTCTGTACAAGGGTCAGTCTGTTCTGCCTACAGAACATTCATTACTGGCTAAGATGTGACACCTCACTGTAACCGACGTGTTATTTTTGCTCGATTTTACAGCAGAGTTAAGGAAGGCATTGGGTTGTTGCATGAATTATCTACGGTCACCCAGCCTATAGATGCACAGGCTGCCCCCTCCCTGTTTGCCGAGTGAGCCATTTGTTGGTTAGTCAAATTCATTTGGGTTGGTCTGGAGAAATCTGCTCGTCCGTGTTTCGTCTGCTGTGCAGCGAGCCGAGCCCGGTGTCCACCCAGCAGATGGAGGAGAGGCAGCGCCGGCGTCCGCAGATGGAGCCTCTGTACCCTGCCCTTGCTTAACTCACCCGGGAGATGACCCACTAAGAGAGCCAAATATCTCTAATTTGTCTTTACCACTATTTCTTGTTGGCCTTCCTTATGCTTTAGCAGGGAGCGCGAGCAATCAAAGTGCAGCAAAAAAAAATGAATTAAACTGTGTGGAACAGCATTACTCTGGCCACAGGCTGTACAATCATAAATGCAGGTTCAAAGGAAGCACCTTCTGCAAGCTTGCAGGGGTCAGAGGTGATGCCTTCATGTCACAGGACCACAGGCTGTGTGCACCCAAAGGTGTGGATCCATAGGTGTGGCTGCCAGTAACATGCTGCATAGTGCTAATACTAAAACTATGCCACAATCAAGTTATTTATTCTAATACGGAAAAACTGACTATAGACCTTTTTCTTCGTTGATATTCTTCACGTATTACAGCCTAACAGTATCTTTAGAAATCCCAGGATGATCAGCAAATCCAGGGAGATTTAAACTATATTTTTGTATTAAAATAGTCAAGGATGTAGGTGATACATTGTGGCCCCATGTAATTTAACTGGGATAGATTTAAAGGTAAAGAGCTTCTTGCAGTCTTGCAGAGTGGGCCAGATTCCCATCCCAATTACAAGGAGATAAACCCAAACCAAGAATGCTGACTTTGGAATGCTGGAGTTACTCCAGATTTACACTGGGTGTAACAGATTCAAATACAAGTTATTGTGCTCATGTCTCATTCTCTCTAAATGAAATATTTATCTATGCCTTACAAATATGTTTAAAAGCTGCCGCATGGTTCTCCTACTTCAAATCTTCTCCAAATCTTCTAATTAAAAAGAATGAGAACAGCTTTAAAAAGGGCATTCCTCTTCCTTTCTTCATCACAATATCATCTTCAAAACCAGAATATTAAGGAAATAGAAACCAAGTTTTTTAAGGTTTTTACAGTCTGTGCTCCAGGGGAAAACAGGCACTCAGCTACGACTGAAATTGCTTCACAACGTGCGCTTCTGGGCCTGTGTTATCCTCACTCCACAGATGAGCAGAAAATATAGTTAGTTTTTTTTTTTTCCCCCTGGTTTGGCATCTGTGGCTCACTTAATGCTCCTGGATCCTGCAATGTTCTCAGGGAGAGACAAAGAGCACTGGCTGAATATTTTACTGGGGAAAAAAAACCATACTCCTGTCTTCTGTAAGTGTGCTTCATGCATCCTTAAAATGACCCCTTACAGAGATCATGTGAAGGAAAATAAAATCACAGCTTTCTGTTTAAAAAAAAAAGGCAGAATTTTTAGAGTCAATCACTTCCTTTCAAAGAGCCAAGATCACTGCTTCATTTCAAAACTCATTGAAACAAACCATCTATCATTAAAATAATAACTTAGTTCTAAAAACACTACCAAAGATACATTCTCCTGCCCACCTGCTGGAAGGATGGATGCCCTGGGCCAGCCTGTACATGGGCCCTTTCCACCTCCAGCCCCCTCCTCAGCCTCCCACCAGCCTGGAGCACAATGCACTCTCCAGCCCTGTGCAATTCAGAAGTGCTCAGAGTTGCAAACCATGGGCACCTCTAATTCCTCTTCCACATCTCTACTTAAGAAAGGCAGGGCAATTGCTTAGTCTAGAGTTGAAAGCCTGAAAGAAAGGTTGAAGGATACGTGCTGCTGGTACACAGTGAGCAGCTGGGTCTCTGTGTAGGTAATTTGGGCTTCGTGGCCCAAATGCCGCCAAGTTATTCAGCAGCCAGCTGACCACCTGCAATTCACAGTTTTGCTCTGGGCAGACAGCAGTGCAGGGGCTGAAAATAGCAAGGCCACAAGGCCTGGGCACACACTGTGATCCTTCCAAGCCCCCAAGCACTAAAACAATCTGAAACCCAAAGGCAATCTTCTCACCAAGATGATACGTGAGTGTCCAGGTTCACATCTGTTCACTGAGTAATCAGCTCGTGATATGTTATAGCTGAATTCCTACCGACTTCAGTGCTTGTTGTCCAAAGTACAAATGTGTTTAACTACATTACTTGCCGATGAATTTATGTTTATTATGAGCTCTTATAGGTATTTGTATTTCTGGTTAAGTGATATATTATCTTGCCAATGAAGTTCTTATTTTTAGCTCACCTCTAAGTGCATGGAGGAAATCAGTCAAGTAAAAAATTCTGCAAAAACACCAGCTGGCCAGTGATACAACTAACATGAAGAAATGGAAAACTGGTGATGAACCTCTGTGGTGGATGTTGAAACAATGGTCTAATTTTGTTGCAGTTTTCACCTCGGGGAGAAGGACATGGGTTAGGACCTAGCTCAAGGATTATACATATTAGATGGCAATGGTCACTCCATTGACCCTGTGCAGCCCTGTGCTGAGCACCACCCTCACGTCACCCCCCAGCACTGACCACTGTGGGCTCCCACTGTGCCTCTGGCTCCTACAGACCTAAGCAGGGGTTTATGTGCTGCTGTCTAAGCGAGGTTATCGATGGGCACGCTGCTAAACACACCCTGTCACTGAACAAAACCAGTCTCCTTCACAGCTTCATTCCTGAGTGCCTCTGGGTTCTGGCAGAAGGGACAGAATGGTCAAATTTTGTCCTTGAGCCAACCCTAATCTGTGTCCTCTGGAGTGCATTAGAAGGAAGAGAAGTTTTAAACTTCCATAAAGCATAATAAAATATTGTTTAGGTTGATGTGATGCAGCAGACAGCTCATACAGAAAGCATGACTGGTCTCCTGTTGTTGAGAGCAGGGAATACACTGCCTGTGACTGGAATACAGTACATTATTTGAACTATAGCAAGGCTCTAGGAAGTCCTTGCTGATTCTGACTTAGGCAATGAAAGAAATGTCCTGAGAGTTCAGGAGCGGAGAAGATTTATACCATATCCATGATATTTATATTAATAAATGATTCATGTTATTGCAAGGACCACTGCTCAAAATACTTTGCCTTCAGAATTGTGGACAAACAAACAAAAAAATTCTGTTTCCCAAGATCCACTGATGTGGGTTTACACGGTACTCTAATGTAATCACAAGAACATTAAACAGTATGAAAGTCTTCTCTCTTTTCCATGGCTGATTAAGCAGTTGGGAACAGAGAATTTACTGTGAAAAAAGCAAACAATTATATGCTATCTGAGGTAAACATTACCTTAGTAATGGAAGCTGAGCTTTAGAACCTTATTGTCAGTAGGGATTAGCATTATAATACTTAAAATGACATTTATAACACTTACTGAAATTACAAGAATGAAGTCTGTGGAGACACAGAAATGAAATCAGCTCAATGTGTTTTTATAAGAATACTGAAATCTAAGTCCCTTAGAGGAAAGATATAGACATTAACAGTTTTTGCAGGCTTCCATTAGCTGTTCAAATTTGAATACTGTTTCTTAGGTGAGCTCTAATCTTCTTTGAATCCTCCCAACACATTTTATCTGTGAAAAATTGTAGTTAAAAATTTAGTTTGATGGAATGATATTTAAGTGCTTTTCCTCATCTACTCCCTGAAAGAGCCCCTGAGAGTCTTACTGTAATTTGTTCAAACGAAATAATATTTTCGTTTCCTGGGTTCTCTTTGTTGTCTTGTGTGATGAAAAGTAACATTTCTTTTCTTTCGATCCTATTAAATGTGGCTTTCTGAATGCCAGCCACTCAATCGAAATAGAATCTGGCACACTTGCACCCAGCTTAAAAAATGCAAACTGCCACATAGAGTTTTTGATCTAAATGTGACATGTCACCAGGAGAAGGCTTGGAGTAATATTTCCAGAGCCATAATCAAGTGTTATAAACAATTGTGTTTCATTCATTGACACAGTTTGTCATCACCTTTTCATTTTGAATGCCTGGTTATTGAAATTCACTGAATGTGAGAGATGCCACAAGCAGGCCAGCAGTGAAGGATTTTGTTTCTCAGTCCGGAGCTCCTACAAAAAGGTTTCAACAAGGAGCCCTGTATGGAGATCCTCATCAACTTCCAGCACAG